>NC_133751.1:188514316-188840705 GCF_036562045.2 Rhinolophus sinicus | reverse complement strand
GCAGCCACCATTTTGGCGGATCAAGTAAGGTCAGATGTCCCTTTGAAAAGGTTACCAATTTGCACTACAAGTACCCTGTTTCCCCGAAAATAAGACCCAGCCAGACCATCAGCTCTAATGCATCTTTTGGATCAAAAATTAATATAAGACCCGGTCTTATTTTAATATAAGACCAGGTATAATACAACATAATATAATACCTAATCTTATACTAATTTTTCCTCCAAAGGCGCATTAGAGCTGATGGTCCGGCTAGGTTTTATTTTCGGGGAAACACGGTAGTTTGTGAGTCCCTATTTTGTTACCTTTGACAACACTGAATTTTATCAATTTTGGTTAATATGATAGGAGAAAATAGTATCTAGAGATATTTGACATGTCTTAATTAATGGTTACTTAAACATTATTTCATAGGTTTATTGGTGGGAATATTTGTGTTTAATTTCTGTCCTTGAAGAACATTTCTGCTTCATCATTCAAGATAAATTATAAACTTAAAACTCTACTAGGAACTAGGAAGAGGAAGACAACAGTTTTATTTGGGGTCTATGTTCTGAGGAAAATTTAATAGTGATTATTTGATGTTAAGTAGAAACTTCCGAATGTTAAATACTCTACCACAGAAGATGTAGCTTTTATTCCTGTTATCTGCTTTTCTTTTATTGGTTCATTTTTGATAAATCACCTAACAAACCCTTCCACGGTATTTAGCATAACAGTTCAATAAAGTTGAAAAGTTAATGAAATCTTAATTGTTACATCATGAAACCTGGCTATCAACATGTAGCAGCAATTCTTTTAAGGAGAAAAAAAGGTGTATCTAAAGAACAGAAGTAGCAAGTGAACAATACAGAAAGAAAAATAGGACTTTCCTGAAAAATTATTTGAGTAATACATTTCAGGTGCTAAGTGAGGTATAAGGGGATGAGCAGCTGCCTGTGTCAGATCCGATTTCTCCTTCTTTCCTGTTTCAAGACTGGTGCAGCTCTCTGAGCCTGTCAATTGAGAAGCAAGCTGAACGGCCTGGAGACTCCCAGGCAAAGTAAGCCCACTCCTCAGAGAAGCTGAACTCCAGTATGCTTTTTGTCTGTTTTGTTTTATACTTTCTCAGGAACCTACTAGGTTTGGATTCGCCTTGGGTTTTACTCACATGGGAAATTGAAATATACTTGAGAGGCAGAGAAGATTCTTTGCATGACAGATATGTTTTTCATGAGCAATTATGCATCCAAATGTGTTCTGCAGTTTTGTAGCTCTCAGTCTGTTACCAGAACTAGATTTCAGGAGCCAGTTGAAGAATATGCTAGAGGTCACCAAGGAGCTGGGCTTGTTCTTTGACTCAAAGTGTATCTCGCGGTAGAGCAAATTCTGCCTCTTTCCCTTTCTGCCGTCTCCAGAATGGCGGTTTGAGGACGTAGCTGATTCATCCTATGCTTCTTGCTTATAAAGTCACACTTAAAAATGTCAGGCTTCCAAGTTTTCTTCTGCAGAGAAGAGCATGTGTGTGTGTGTGTGTGTGTGTGTGTGTGTGTGTGTGTACATACTCATGTCATTCATCTCATCAATGAGAATAACCCTGATGAATCAAACACTAACTTGGAAGTGACCCCAGAGGCCATTTGGAGCACCCTTGACAGCATGCGTGACAGGTGGTCTCTGGGATTTTGCTGGACCTCTTCAATGCTAGAGGAAGGAAGCTCACTGGTGCATTGTTGATCAGTTCTAATTTTCAGAAAGTTCTTCCTTATATTGACCCTTCATCTGCCTCTCTGGAGTGTCACTGCTTTTGACTAAAACACAAACTAAATATCTAAGGGAAGTTTTAGATGCTTTGTTCTGTTAGTGCCTGTGGATTAGGTTTTCATGGAGGTTTCTAGAGTTTTGTATTGGCCCTTGTCTTCAAAAGATTATCATAATTTCTTCTGCAGAATAATGCCACAGATGTAATGCTTAATATGTATATCCTGTCTCTTCCCGCCTTCACCCAAATAGCTACAAGTAAACCATCGAAGAATGATTAAATAACAAACAAAAACAAAATAGTACAAAAAAACCACCTGACTTTATTTTCGGTAATTTACATCTTAATAATACTTTGGTTATTTTACCCTCAAATAATTTTACATCTTTTATTTAACAATTCAGATTAAATTATAGTTAAAATGCTGTTTTGCCTGGAAACTGCATGTTTTGAAGACAGCAGTCCATTGATTAGGTTGCCATTTCAAATGCAATGTGAAAATTTGGCTTTGTGCATAGAATTTTGAGCAATTACCATGTTATTCTAAAACTTGATGCTCTGAGACTTAACGGTGGTGGGATTTAAAAGTAAAGAGGGACATAGAGAGGTGTTGAAAAATTATGTGAAGGAAATGGAAACATCTTTCAGGGATTCATTCGGCTTATGTTGTGGAACGTTGCCAAAATGTTCCAGCGGAAATTTCTTATGACAGATTCCTAGGTGAAACAGAGACTATGCAGTCCCCTGAAAGGGGTCCTAGGAATCGACATTTGTTCCTTTGAGGACATTTGAATTGGCATATGACTTCGTGTTTCTCCCTTGCCTGAGTTGCAGTTTTACTGCCTTTATTGCATTTACTATTGTAATTGGATATGGAATTTTGCCGGGAAGCATAGATTTCAATATGTGCACCTTAGCAATCTAAATCATTAGGATGGTGACTCACTCACATTTAACAGGGAAATTAGCTGGCTTTGTCTTTATGTGAACATTTGGGGAGGAGCTGACACTAGTTGCAGAGATAGATGTACCAGTGTTCCAGATCATCTGTGGCAAAACCTCGCCGTGTGGAGAGTGGGAAGCTCTCATCATTGCTAGGCCAGGTTTTATCAGCTATGTCTTTGTGCTATTTTGGAGAATTATCTAATTAGGGGATTCACTGGCTGATAAATGATTGAATATATGTTTGGGAAATGTATTAGCCCATTCAGTTATGGCACTGCAGATTTGATAAGGGTGCTTCTTCAGCAAGTTCACATAGTACCATTGGGTCTCCCGTCCATGGCAAGGGACATTAGGAAATTCTTGGGAAAGAATAATTTTTACGACCAAATTATTTAAGAAATAGTTACATGGTAGAGTCTTGTTTCTCAAACTTGCTTGATCATAAGAATCATCTGAGATGCTTGTAAAAATAGAATCCTACACCTCACCCCAGGTTGTATTGAATCAGAATCTTCAAGGAAGGAACCTGTGATTTTTGCTGACCAGGCAAGTTTAGGAAGAACCCAAATACAGGCATACCTCATTTCGTTGTGTTTCACTTTAGTGTGCATTACATACGTGGTGTTTTTACAAATTGAAGGGGAAATCATCCATCAGTGGAAAGATCACACCTGGCTTTATTGTGAGGCTTGCTTTATTTTGGTGGTCTGGAACTGAACCTGCAATATGTCTGAGGTGCGACTGTGGTATATATGCAGGTAATTGGAAAGGAATGCCTTGGGAAAGAGAGCGGTGGCTCCAGGGAGCTGGGGAATTACAGCACGTTCCCATCAAACACTACAATGACCCTTACCTTTCAATGATGGTGTAAGAATATGACTGAACTGTGTCTTTAGGGTTTGTAGGGGGTGGGGGGAAGGTAGAGGTTGCACTTTTTTTTTTATAAAAACAAACAGACAAACCCTAAACATGTAAAGATATGTTACATTTTTTAAAATTGCAGTAGGCAGAAGGTCTTTACTATGTTTTTGTTTTGTTTTGTTTTCTCTTTTTCTTTTCCTTTACCTTCCTCTGGTCATTTTCCTTTTTCTTGGCCTTCCAGGTTATTCTGTTTGGGATGTTTTATAAAACTATTGCAACATTTTCACACTGCGTTTTATGTGAGTGACTCTTCTCTCTCCACGTCTCTGTCAGTTATGTTCCTCCAGCCTGCTTACAAAAAATAGACACATGTTCCTGTGTCAGCCCGGTAGCTTGTGCATCTGTTGACACTTCAGCAATAATCAGTTTAGATTTCAACAGCTGATTAGTGCTCAGTTCTAACCAAACTGAGAAGGAACTCTTAAGAATGGTAGCATGTTATTTTACTTAGTTGTCAGTACAAAAATGTAATAATAATCATTTTTAAGCAATGTGTTGGTTATAAAAGGCTTTTGCTGTAATGTTTTTCTTTAATGTACTTCAAAGAACTTACCAAACCATTTAGTGACCCATCTACCAAGAGTAGTTATTCCAAGAGTAATCACAAAAATTTCATTAGATTACTTTCACTTATAGCAACTCTGAATGTTAGAAAAAAATTGGTGGAATTCCAGGAATATCCTACATGATCTGCTAAACAGTTTCACAGGGACTGTAACTTCCACATTGAATTACTACTGAATGTAAGAAATATAGCTAATGGTATCGGTGTGGCACCCAACTACTGATTTGCCTACGATAGGAAGCCACATCCCCACGAGCTGGAGCCAAAGGGAAAGAAGAGATGCACGTTTTAGATGCACTTGTGCAAACACTTACTTGGTTGACCTTATATTTCTCCAATAGTCTGTGGAAATAGACTAGAAATAGAATCAGAGAACACAGAAGAAGCGATAGAAATAATACAATAGGTAGAAATAGAATCAGAAAGCACAAAACTGATTTATAGAATAGATCCTATAGGATAATTATCTAAATTAATTAGTGTTTATTGCATACTTTATGAAAAATATTGTATAAGGGATAAAGGAGAATGAATTCTTCTTTTAAAGAGAATAAACTTCAGCATAGAGAAGTCATAAAAAAATTAAAAATCAAATGTTAGTTGAATATTTTAGATGTGAGTTTGGTACATTCAGGCAAACATAACACAGTTTCCCAATTACAACCATGTATTTAAGGCAGAGGAAACACTGATTTCTTAGGAAGAATTGGAGGCCATCTACCTTTTAGTTATATTCCTAGAATTAATAATTTCATTTCTGTTGTCTTGTGATCTATTTCTATAATACAAATCTGTCATTTCCCTTCCTGAACACTTTCATGAGTCCCTTAACCTACGGGAGCTACAGAGTTACATTACCTATAAAGAGCTTCTAAGCTCTTTAACATTTTATACTACATCCTTTATTAAACAACACAATCTATCTTTTTATCTTCATCTCTTGAAATTCCCTTTCACATAGACCATGTTTCAATCACAGACACTTGCCACGTCTTTAATATAAGTCCTTAGATATTGCCTTATCTTTGCATAAACCCTTCCCTTTTCCTTGAATTTCTGTGCCTTTTTCTCAGCCAGGCAAACTCTCAGTCCTTCTTAACAACCAAATGTCACTGCTTCTTTGAAATTTTAGTTACTGCCCTGTATTCCAGTAGCATTCAATGATGTACATTTGTACATTCCAGTAGCCCCAATTATGTACATTTCTCTATTGTAGTATTTAGCACAATCTCCTGTTGTTGTTTTATGTCTGTGTCCTGTATTAGACTTTGAGCTCTTCCAGGGCAGAGACTGTGTCTTGTTCATCTCTGTACCTGCAATCTTGCCACTGTACCTGCCACAAAGTAGGTACACCCCGCCCAGTGGTTTAGGAACAAATGAGTTAGGGAGAGTAAATGGCCTTGCATGCAGTAGATGGGAGTGGGGTGCTGCCTTTGAGGAAAGAAAGGTGGAAGTGGCTCCTTTGGGGGAAGAAAGAGAGAGAGAGATCAAGCAGTAAAGGCCAATTTTAATCTGATTTCACCTGCCTTTATGTGAACAGGATTCAGGAGGGATCCATATAGTATGGTGACCTCTGAATTCCAGAACTGTAGGCATAGTCAGACACTCAGCCCTCAAGCCTGTTCAGGCTTCTCACTTCGTGGTTGTTCTTGTAATTTGGGACCAGTCAAGATGGGTACGTCTGTAGCTGCGCCTCATACTAGTGTCGAGTATTAATAAGCAAAATTCCAATGGACTTCCTTATATGTGTCATCTGTAACAGAATAATGACAGTGGTACACCCTTCCTTCTTTGTCCTCATATTTCTTCTCTCCCACTCTTTCATCGGCCCTGTTTGTGCTGGCTCATGGTTTTAGATTTCTAATGAAACTTCCTCTGGCTAAACCTAGGGAAATTGGTTTCAGTTCAGTCATTTGCCCTTCGTCAAGCTGACCTATTTCATTAAAAAAAAAAAAAAAAAAAAATGAGGTTGTGGTGGGAAGAGTACTTAGAACTCAGGAAGGGGCATGCCGCCAGTGCCCCAGCAAAGGTTACGTAGATAAGGCTAGCTTTAGTGCAGTATAGGAACTGTCTTTGGGCCCCTTTTGCTATTCTTCTTTCTTTCTTCACACTCCCCTTTAGAAACCCACTTCCCTTGTGGTACTTTCTTGATATTTCTCTGTCCCACTCAGTCCTGCCTTCCCTTCAGGGTTGCATGATTCTGATAGTTGTCTCCACAATCTCTCTTCATCCAAATCAGTACCTGTTTATGGCACGAGGAACCCTTTCATTTTTTTTGTCCCATCATAGATCAAGTAAACGCGTTCAGCTGAGATTTCAGAGAGTGACATAATTTAATAGGTCTTATAGTAGCATATATGCTTTAGTTGAGGTTTTTCTAGAAATAGAAAAGTCTCAAGTTTTTGTAATAAATTTGTAATAATGGGAATTTCAGGCACCAGATCACACTGAAGGGTATGGAGAAGAAATTTGGGGCCATTAATACTCATTATATTCATTTATTTTCTCTCAGATTAGTAACATTAAAGGAACTTCTCCAAGCCCAAAGGTAGGACCAGATGTAAGTTGAGACTTTTTTTCCCCATAAGTACAGAATATCGTATTAAAGACTAATTTTGTGGTTAGAAAAAATGTTAGATATTAGAACCTGGAAGTGACTACTTGGCCATTCTTTGACCCTGTGCCAAATGATTTTTGGTGGGGGAAATCCGTGGTGGCATCTATAAGCCATTCAAAGCTTGAGCTAATAAGATTTGAAACTACCTTTTCCAGTTTGTTGAAGTTGGTATTGTTTACTTTTGTTATACTATAAGGAACTTCCGGTTATAGTTTTAAAAAAACACTGAACATATTCCCAATGTCTATGAATACTGCATAAATACACACTTGATGATCTCAGCCCAGAGATCTCCACCCAGCCCTGGTGTGCGGATAAGCAGTGTTCAGTCATGTGTAGTATGAGAAAGGTGTGCTCACTTCATAATTTCCACACTTGTCAAAAATTTGCCATGGAAAGGAATTTCAACGGTTTTGAGAAAGCCCCTATAAAACCACAGCTTCTAAATATCTGTCTAGAATAAAATGCCACAGCTATTAAAAAAAAAGATGTTTTGTAAAAATACCCCAAGCCTTTTTATTTTGGTATCCAATGCATTTGTCTTAGGAAGGAGGGAAAACCTGATCAGTTGGAAGACAGCACAAAAACCACTTATAATATAACACGGGTTACTTTTAAGCCATGTATAAGCCACTTTTTCTTTTTATTGAGTGTATTTTTGTTCTGCACCCTGATTATGGTGGTAGTTACATGAATCTATACATGTCATAGAACGAGACACTAAAGGGCAAAGAAAACTCAATTTTTCTGTATGATAATTTAAAAAATAAAACGATGGAATAAAGGAATGCACTGTTTATTTGAAACCGTGGTAAAGGGTGGTTAAATTTTCAGGATAACTGATGATTTGTTAATGTGACATTTATCTGATTCATAGTATTATGCAAACTGTTTCTGAGGAAATACATTTTAAATCAAAAGTCAGAATTTGAAGTATAAGTTTTTCCCCGTATAGCCAGTAGTGGGAACAGAACTATGGCCATTAGAGTTCTAGTGATAGTGGTGGTGAATGCACTTACAGCGGCTGTGGTGCTTGAGGTAGGGGCTCAGGTTGAGAGTTAGAACAGGATTGACTAAATAATTGTTAGAGACCCTGGCTTTGGCAGATTAGGGGTCTTGACTATTGGGCAGTCATCAGTTCCCTGATATGTGCCTAGCATTTTACACATAGTAGATGCTGAATAGCTACCATGTTTCCCCAAAAATAAGACCTAGCTGGACAATCAGCTCTAATGTGTCTTTTGGAGCAAAAATTAATATAAGACCCAGTCTTATTTTACTATAATATAAGACCGGGTCTTTAATATAATATAAGACCCCATCTTATATTAGTTTTAGCTCCAAAAGACGCATTAGAGATGATGTCTGGCTAGGTTGTTTTTGTTTGTTTGTTTGTTTGTTTTTTTCTGGGGAGACAGGGTTGTGACTAGAAGCCAGGGCCTAGGATCTGCTTAGTTCAAATCCTGGCTCCACTTACTGGCTATGTGACCTTGGATAAGTTACTTAACTTCTCTGTGCTTCATCTCCCAATGCTTTAAAGACTGTGAAGAACACTTCTCTCCTAAGGCTGTTAGGAGGATTAAATGAGATCAAGTATGGAGTTGTTAGCAGAGTTTGGGGTCACCTAGTAAGTGATCCCGTAAATATGAAATGGTATAATCAAATAACTATTGGATGAATGGTAGTAGCTCCAGTCACTTTCTATGTTAGGAGACAGTGTCGAATGATGTTGGCTCATTTATAAAGTGATTTAATTTTTTGGGTCAGGAGATTTATGAAATTCATTTTTTTCTTAGTACAGCATAGAGCACTCAGATGTCTAAACTTTTAATGTTTGTTTCTTTCCTTTCCTATCTACTTTTAATTCTGAGCTTTTTTCCTAATGAATTTTACTTAAACGCCATTGAGTAAAAATGTTTGGGTATACCTGTTAAGAGAAGTGTTTATAATGGGTTAAATATATAATGAGTTAAAATGGGTTAATTTTCCTGGATTGTGATTATTGGATGTGAAAATGATGATTTTATTAAAGCTATGTTAATTACAGATTTTACTGTAAATGTTTTTAATAGAATTAACTCAGGTTAATTAAGGGGAAAAAGAAAATATGTGTAAGTAAAAAAAGGAAAAACTCATAATCTCACAATCAGAACCAATTACTGCAAAATAATAATAATAATAACAGAGATTCTTATATAGTATTTACTCTGCATTGTTCTAAGTGTTTTGCATATAATTTATTTAACAATCCAAAGTATTTATAGGTCATTTTCTATTCCCATGTCAATATAGGGATGGCTGGGATCATATCGTAGAAATTGTTTATGATATGATTGTTTTTTCCCAACAGTATACATCCTAAGCACTGTTCCATGTTACTAAGTACGGATACACATTAAGATTTTTAACAACTATAGAGAATTGTATTTTGTGGTAATGAACCTACTGGTACATTGTTTTGTGCTCCTGTAGCCAAGGGAGAGTTTACCACTTAAGATGTTGATGATATGACTTTGTTTTTTCTGCAAATGGTGTTATTAACCAGAAAGTCAATAAAGTATCATCTATTATTCTTTCTTATTAAAAGAGTTTCAGGCAGTGCTTTGGTGTATCTGAGGGTTCTACCCTACTTTTGTGTACCTGCTCTACAAAGTAAGAAAGCTCTGATGTTATACAGCTATTTTGGCCCCATCATACACCCAAACAGTGTGATTCCGAGATACTCTTTCTTTCCTAAAATATTTTAAAGTATAATAAGATCTATGTGTTTATCATGTTGTGTAAGTAATTAGGCTTTCTTGGTTTCTGACATTTGGCATGTAGTACAGAAATTATCTTTTAGTTTTGTTGGGAAAAACTTGGTCTAATGCCAGTTGTGACTCTTCTGTGATAGTAAATGAGACATATTTGTTGGGATCCACGTGGTTTGGGTCATGCAGTGCCTTCACCTATCCCTTTAATTTATTTTCAAGGCAGGAGATGAGAGTGATGGATTGGTTTCAGGGTGTGACCACCAGTCTCTGATTGTAATTTGGGAGATATGTGGATCTGAAGTTGATGGGCAGGCTGCCTGGCTAGCCAGGTGAGCTTCCATTATCTCAAGAACCTGTGCCGATTAGTCTGCTATCATACTGAGAGACCTCAGTATGAACACAGACATTTTCCCAGGGTGGCTGAGAAATAAAAGGGAATATTCCATCTGAAGTTTAATTCTTCCACTGTTTCAAGCCTATAGAATCTTATCTGATAGGATAGCATGTTTACTGAGGCTGGGACTAGAAGTCTTATTTTCCTCTCCAGTCACCATTTCCCTTCCTCCTACCTCAAATTAGGGCCAGTTCATGTCTAAGTCATAAAAATGTACAAGTTTATGTTCCTAGGCTCATGTCTTTCATAAACTAGAAGTTCAATACCTTGATTGAATATAGAGTGCATGGAATTAGACAAGACCTATATAGCAACATGAAATAAGATTTATCATAATGTATGTGATTGTATATACAGAGGGGAGCCAAAAAAAATGTATACACATTTTAAGAAAGGAAAGCTGTACTAAAATTGTAATACTCATTATATAACAAAAGATGAATACAAGTCACATTTGAGTTTTGCAATTACAAGAGGTGCTCAAAGTGGTTACCATCAGCATCCAGACACTTTTGATTACGGCGAACTATTGCTTGAGCAACGTTGACCAAAGTATCCACCTGTATACATTTTTTGGCACCCTTGGGATTTATTATACAGCTTCTTTACAGCTTCTGATCTGCAGCGTTATCTAATTTAGCTGTGACTTTTGCCTTCTTACAGCCCAATTGAAACTGTTCTTTTGCAACTTTTAAGAGTTAGTATGCATTTGCTTTGAATTCTAGAAAGCTTTCCCTGAATAAGTTTATGTTTTTGTTTCTTGAGACACTTATGCTTTGACCAAAGTTCTATTAAATTAGATGCATTGGAGGATCAAGTCTTTATACCTTTAGAGTGACTTTATGAAGAATTTCTTACCTGATTTTCACATACTCCTTCATATACTTTATTTTATGAATACATTCAGTTTGTACAATGATTACGTTTATCAAATCCATCCAACAAATAATCAGTGGGTGAAACATGAAAGTCAAAAACAAAACAGAACAGAAGACCCAAAAAACTAGTCTTTCTTACTTTTTTATTGTATCAAAACACTCCATTAGATTTTTCTGAATCAATTATATTTAGGATCTATCATACTGTTAGAGTACTTGTCAGTAAACAAACAAACAAACAAACAAACCTTTGTCCCTACAACACACATGGACACACACACACACACACACACACACACACACACACCCCTTTTTATTTTAGAGGAAGATTAAATTACAGATTTCTCTGAAGAAGCTAAAGACACCATATTTTTTTCAAGAAACCTTATTGTCATCATTAGCAAATATGAGCACTGAAAATATATTAACATTTTTCAGTCATCTGTTATCTGAACCTAAACTTTGCAGTTGGGTATCGATATTGAAGGAATTTAGGAAGTGATTTGCGGGTAGAGAACAAGGCTGTATTAGGCAGGACTGGTTGCTAGGTATAGGTTGCTATAGGTATATTAGAAGGAGGTTGGTGTTGCAGTTTCAGTGGGAGATAGGTATTCTGTTTAGCCTGCTAGCACTTGTTGTCTCTGTGTTAAGCATAAAATTATCCATTTAGCTTTATTTCTATCAAACTCGTGTACCCTGCTGCTCCTTGCTGAATAAATGCCAAATTTAAGAATATAAGCCTAGTCAGATTTAGGAACGTGCTAAACCTAAACAAAACAAACACCTCCCTCCATCCCTCTACCATGATTAGAAAAAAAAAAAATGTGCCAAATGTGAATAGCACAAGTGGAAAAGGAGGGAGGGAGAGAGAGACAGACAGACAGACAGATAGACAGAGAGAAGAAAAAACAAAACTTCTTACTTCAACAGTAAATGAATTTTCAAACGTGACTCTTTTCTGGAGAAAGAGACACTTGCATAGTTAGGGGATTTCTTGAGATTGTACTTTAAATTAATGTAGCATGTTTACCAGAGGGAGCCTAAATATTAGTATGACTTGATTTGTATAGTGGATAGATTCCAGCAAGTTGAGGAAACAGTGAAATTATGTCTAATAAATATGTATTTTCCATTGGCTCCAAAGTTTACTTTGGAGAGGCTCTGAATACTGGGAGTTAAGGAGGAAATTAGAGTACTCGTTCCTCCAGGCTGGATTTAAGATGTTTATACACCTAAATACTTCAAAGAGTAGGGTGCTCTCTGCCTACCATTTCAGACAGAATTAATCGTAGCATCATGTATTTCCTGGATTGTCCCTTACCACAGCTGTGCCAAGAGCCAGGGTGGGTGTAGAGTAGTCTTGGTGGATAAAATAGACCGGTTTTTCTATTTTTGTGGGAATGATCACTGAATACCTATACCCTTTCACACAGATTTTTATCACATGCCTTTCTCATTTTTGAATCCCCTAAGAATTTGCATATAAATCTGGAGAAGGAAAGCTCTTTATTCCTTAGGAGGATGTTTGTTCACAGGAGTTCTGGTAGGAGACTATGAACCCATGGATTCCGGGAACTTGGTCAAGGAGTTCCTTATGACATACCTGTAGTTACGTTGAGAGTACTGTTACCTCTTTTCACTACTCAATCAGAAGCAGTAAGGAGTAAGGGCTAGGCAATACGCCAGAAAGTTTTCATGAGTATCTTTAAGAAACATGACATAAAAGTGTTTCTTTATCCAGTTTACAGGTTTGAAAATCTGGAGCATAAGACTACATCTACCAAAGATATTGATATGTTTACGGTGGAATAAAAACATATATAATTAAGAGTCATAACGTTTGGTGACTTCTTTATAATGTGCTGGTAAATTATAATTTTTTAGCATGCTTATTGGTTTCATAAAGCCCCTAAAAGGACTTAAATGTATCTGTACAAACGGAGAATAAAATGGAGATCTTAATGCATATTTAATTCAGCAAATATTTATTGATTATCTCCAAGAACTTGGAAGGGAAGACACTGTCCATATCAGACATTTAGATCATATTGGAATGTTCATAATTATTTCTAATAGATGATAGAAAGTCTCTATTTTTAATGATTTTTTTTTCTCAGTTTCTGTATTTTAGGGATGCTCTTTTTCTTTTGTAGAGTCAGGGAAATATTTTTATCAAACCAGTCAAATTTATTGTTGAAACGTGCATTTACAAGTATTGACTCATGTACTCTTTATAAAACCCTATGAGGTACATAGTGTTGCCCTCATCTTATAGATGAGATTCTGACGTACAATTAAAAGCCATTAAGAGGTCGAGCTGTGATTCAAACCTATGTAGTGTGGCTCCAGGATTCTTGTTCTTAGCTAGTATGACAATATTTCCCAAACTACAGATTGTAATTTATTATGGGTTGGAAATCAGTATAGGGTGTTTCAACTAGCAGTTTAATAAAAATGATATGAAAAAAATAATAGACTATAAGATGTCATCATGTGTAGGAAGTATACATTATGTGTAATAAATGTAAGTATTGTATATGAAACCATTTTTAAAAACATGCATATATATTTAGATACACGTAAATGTATATATATTAAATTGCAATAAAATGTATTTCTGGTTGTGTATCTAGATCAAAAAACATTTGTAAGCCACTCAATGCCTTGAAAATAGTTAAGTGTTCAGTAAATCTTTATTAAGTTGAATCAATGTATTGTTAAATAATAATAATAATAATATTATAAGCCCTCACACAGTGTTCGCTTAAAAGTCCTCTCCTGAACATGCAATTTCCCTGTGAAATAGTACTGAAAATGTTAGTCCCACAGTTCCTAATCAATGGAACTGTAACAGTCTAATATAATTAGTTTATAGCTAAACCTTACCTAAATTTAAATCGTCCGCCTCATATTTTTCTGGTTGGTAATATTTTATTGCTTTAAGACTTGGCCTTGTAGTTTAATACTATCAAATAATAATTATAGTCCAAAATAAGTGACAATTCCTAAAAAAATAAGTTAATGTAGATTCCATAAAAGTAATAATACATTATTGACAAGTGGGTTTTTACTTCAGCAATGCAAAGATGGTTCAATAGTAGGTAATTTACTAGTATTTATCATATTAAAATAAGGAGAAAAGTCATATGATTAGCTCTATAGACACTAAAACAAACTCATGATGAAAATTAACAACCATTCTCTACACTCAATAAAATGGGATTTAAAGGAGACTTCTTCAGTGGGATAAGATACATTTATATCATCCCCAAAGCCATTATGATTGATGGGAAAATATATGAGGCATACTCACTAGTATCAGAAACAAGAACAAATTTGGCTCACTTCCTTCACTGTTATTTAATATTGGGCTGGAGGAAATTGCCAGTGCTGTTAGATAAAAAGAAAGAAAATAGGGCATTAAAAACTGGAACGGAACAATAAAAACAATCATTATTTACAGATGGTAAGATTTTATATCCTCAACTCTCAGAGAATCAATTGAAAATGATCACAAACAACAAATTAATTCAGTAATAGGGATGTTCAAAAATAATAGTTTCATTTAATTGCGTAATATTTATGTTAAAGAATATATAAAAATACTTAAAATGGGAAGCGACACTATACACGTATTCTTTGATAGGCAGACTCAACATCATCTGTATCTCATATGAACATCAGGAATTGGAACAAAGATTTAAATGTGAAAGATGAAACCATAAAAATAGTAGAAGAAAATATGAATTTCTTATGGTCTGAGAAAAGAGAAAGCCTTTTTAATAAAATTCAAAATCTAAAAGTCAATTCAAAAGGATTAATGTATTTGAATTTGTAAAACTTGAAAACATCTGCATGGCGAAAATATGAGCAAATCCAAAAGATAAATAAGTTGGAAGTAAAAATTACAACTCATTATGAGTAAGGTCTAATCTCCCTAATAAATAGCAGCTCCTAGTAATTGACAAAGAAGACCTAATGAAAATTGGGTTATCCTAACAAATAGTAGTTCACAGAAAAATACCATTGGCTTTTACACATATAAAGAGTTTCTCAACATCATTGAAAATAGAAGAAATCTAAAACTAAACTGACAGCATTTTTCAAATCTAGTACGTTAGCAATAATCCAAATATGTAATAGCATACGCTGTTGGCAAAAGGCTACAAGGAAACAAGGATTTTCATACATAGTTGATGGGAGTATGAGTTGGTATAAATGTGGATTGGTACAAATGCATGTAAGCTTTCCTTTAGTATTCCTGTTTCTACAAATTTATCTTACATTGTATTTGTAATATGTTAAGCATATAAATTTTTTCATGGCCTCATTGTTTTTAATAGCATAAGATTAGAAATACTTTGTAGGTAATGTCCATTAGTAGAGGAACGATTAAGTATTATAGGCACATCAATGATGGAGTATATGTAGGTGTACAGAAAATGAGTAATTTTATGAATATGGAAGGATTTCCAAACTATAATGGTAAGTTAAAAATTAGGGCAGAATAAAATAAGCTACATTTGTGCAAAAAAAGAAATATAGCTGGTAGTTATATTAAAAATATTGGAAAAATACATATAAGAAAGCAATAAGCTGGTTTTGGGTGTACATAGGTCAAGAGTTCATAGCTGAGCAGATAAGGCGTTGGGGTGGAGGCAGAACTTTTTATTAATACTTTTTTAAAGTAAGTCTTTTTTACTATATACCTTTAAAAATTTTTGTGAACCTTGCAAATATATATATATCTATTCAATGGCAGCAACAACAACAACAAAAAAGAAAAGATAAACACTAAAAATTACAAATGAACCATACCACTCAATGTTTACAACCAATTAAACAAAAATCAGGACTGGAATTCATCTTAAAAATTACTGGACATTGTTATACAACAGGCAACTCTGAAAATTATATTATTAAAAATCTCTGTATTATAGTCTACCTTGCTTATGCTTATCTCTTTGAAGTATAACATTGTCAAATTCCCATGCTGTAACATGATGGTAGTAGTGCTAGAGTTAAGAATTTGTTTTCGTTAGTGTTAAAATACATTTAATAAATATAAATATGTAGTGTGTAAATACAAATGAAAACATGGAACATCTGTTCAATATGGGATTCAAGAGCTACATCTTAAGTTTCGGTAGGATTTTTTTATTAGCTCTGTGAATTATTTAACCTTTCAGAAAGTAGGTTTCTTAATTTGTAAAAAAGGTACCAAAACTTACCTCATAGAATTGTGGTCCAGATTAGAGTGATGTCTTAAAAAACTCCTAGCATAATAAACACTGAGTACAAGCATTTATTATGTCTGGTTATATTCATTATATATTTTTAAAAAGCAATGTGTTTTACATACACTTTGAAAATAGATTTTAGGATCAGTAGAATCTAAATATACATACCTCCTAAAAAAAAAAAAAAAAAATTCAAGGCTGTACTAACTTTGTTAGTGGAACCTTATTCCAGAAGAGTAGAAATTGGCGCCTGAAGCACTCTTGGCACTTTTGCGTGTTGAGGAGGGGTTTATTTTGGTAAAGTAACACTACCACTATAGCCTGATGGCTACTGCAGTGGGATCAGATCTCAGGTCACATCAGTTCAGTAGCTCAGCATGTAGCTCAGCTCTCTGAAATTGTGGGCCCCACTAAGGGTTTTTTAGAAGGTGATTCCTGTGTCTTTTCATGTATGTAAATCTGCTTATTGAGACCAAATACAGATAACAGGGTATTAGGGTTGGTAAACGTAGCACATTGGGCTAATTAATGTAAGAAAGCTTATTTTGTGCTGTGTAAATGCAAGAGAAACTTAGAAGAATTGTATAATGTACTGCATAGAGAATATAGTCAGTAATATAGTGATAACATGGTCTGGTGTCCGATGGTTGCTGGACTTATCATGGTGATCACTTCTTTAGGTATACCAATGTTGAACAACTATGGTGTATACCTGAAACTAATATAATATTGCATATTAGCTATATTTTAATAAAAATCTTTAAGAAAGAGAGATGTATAAACTTCTGGCATACTTCTGCTCAGTAAAAAGATCTACTTTCCAGTGAAACAATTCTACATCTTACATAGTCTTCATTATTTCATTTCTTAGCAGCTGGTGTTATTTTAATTGACATCAGATAGCCACACCCATTTTGAATACTTTAGGGAATATTCAGTGAACTAAATACTGAAAAAGATGTCTTGTGGGTTTCTATTTAGTAATTTCAATCATTTTTTCCTTGATTTATAGTCACTCCATCCTTCTGACAATTCAATTAGGTATCCCTGTTGTCTTATGTCACCTTTTGCCTAATTTAGGATCGTGCCCCTGATTCTTTTCATTTCATTTAATCAGAGCTTTTGAGTGATATTTCAGCTCCCTTCATTTTAGAGATGTGAAACAGACACAGAAAAGTTAGGGAATTATCCAAGGCTACACTTACAATTCTAAGTCTTTTGACTTATAATTCAGCATGTATTATGCTCTACCATGTTTCAGTTATTTTTAAACATTCACTAAAATACTGTCAAGAGAAGTCTAGGATGTATCTGTTCTTTACCATATGATGACTTGATAGGTGCAGTGATAGATACTTTGAATGAAAATTACATTAATTAAAAAAAATCTTTTAGTTCTTAAGTATTTAAAAATTGGAGTGATACTTTTAAATACTATTGTCCAAATATTGCATATTAATTACATCTTAAATGCATTGCATTATTTAATGTGTTGATCCTAGTTCTAAATATCAACAAGATATATGAAAGTGAGACTTGAAATACTTTATTTTTGGGTTTTTCTAAGTGGCAAAGGGCTGTGAGATATTTGGTATCAGAATGGAAAACCTACAAAAAACAATTTATTTTTCCCTTAAAAGTAGTTAGACCATCTTTTAATTTAGGAAAGCAAGGATTCGTAAGTTAAACTGGAAAAGTGTTAGGACTCCTCCTTCTATAACTTATTTTCTTAGAAACCACAAAAGAAATTTAAAAAAAAGATCAATGTCAAAAACCAAATAATAATTCTTTGATTCATTATTTTCTGTCACTACAGTAGTGCTTTTTAAAAAGAGAAATAGCCAACTATGAAGTTTAATATTTAAATAAAAATGTTTAGGTAACTTTGCATTTTAAAAAGAAAAATGGAATAATTCTTATTTTCTGGTTATAAAAATACATAGATTGAAGATAATGTTCTCAAAAAGTTTATACATTCATCTGTTGCCCCAGAGACGTTTTATTATTTGAAATAGAAGACAAAAAATAAAGAGTGTAAAAGAAGTTGTTTAAAACTCCTAAGTCTTAGTGCAAACATTACAAAGAATAGAGTTTTCTTATAGAGTTTGGTTAAACTGTGAGCATAGCATTTTCACGACAGAGTTTTTGAGCGTAGTGCCAGTCTATCAACAGTTTTGGCTAAAGCTTCTCCACCCCCCTATCCTATCCCCACCCCCACCCCCGCACCATTCTGATTTCCATTATTTAACAGGTGGTAAAAAAAAGATCTTTGCACTTTAGTTTTTTCGTTTTTGGTTACAATTTTCTAAGTTGGAAAGCTTTCTGTGTGTTGTTTTTATTAGGGAAACACACACACAGACACGTTGCACTTTTAATGTTTTAGATAAAATTACTTCATTAAGCGATTTGGGAAAGTTTGAGTGTATCAGAGGTGATAGTATGTAGTGTGTATAAACAAAGCTTTCAGATAGAAGAAAAACCAGTTCAGGAATTAAATATCATTCCTTCATTGTGTGTGTGTGTGTGTGTGTGTGTGTGTGTGTGCGCGCGCGTATTCTCTCTCCTCCTTCCCAAATCTCTTGTGTATTTTCACTAATAGTGATGTCAGGTTCTTTTGGGAGCAACTGGAAAGGAAAACAGCAGGGGGGAAGAGGATTGGATCTTTGGGGAATGATTGGGAGAGAGGTAGTGGGGGAATTGGTTTCTATGGGTAGCTCATGGGAGAGTTCTGCCATAGGAGAAAGGAGTCTAGTCTTTTGGGATGTTCAGGGGAATAAAGTGTCAGCAATTGGACATTTCAGGGAGTCACTGGAATTGAAAGAAACAGAGCAATGAAGGAATTCATTTGGATACTCCTCAAAGGAGACCAGTGAGGGACAGCAGTGGACGCCTCTGAGAAAATTCTGGATTTGAAGCAGGGAGGGGGCAGGGGTAGAATCTCTCCACTACTTTTGTTGTTGGCTCCACTCCCTGGTGTAAGGAAGGATCTAGATAGCTGCCCTTACAAATGGGTTGTCTGTATCCATCTATTTGTGTATGTAAGTGTTGTTCTGATTTCCTCTCCTTTTTACTGTCTTATCTGAGTATGGGAATGGCTGAAGGCTTTATTGCTATCTCTGTGTTGCTTGCTATGTGGATCTTTTTAAGGTGTGACCTTATCAAAGTTGGCATCTAAATGCAAAGGAAAATGCAGGGCAAGCTTGTTCTAGTTGGGGTTCCTGTCACCAGACCATATCAATGTGGAACAATGGAAACATTACCTGAATTCATTGGGTTCAAGAGTCCCGGCTTCCACGCTGGCCCTTCTCCGTGTTTCTAATAGTGCCCAGCCCTTCTGAGTCCTGTCTGTAAAGAGAACACCTCCTTCTCGCTCTCTGTTTTTCCCTATCCTTTATGAATATTTTAGGGGGGAAGGCTTTTGTTGGAGTAGTTAGAAAATGTGGAAAAACAAGATTACAAGGTCGGGGTGAAAGTAGTACAAGATTGGAAGAATGAAACTCTTTTTCTTCACTCAGAGTAAAATGATACCTTTGGCTCAAGGCCAGAGAAACAGAGGAGTTGGGATGGTGCAGGCAGGACTGGCAACAAGTTTGTGAAGGAATGGGCTGAGAGAGCCCTGTCTCTGCCTGGTGGTTCACTGTTGTGTTTGAGTTTTAACTCTTTGTTTTTTGTCCGTTGAAATCAGTGGTGGAGAGTTTACAGGAAGCTGTTTTCAAAACCACAGCAAAAAAAAACAAAAAACTTTTCGACCACTTGTGTGGTGGCCTAAGAGACTTAACAGGTTCTGTTTTAACTGTGCTCAAGTTTTCTGAGGGTTTGTAGTACTGCTGGGCATGGAATAGTTAACTCTCTTTTTCTCTTTCCATGTTATCTATGTTTCAAATATATCTGAGGTGTGTAAGCATTAAAATAAAGGAAACAACACTATTTTTATGCAGAAAATACATGCATCTTCTGCATGCCATTTATGTGACATAATTAGCATTCCTTTTATTCAGTGCATTTCAAAATACTGTATAGTATTTTCAGAAAATTGAAATCAATGTTAACTTTTTCTTTATAAACCTGATCACTCTATTTGTGATTAATAAAGCATTTTGCAATGTCTATTTCTATAATAATTGTTCTAATTTATAACAATTAACATCTTTAGCAAATCTATATATCCCTTCAAACAGCTCATTCTTAAGCTCTCTTCACATATTGTATTACATTTTTATTTTCCCTAACTATCCAAAGTTTACAAAACAAACATTTATTGAGGATCAACATGTAATTCTGTTGTAAGAAGACATTTCCTTTCAGGGGATGGGGGCAGCAATAAGAAAGGTTTAAGAGATTTCCCATTCTTTCCTTAAAAAAAAAAGCCTATTTACCTTTTGTCCTGTATTTATTCTTTCATTCATTGTAGTACATATATTAAGTGCCCACTAAACTTAATATTTAAGTGGTTTCTCTTTAGTTGTTGAATTTATAAATAGGAAGGCTATCTTTCATAATCATTAATAAAATATTTTTTTGATTAGACTTTTATTATTTATTTTTTATTGTCAGTCCACGCTTTCGAGACAGTTAATCATAGGTTAAAATCCACGTGTTTTGGTTAGCTGTGATAACATGTATATATGTCTATCATTATTTATTACAATCTATCATTATTTACCCAAAAGAATAAATACTTGAGTGACTTTGTGTGAATAAATTAACATCTCTGAGCCTCTGTTAACATACTTAAAGAGAAGTGATAATACTTATATTCGTTACGATTGTTAGAATTAGATTAGATGTATATGTAAGTAAGTCATTTATATATTTGGAATATATAGGTGCCTAGAATTTGGAATATTATAGGTGCTCAGTTAGTTGTTATTGTGCATGTTATCGTTATCGTGGCTACTATATGGATTCAAGCCTCCAATTCTTCCTTGCCTCCATGCCATCTTACCTGTCTTACGTTTCCATAACTGCTTACCCCACCATATTCTAGAATAAAAAAACAAAAAGAATTCAGCTGCCCCAGTTGTCTCACTTGCGTCCATCTCTATCCATGCTTTGGTGCGTGCTGTTGTACAGCCCCTGAATAATGACAAGGAAGCATTGCTTATTTCCCCTTCCTTTCTCTTGTATAGCTGGGCATGTGACAGAAAGAGTGAAATATGTCCTTATTAGTTAAATCAACAGTATGTTTTTCCATAGATGCAATATAACTGACACCCCCTTCCCTTAAATCCTGTACATAGTCTTATCAATATCATTTTGCTATATGCTGTGGGTTTTTATGCATGCTTTTCCTTAGTTGCTGATAATAAGTTATTGAAATCTTAAGAGATTGACACCTTATTTCTTTTTTAAAATTTCATATTGCTTGTATGTTGGAAACAAAGAAGTGCAAAAACAACCTCCAAACTTGTCTTGGGGCGTTGTGGACTGATCTGGTTTATTTTGCTTGTACTGCATTTAATGGTCAAGTGCTGTACTGCATTGTGAGTTTTAATTCAGTATTGAAAATTCAACTGCAGATTTTGTCTTTTTCCACTTTCTCTTCATGCTTCAAGAGCTTAGTACCTTTGCTCCAGCTGGATAAAAGTTGGGCAAACAGATACCTTGACAACTGCTAACAATAACACACCTTGGCTTTCCTGGGTACAGAAAGTGTTCACTTATTTCTGGGATTAAACATCTGTCCCGTCTGAAAGATGCCACTCACAAATTCCAATTAAAATATATTATAATTAAGAAATGAAAATCTCCACCACTTTAAAAATATGTATTGTATATGCTTTTTTCCGATTTTACCAAAAAAGTGAAAAAATGCCTGTAGCAGTTTCAGGTCTGCAGCTTGGAAATCACTTCCTGTTGGCTTGCCTGGTGACACTTTTCTTCTAAGTGCCAGTTTTGAATACTAGTAACTGGTCATGGATCAGTTATCTGAAATGGCAGGTTTATTTGTTAAGGGAGGAATGACATTATTGCGTGTCCTTTAGACAGAGTTAAAGTGAGAATAAAGTGGTAAGAATGTTCCTTTGCACTTTAGGTGTGAATGTGCTATCATTCGTGGTACTGGTTTGATTGCAACAGCTACTATCATTAGCATCTTGGACTAAACATGGAACAAGCTGTACTGTATTTCATGTAGGTTGGAATACAGAGACTGATTAAAAGTACTCCAAAAGGCACTGGATTATTCCTTTGACAACTGATCGTGGCCTTATAAGTGGCGATCTTAAAGTTATTTTCATTTGTGGCTGTTAAACTTTTTTTTTTCATTTTATTTATTTATTTATTTTTTCAAGTGTGTTTTTCCAGGACCCATCAGCTCCTGGTCAAGTGGTTATTTCAATCTAGTTGTGGAGGGCACAGCTCACAGTGGCCCATGTGGGGATCGAACTGGCAACCTTTTTAAGAGCACCGCGCTCTAACCAACTGAGCCATCTGGCCGCCCCATGTTAAACATTTTTAATCATTACTTTTTGAAAGGAAATATAAATTTAATTTAACTTATATTAAAAAAAGCCTAGGGAAGGCTTTTTTCCGTTTGAAACATTTGTTTTTGTAATCTCAGAATCATCTTCATAGCAGTTAGTGTTCGTCACCAGAAAAACCTCAATGTGAAGAAAACTTACATATCATGTCCTTTCCCAGTGCATTCTTAAGACACATTGGAGCAAAGATGTCCACTGCATTTCACCTCTGATGCCTTTCCTGAACTACCTTGTGTAAGGACACTTTTAGTTTGACATTTGAAAGAAGAAAAACTCTTTCACGTTGGAGAAATAATGAGTAATGCTGGTTTAGAGACTGCCTGTTATCTTCCTCTCGGATTCAGCTACTATATGGTGTTTTAAATAACCAATGAAAACATTTCATGGTTTCTAAGATTTCTTTTAAAGGCAGGCTTGAAAGGTATGAAGTGATTTACTGATAAACCAAACTTTATCGTTATAGACGCAAGAATGTTTTCACTCCATCTCACTTTGTTTTGTTGTATTACTCTCTTCTTAGGGACAGGGATATAGGAGATTTTGTTTCCCCAATAAAGGGATTTTATGTATATGTATTAGTGCCATATATGTGTGTGTGTGTGTGTGTGTGTGTGTGTGTGTGTGTGTGTGTCTGTATGGCACTAATATGTAAAAGGTCAGCCCTCATAAAGTTCAGCTGTGTAGGTAGGGTCTGTATTGTTAAGTTATTTGCATTAATGCCAAATCTGATAAGAGGTTGTGTTGAAACCATTAAAGAAGAAAAAAGAAAATACATAATAAGCATTTTTTTAATTCTGTAAGAAAAACTACCTGTTGGTGTTATACTATTGGAAATTATCTTTAATTACCATATAAAGGTACATAGCACTTTTAAAATACTACCTGAAGAAGCAACAGGTTAAAATTGCCAAGTGTTCTAAAATAAATTGTAGTTAGGTTAGTGTGAAGAACTTCATTTAGTAATTTAAATGTAAACCTTAGAGGTTATTCTTATTGTTTGTTTTTCATAGTTTATTTAGTGACTATTCTATAGTATAGACGCTATTTTATGCTGCGAATCAGTGTTAAATTAAAGTCTAGTCACTTCTTTCAATAACCTTTTAAGATAGTGTATTAAATATGTGGTTTTTATAAGGGGTCATTATGGCATACTGGCTATTTTCCTGTATATTTTAAAAATATCTAATTTGAGATCCATGTAAGTGAAACATCATTAGTAAGATAAGGATATTTAGTTTTTAATTTTAGTTGGCTTTATTACAAAACAGTCACTCTCCATTATTATTAAAATCAAGCATTTTTTGTAACAATCTTAAGAATATCTGTGGAATGGGAAGTGTTTTGTTACCTGTCTGCCTTGAGATAAATAGAACAATTGAGGAAGTATTTAAATCTTTTATAAAAATTTGACAGAGTAATAAAAATTGAGAGCTTGTATTTGTGTTTTTCCAATTTCACTTTTATTCTATTATACAAAGGTATTTGTAACAAACTGGAAATGAAATAAAAGTGTGGTTTCTTCACAGATTGTTTGACACACACTGCTTTAGAAGACCTAAGGAGAGCCATCTATGTGCTGTGTCAATTACCTTAAATGCTGTACACTAAAATATAAACATATCTCAGACCAGCTTATATTACTAACCTACTTGTGTGGATAACCATATAATTTTTATAAAGGAAACTAAAATGAAAATGAAAGCCAATTCTTCATTGCACTTAAAGCAGCAGAGCTTATCACTCATATGCCTAATAAGTGGCATTTATTAAGTGCTTACAATGTGCCAGGTACAACAAGTTTGTTTTGTCTCACTTAATGCTATAAAAGCACGATGAGGTGGGTTCCATATTAACCTCATTTTAAAGATGAGGATGGAGGAGGGGCTGTTATACATGTAAAGTTTGTATGTTAGGATAGGGGATGGTGCTTTCTAATTTCCGTCCTAGATTTTTAGGACTTTCATTTTTAGTACCAGAAGGAGGAAAGAGATCATGTTATGTTTTAGCAAATTTGATTATTTTTATATGTATTGTGCTCTATAATCAGGAGCTAGTTAGAGATAGAAGACGAAAGCTCAAGTATTTGCAGATCTTCATTAGTAAGTTGGTACAGAAAATTAAGATGAGTCTTTATCACACATGTTGATTTTGACCTTAGAGTTGTTACTACCAATTAAGTGCAAACTTTTAGGGATAATGTGTTCACGTTACAGTTGATACTGTTCATAAGGTGGAATCCTTCTTTCCAAAAAAGGAGGTGAGATTGATTTTTGAATGCCATCCCTACTCTTCATGTGGTCATAGTTACCTAACTCTCAGGAAACACGTATATAATATTTGCATCTAATAAAGTAATACTTAGGATATTTTTCTCCTTCAACTTCTCCAATAATTTATTTTCTCTTTATCTTTGCAAGTGAAGAAAAGGAAGGAAGGAAGAAGAGAGGGAGGGAGGAAGAAAAGGAGGGAGGAAGGGTGACATTCCCCATGTAGAGTTTCCAACCAAATAAGCCTTCAGATCTTCATTAGTAGATGGGTAAATTCAGTTGGTTTACTAGATTTTTTTTTTTTATTCTCTAAATTTTATAATTCAACCAGCTAATATTTATTTGGATTTATGTTTTGTTTGTTTTCATTTGGTCAGTTCTACCACTGATCATTGGTGTGTCCATCTGCCTGATAGCCTCTAGACAGTGTTTAAAGATTAAAGATAAAAGCTATCAAGGGCAAGACTAGAAGAGGTGACTGACTTTCTGCTGCCATTGAAGGCACTGGATAATGGAGAAACAAGTGCCTGCATGTGTTGGATTTTGTTAATTGGATCCAGCTCCAGCAAAGAGACAACTGAGGTCACGTCAGCACCTTGGAAGGCTGGGAAGTTGGAACTGGAGCAGCTGAGCCAATCCCCAGATAAACAGGTTTTAACCAGGACAGGGAGAGGGAGAGGGAGAGAGAGAGAGAAAGGGAGGGAGAGAGGAAGGGAGGGAGAGAGAAAAAAGAACTTTGCTTTGGAGCCTTTTTGCCCATCACCTAAGGCACTGACTCTATTCACATCTTTTCCTGCTGTCTGTTCATTTATGTATCAAATAGATTAGTTATGAAGACTTATTTCTCTTTTTATAGCAAAAGTAGTGGCTCATTTTTATGTTAGACTTTGAGCTCTTTTCATTTTCAGAGTAAGAAGCAAAGGAGATATTAGTTCTTTAATTAGGTATCATGATGGAAAGACCATTTGTGGCTAAAGTAAGGTCAACCTTTGTTAATTTAGCATTGGGCATAAGGTTAAATGTAGATTAAATGTGGTGCATGCCTCAATAATGTGTTTAAATATTTCCAGGTTATGTAATCACATATCCAAACCTTTTTTGACTCTAGAGTGAGATTTTCTTATAATTCTTTAAAAAGGAGACTTAAATTCTGGTCACTGGCTATCACCCAAACCAATATAATCAAACTCTTCATGGATGGGTCTCCAACATCTCTAATTAAACGTTTTAATTCCCATATATAATTTTGTTACACATTGAAGGTCTAGAACCTCTGACATAGAATGATATAGTTGACCTAAGTTTTTGGATTTTCCGAGGTTAATTAATACATATTAACTGTTTTAATCAACCTTGCAAAAAGTACTCTATAATTCATAGTGTCTTTTGTTTTTCAGTATTGAATTGGAAAAGGGTCCTTTGATATGATCTTGTACATTGGCAGATTACATTTAACCCTTAATAGAGTGTAAAGATGTTTGGTGATGGATATCATAAATATGTAATTATAGCATATTTTATCAGACATTTAATTACAAATAAATAATTGATTTGCCATCAACTATATGCTGACAGAGGGAGGGGTGGGAGGGCGAGGACTGAAGGGAAAGGGAATAACATTTGTTGAATATCTCTGTGTGCTCTCTGCCAGGTTCTATAATATAATAATCTCTAATGTAGGAATCAGTATTCCCCCTTAAACATGAAGAAATCAGAACTTAAAGAGTTTGTTAATTAAGCTTAATTATATTTTACTAAGTCATGGAATCTTATGGATATGATTAATCCTAAAAGTCATATAAGTAAGTCATCTACTGCACATAAAGGCTAAATGTGGAGGTTTCTGGGTACTTAAAAAATACTAAATCAGGAATGAACCTTGGGATTTAAAATATTGTCTGTTTGCAAATGTAAACATAGTTAAAAAAAAAGTTCTGAGAAAATTAGTATTATATAGATTATACAGTATAACTGCTTAACAGTGTATTTTTTTTAATCTTTTTGATAATTATAGCAGAGATGTAATTTTACTTTAACTCTTTAGATATTATTCACTATTAAAGTGTTTTAAAATATTGTATGTCATCTTATAAGTCTGATTATTTCCAACCCCTGCATTTTTTTAAAACTGTCTAGTTAACTTGAATATCTAAAATGATTCCACAGTTGTATACCAATTTTATTTAATGAGGGCTTGTTGCTTTGATAACTGGAGAAAAAAAATTCAAAGTTTACATATACCATGTTTCCCCAAAAATAAGACCTAGCCAGACCATCAGCTCTAATGTGTCTTTTGGAGCAAAAATTAATACAAGACCCGGTATATTATATTGTATTATATTATATCATATCATATCATATCATATTATACAGGGTCTTATATTATATTAAAATAAGACCCGGTCCGGGTCTTATATTATATTAAAATAAGACCCGGTCCGGGTCTTATATTAATTTTTGCTCCAAAAGACACATCAGAGCTGATGGTCTGGCTAGGTCTTATTTTCGGGGACATGGTAATTATCAGCAGCTTTATGGGGAGGGCAGGCTTGATTTGCTGTTCTTAGACATTTTTAGATATTTTTAGATGTTTTTGAGAGTCAATCTTTTAGCTTGAAATTTGTATCCAGTTTAGAGTATGATGCTTTCTTGATTAAGCAACTTACCCTCAGAGAACAGGTGTTTTTTATGATTTGAGCTATACCTTCTTCTCCAGTCTTCAGCTAAGTTCTTCTCTGCCTGTTTTCCAGTTTATCTTCTCGTAGACTGTCTGATATTTAGTAGTCTTTGTAATCCAGATATGGCTTTCTTATGACTGTCATCTGATATTATTAAGGAAACTACAAATGGGATTCTTTTACTCTTAAGTCATGATACTTACATCTTATTTTAAGTATCTATAATTATCTCTTTAGTAAATGGAAACAATATCCTTAGATGGAGCTAGATATACTGAATTAGGACATTTTTCTGAGTTTTGGCTGTGCTAAAATACATGCAATGACTTATTTTTCTTTAGATTTAGTGAAATAGAAAAATATACTTCTTAGCATAAATTGAAATATCAGTTTGTTCTTCATTGTTTCATAAACAGATGTTTTTACCATAAAGAAGCTTAAGTAAAACAAGATAAAAAGCAATCTCAAAGTTGTATTAATTTTCATAAAATTGGTTTTAAAGATTTAATCTTTGAAATGTTGATTGCATACCATTGCACAGAGTTCATTGTATAATTAAAATAAGTAATATATGCATAGTTTAACATTTTTGACCCTTCAATATTTATGGTATTTTTATCTAGATGTCTTTGTTGTATTATACCTCTTCATTGAAGAATATTTAAGTTTTCATATTTTCGAAGCTTGTGATGTTTGACTTTATATGTTCTCCTACAAGATCATTTTATTCAGTCATGCATGCATGTATTTCTCATTCATTCATACGTTTGTTCATGCGACAAACATTTATGGAGTGTTTACTATGTGTGGGGCCCATTTTTCCTAGGTCACAAATCTTCCTAGTAGAATATTTCAATTTAATTAGTTGGGTAACTAAATTAGATATAGTTATTTTTGCGGTGCTTAGGCTATGTTTTGGTTCACTGGTTCTCTGTGTTTTTTTTTTAATTAAAGTTTATTGGGGTGACAATTGTTAGTAAAGTTGCATAGATTTCAGGCGTACAATTCTGTATTACATCATGTATAAATCCCATTGTGTGTTCACCACCTAGAGTCAGTTCTCCTTCCATCACCATATATTTGATGCTGGTTCTCATTTAATTGGTCAAGCATCAGTGTGTTAGTTTCCTCCGGCTGCCATAACAAAATATCTTAATCTGGGTAGCTTAACCGACAGAAATTTATTTTGTCAAAATCTGGAGGTTGGAAGTCAGAGATCAGGGTACCAGCCTAGTTGAGTCTGGTGAGGACTCTTCAAGCTTGCACACTGTGTCCTCAAAAAGGAGGGAAGGAATGAGGCAGGGAGAGAAAGAGCGTGTGTCACGTGCATGCGCAAGCTCTAGCTGTGCATACAAGCTCTCTGGACTGTCTACTTAAAAGAGGGCCTTACCTTCATGACCTCATCTGAACCTAATGATCTCCCATAGGCCCCATCTCCAAATGCCATTACACTGGGGGGTAGGGCTTCAGCAAAAAGAATTTTGGGGAACGCAATCCTGTCCATAGCAATCACTCTGTTTTTGAAAATTACCCGAATTATTCTGCTATGCTTCCTGGTTTGAGGATCACTGTTTTAAATGAATCTTGGGTTTATTGAATGATTTATGTATTGCAGTATTATATAACATCCTAACTTTTAATTTAATGGTTAATTTTAGTCAATTTTAATTTACTAAATCCTGAAAGCAAACTCTATCAATCATTCATTAGAATGTTCACTTACTTAAAGAGCTTATTTATGGTTATTTATGCTGTGTTTTTTTCTCTCCAAAGTCTGCAACTTTGATTTCCATTCTAAATTTAAGGTTTATGTTTGTAGCTGCATTTAGAATGTTTAGAAATAACTATAAATAAACATTTTACACTGAAGAGATTAAAAACTCAGAATTCTCACATGCCACTTCACTCAAACTATTCTATTTCCAAAATATATTTTCTCTGCCATTAATATAACTCTCTACTCTATATGGTTCTTCGCGCTTGAAATCTTGAAATCATTGGATACTTAATATTCTTTGTTTCTCATATGTAGTCAGTTCTCTAGTTTGTTATTTATTTTTCGCCTTAAGATTTCTCTTGAATGGATCCTGTCCTTTTTCATCCCCCTCCTCCTTGTCTTATCTATAGTTTCTTGACCAGGGTCTGATAATCACCCAGCACTCTCAAGTATAGTTATACTGGTTGCTACAATAGTGAAATGATTTTTTTGGTTCAGATTCGACAAATAGCTTTTTGCCTAAGTCCCTTGAGTATCCCCTCTCCCCAGGCAAATACTGCATACCCTGGGGTCCTGCATCTATGGTTGTCCCTTGCCAGCTGTCGCCTGCTATTACATGTGGGAACTGGAGCCTTTCTGCAGTGTGCAATTCGTGTAATTGTTAAATGTGTAGAATGTCTCTCCTACCCGTACTTCAAGTTTCATAATCACTGTGGTAAGTTAGTAAGTAGCCTCTTACTGGCCCTTTACCTCTAGCTACTTTTCCCTCTATCATATCATCGTATCTAGATGATTCTCCCTGATATTATTATTCCTTTGACCAAGAGATGGAACTCAGTTTATCACCTGGTAAACTTACCATTGCTGCTTAACCTGTTATTCCATGCCTCTCTCAAGTGAAGTCGGGTTGATCTTATCACACAAGATGTTCTCATTTCCCTTTGTTTGTTTTTATGCCTCTAAAATTCTCTATCTAGTGTCATTCCAAGGCAAATATTTCCTTTAAATTTTATGTCAGTTATATCTCGGATGATTCCTCATGAAACTTTTCCTAACTTCCGAGATTATAATGACCTTCTCTTCTTAGAATCCATGTAGCAGCCTATGTCTTTTATAGTTCCAAAATTAGAAAGTTAAAGTTCATATAGTTGATGTTTCTTTCTAACTCAGGAATCCTTTCTGTAAAACTTTTGATACACAATAAAGATTTTTTTCAAAGCCTGTAAGACTGCTGGTTTTGCTGTTGGACACTTCTAATTATTATTAATGAAATACTTCCTGATGTTTACTATGTGCCAGGCAACGAACTGGCACTTTCCAAAGTCCCACTTTCTGAAGCAGTTCTGGAAGTCCTCTTTCGTGAGTGTCTTTACTTCACCCTCCAGCATGACAATGCTCCCTGTTACACATCGCTTCTGGTATATGGCAATTTCTGTCAAATAAAAACATTATGGTGTGTCCTCATCCACCTTAATCACCGAATCTGGCACCATGTGACTTCTGGCTCTTCCCCAAAGTCAAAATGACCACCCAAGGTAAACCTTTTGAATTGATTCAGGACATCGAGGCAGCCACGACATTGCAACTAAAGACACTCATGAAAGAGGACTTCCAGAACTGCTTCAGAAAGTGGCAAGAACGATGGGATAAGTGTGGTTGAAGCGAAGGGGAGTATTTTAAGCGGGATTAATGGCAATGTGTCTTTTACTGTAATGATTTTTTTCAGTTTAGTCACCGTATTTTATGATCGTACCTCATATACTCTTTCTTATAGATGATGGAAAGAAGTGTGGATTTTTATCCTAATGCTGTAAGCAGCTTTGGAAAATTTTGCATATTGACTTGGCAGACTTTGATTTATATTTTTCGGGGAGGGCAGGTTTTTAAATTTAGAAAGGCTGATTTTCTGTGTTTCTTAAATGACTTTCTTAGAGAAATGCAGAGCGAGTACACAGCCATTGTCTTGTAATAGAAAAGTCTTCTGACTTCATTAATAAAAAGCTGCCACTCCCTGAGAATGCAGGTGTGTTCTGCTCTGTAAAGCTGGTTCCCCGGGGAGAAGGAGGCCACTTTACATAAGATGCTCAGGGCCTCTGGGAGAAGAAGAGCTAACGTCTGGTCTTTATTGGGACAGAACTGTGTGGCCCTGACCAAAAACAAAACAAACAAACAAACAAAAGAACCCAGTTTCAGGAAAAGGCAGTGAAAGTCCTGAATTAAAATTATAGAAAGGGGGGACCCAGGCTGGTAAGCAACATTTATAAGAACTTTTGAGCTTATGGGGCTGATGCTGGAAAGGTGTTTAGATAGCATCAGGGTGGTCTGTATGCCGAGGAGGAACAGCTGGTAATGCTAAGCATCAACCAGAGAGTTAGTGCACCTGTCATGGAGCGCAGGCACCAAGTGGAACCTGATCATCAAGCCTGTGTGGCTTGGACAGGAAGCCAGATGGGACAACCTTGATGGGTGATAAAAGACCAGTAGCATTGGTAGTAGCAAACTAATTAGCGCTGTCCACTCCTCCTTGAAGAATGCTGTGTAGAATGCACTTCTAGGGCAAGTGAGAGCTCTAACCAGTTATATTTAAAGTAAAAACTTAACTGTGACCATAATGGCACCTTGAAATGACACAGCGGGTCATTATGGTTACACTTTATAGACGATGGCTCAACTTGATTTTAGAAAATAGGTTGGAAATGCAAGAGAAGAAATGGGGAAACTTGTGACCATGAGGAAACCATATTAATTAGAACTAGAGTGGCTGGTGGAGAGAAGTGAGTCTTTCTTTTTTTAAGATCTCAGATCTTTCCTACAAGAACTTCATTGATCCTACATCTGCCACATACCTAGCCTTAAGCTTCCATATCTTTCTCCCTGTTCTTTTCTCCTGGTTAAACATCTCTAATTCCTCTAGTAACTCCTAAATTAGATAGATGATTTCTGGAATCCAGACTCAGCCATTTAGAGGATCAGGTTTCCTTATCAGCTGTATCATCCACAGGTTTGATAAATGTGCCTTGCATGTTTTTTTTTCAATCTTGGTAAAGTAGCCCTGTGGCATACAACTTGAGACCTCTCTTCAAGTTATCATCTTTTCATGAATCAACACTCTTTGGGTGTGGTTGTTCAACCTGTTATGAATGTACCTAACTCATTATTTCCTGCATATTTTGCCATTTTGACCTCATGAATATCATTAGAGTTTTCTTCAAATGTGTCAAGTTCAGGATGAACAAAGTCCACATTTTCTTAATCTCCCAGTCTAATAATTGAATCAACAATGAAATTATTATTCTTACGAACCCATATCAGAACCTTTTTAAAAATTGTTACACAAACATTTTCATAGTAATTTAAATGGGTTCATTGTAAGCTTAGTTATCTGACATTTGCAGAATTCACATCCTTTGCCTTTAAAAATTATAAAATTAGCTGACCTCTGGTGCTTTGGCTCCTTTCTTCTTCTCTGAATTATTTCAAAAGTTCTTTGCAGTAGTATCTTGATCACTTCTAACTGTACTCTGAAGTCCATGGAATATATGTCATACGAGCTTGAGTACCATAAACTGGGTTGCTTAAACCATAGAAGTTCATTGTCTCACCGTTCTGGAGGCTAGAAGTTTGGGATCAAGGTACCAGCAGGAATGCTTCTTTCTGAGGGCAGTGAGGGAGAGTCCATGCCTCTTTCCCAGCTTCTGGTGGTTTGCTGGCCATCTGGCATGCCTTGGTTTGTAGATGCATCGCCCTGATCTCTGCCTTCATGTTCGCATGGCAGAGATCTCTCTGTGTACAAATCAGGGTCCAAATCCCCCTCTTTAAAGGGATACCAGTCATAGCTTAGCTTAACTAATTATATCTGCAATTTTAAAAAAAACCACAAACTTTAATTTTTAAATTGGTTTATTTCTTGGTGAACATGAAGTATGACATAAAATAATTTCATTGTAATATCCTCTATATGTACGGCCAAAGCTTCAAATAAAAGTGTGAATGCGAGAGCAAATGAGGCTAGAGACACAAAAAGGTGACACAAAAAGGGTATGTTTATTTAGTCTCCATTAGAAGGCGTAGAATAAAAGAAAAGAAAAAATGACTTCACTTACAGGTAGAACCTAGATGCCTATAGGTAAACCTAGGTGTTTCAGACCACACTGGCCTGTGACTTCCACTTAAAGACGTATATTTTAGTGAGCAGTTTGAGGTAGCGCAGGCTGCCCAGTAATAGCCCCACTGGCCTGATATGTGAAAATTAGCCCTTTGCACAATGTTCCTTGTTCCTAGTTACCTCTGGAAGCCCACTATCTCTTCACATACATCTGGAAATCATTCTCTCAGCTGTCACTACCACATACTGCCTGCCATTTCTTCTCTGGCTCCCAGATTTCCACATCAACAGCTCAAGAAGTTCATTGACAAAGACACCCTTTGTTGTCATTACCTATAAGGAAAAGCCAGTCCTCATATCAAGGATGCCATATGTGGTTTCTGAGATTTTTCTGTAGGAGCCCTCCCCCCAACTCTATGCCACGCCATGTCATCTGAGTCTTAATCAAACTCTGCTAGTGCCAGAATATCAGGAAGTGTCTCTTGATCAGTTTCTGGCCATAGTCTCTTTTCCAGAATTTCATTTCTCATGAAACACAGTTACATCAGTATTTGGCCCTCATTCCTCTACTATAAGCATTTAATCTCTGGCAAGGAGTTCCATGGGGAACAGATACCAGGTTGGACTTTCTCCTCTATACTTACCTATTACTTTAGTTCAATTCCCTCCCTCTTCTCCCCTTTCCAGAATAAAGGTTCTTATGCACATGACTAGTTACAAACAGATTTAGGGCTAGAGAGTGGAGATTACTTTTTGGGCCCCATATCTGTTAGCCAAAAATGTTCTGTTGCATTAGATTTATTAAATTAAGATGTATTGGGGTCATTCTTGAGTATTGTAAAACTTTGCATGTTTTGTATATTTGAGGAATAGCAAGGCCGGTGTGGTCCTAGTGATGTGAATGAGAAGAAGAATAGTAAGGGGTGAGACCTAGCTCCAAAAGGCCACTCTGAATAATCTGGAGAATAGACGGAGGGAGCAAGGTGATGTTAAAGAGGGCTGCATGCAAGTGACTTCTGTGAAGGATGGTGGTGGATCCAACTAGAGTGGGAATGGTGGAGATGGCCAGAAATGGTCAGATGTACTGTGTGAGTAGAACCTGTTGGATTTGCTGATGGATTCGAAGCGGCGTGTGAGGGGAAAAGTGGTGTCAGGAATGACTGCTTGTTTTGGTCTAAGCGACACCGTGAACAGTGGTCATTTACTGATATGGGGAGGCCAGAGGAGGAGAGAGAGTGGATTTGGGGATTGAAGTGAAGAGCTCTGTTTTGAACTGATGAGGTTTGAAATTCATTTCTATAAAACATGAAGATAGCGATCTTGACGCTTAATCAAAAGGTCTGGCAAAGCGGAGAGCTCTGGAGTGGTAGTGCAGTTATGTAACTCCTTACGGTGTTATCGAGGCCCACAGTGCCGGGCATGGGAACATCACAGACGACTTGACTCCTGACATGTATGGTGGATCTTTTATGTGTGATATACCCCTTTTCCCTCTACCTTCATATGTGTTTCTTTGTTCCCCAAATCTTTGCTGTCCAAGATTTTGCTATGTACTAATTGCAAGATGTGGCTAAGTTACTTAATTTTTTAAGACTTGGTGTCCTTAATCTATAAATGGGCATGACATTACTTATTTCACTGGGTTGTTTGTTGATTACATTAGGTAATGTTTGTGAAACTCTTAGAATAATGCCTGGCATGTAATTTGTACCTATTAAATATCTTCAGTTGTTACTATTTTTTGTAAAATGTATATTATTCTTAAAGCTGATGATAAGTATTTTGGAATGAGATAGGGTATAAATGAACAAATAATAATAGATTGTCATTTTACATCTACATATATAAAGGGATTTTTTTTCTTATTTATATGAGTTGTGTTTTTATACCTCATAGAGCTATAAAATATTAAAATCAATATCTTGAATTCTATAAGCACCTGTGAGGATTTTCTGAATTGTAAATATAATTAGTAATATGTGTTAGTATTTGGTGCCTCATATGGCAGCATAGCTTTATGCAAATCAAAATTTCCACAGAAATAACGAGTCAAAATGCAGCAACAGGCAGTGTTTAGATCACACTTCTTCTCCGCTCTGTTAGGGTTAATCTCACCATACATTGTGTATTAAGTTAAGACCTTTTGTTTGCTCAGGTATTCTGTTGATTTGACTTTCCCAACCTTTGTTTTAAAACCTCAGATTACTGCTTTACTAGTATTATGGAAGTTGTTCTTTCAGAACAGAGTAAATGTATACTAGAGAATATTATATAGAGACTCTTCCTTTTTTATTACTAGAGTGATCTTTAAGGGGCAAAGGCTAGATTACTTAATAAAACTACAGTCTCTTCTCTGGCAATCGTGTTGAACATGGAAGAAAGCCAGACATGGCCAGTATAAGGTTAGATTCCATTCCATCAGCATAATAGTTAATAATAGTTGACTGACAGGGATGTGAAGGGTGCCCTATTTTCCTCCCCCCTCTATCCCCATTCCAGACTAACCTCTCTAGGGAATATGCCATTCCTTTCCCCATTCCTAAAATTCCTTGCTTGAGCGCAGCCAGGGGCTCCTGCATTATTGTATAAGGGGTGGAGGATTGCCTCTCCTAAACTGTTGTTAGTTCCTGTGGTTCCTGCTGAGGAGGTCCAGAAGTCTCCAACATCTGTAGGGACATGGAAGAAAGGTGAGCTGCCCCGGCTGTGGCGAGTGTTTATGTGTGAAAAATAAGTGGACTCCTGTCACTCACCTGGACTAACTTAATACCACGTTAAGATCACTTCTCTTTCCCACAGTCACAGGTGATGTGCTTGTCTGCAGAAATTTAGAGCTCTTTCTGTCTGTTTTTTGTGACTCATACCTCATATTATATATTATTTTGCATTGTTAAATATAGTAAATTAATTAACTAATTAAATATATATGTTAAATATATTTGGGGAGTTTAGTAAGTATCATTTGGAGCTTTCTTCCAGCCTTTTTTTTTTTTTTTTTAGATGCAGGTATTTGCAGGATAGGAACTATTCAAACAGTTACAGCATTCCAGAGATTCTTTCCCTGGATTCTACATGCTTACGTTTCAGAGTTATATTTAAACACTGAGAAGTATTGCTGAATATTGAAGAACGTAAGACTCATTACAATAGTGTTTAAGTGAAAACTGAAAAGTTTTTCTAGTCCAAGTATTTCCTGTTCTTAGTGGGGGGATGATACCCCTGCCAAGCAGCCTTGAGTTCTCTAATTCGGTGAAGTTAATATTTGGTGTTTCCTGCAGTTTGGGTTAGCAATTACTCTTTACCTCACCTCCCACTACTACAGAGCCACTTGCTAACTTTTAATCACCACCTTCTCAAGTTTAAGAACTTGGCCAGAGTGATCCCGGAAAGTCTCAACATTTTCCAGTGAGTAAAGTCCATCTCTTTTGGAGATCTTGACACCTATCATTAGCAAGACTGCAGCCGCCTTAAGGATATCAGGCATAGAGACCTGCTCTTCTGTATATTTAGCAAAACATAAAGAGGGTATATGTTAGGATCCTTCTTAAATAGAGTGCATTGTAGTGACTGGCAGGATGACCCCAGGTCATGTCGCCGCCTTCATTCTACAGATTATGTTGTGGGTTTCAAATGTTTTCCTCAGGTCAGTTTCCCTATCATTAATGCTGCAACACCTTTGCCGAGTAGATATCCACTCTCTCATTCTTTTATTACACCACAGTGAAACCAGCACGCTGACTCTCGAGGTTGATGAATAAACTTCAGTTTTACTGGCTTTTGTAAATAAGCTTTGAAATTAGTTTCTGGAATCAGAATACGGTGAATAAAGTCCTAAACCAGATTTTTTTTTTTTAAACAAATCCCCATTTAAATGAAATCACATTGAAATATGTTCATATTTAATGTTAATATGCTCCAATGCGTGCCATTCATCCTCTAAGGTGTCCGTGGAGTCACTACCCTTATTGGCAGATTTGGCTGGGAACGTGAGCATGCATCCAAAAGTCTTTCTATTAGATAACATACACAATCTGGAAAATATTGAGTTGCTCTTGAGCACCTTTTAATAAAAGAAGGAGCTCATGTTTTTATTTTAAAAATGCTTGGCTAAAATCGCTTTTAACATCACCTGTTTCTGTTTTAATAACAAATCAGAAAGATACCATGGGAAAGGATTGAACTTGATTCAGTGAATATTTTCTGAATATTAATATGTGCCTGCCACTGTGTTAAATGCCTGGGATGCAGAGATGAATGAGATTGTTCTCAGGTCACAGTGCACAGTTGAATAGAAGAGACAGGGTATAGATTCACTTCTCAGATAGCAGCCATTAATTTTGCCAAAATTGGTCAGAAAGGATATTCTTTCAGGAAATAACATTGGGGCTAGACCGGGAATGATGAAAGCAGGAAAATGAGGACAAATAAGGACATTCAATGAAAAGGAATACTGCATGAGCAAAGGAGCCTGTACCACTGTGTGATGAGGAAACAGGGAAGAGCTGCAAAGTTTGCAGGATATGACTTCAACAAAAGTGAATTGGTACTTCTCAGATCAGTGATGTCATGATGATATTCTTTTCATGTCTGAAAGGCCTTCAAATAATGCCCATTTCAACAAGATCTTGGGAGAGTGTAGCAACTTAGAAAATCCTTAAAGAAAGATAATTGAGGGAACTTGTTTAAATGACATAAACTGCAGAGGTTTCAAATGAGTAACAAAGAGGATTTTCTAAGATTGAAGCCCCTAAATTTTTGGTGGGAAAGCGAATGATAATGTCATTTGCACATTTCTTTATACCTACAACAATATTAATGGGCCATCTGCTATGAGCCTCATACTGTGTGCTTGGTGTTAGTTAGGAAGACATCGGGTGACTGAGCTAGACATGTTACCTGCCTGCCATCCTAGAACTTTAAAGTTAGAGGCAAGTCATGATTTTTCTCTATTCAAGTGTGTTCCTGTTTTAGTGTGGCATAGATGATTTTAAAAAATTCATATATTTCATTATTTCATGATTGCTGCAAAAATGTGTTCTGTATACTTTGTTACTTTTACAAGATCTCATATATGTTTGTTTCGTTATCCCCAGCTATAATACAATTAATTGCCAAACATTTTTCTAACACTGACTATAGGAACTAAAATAATACTGTGTGAGCTAGCTAGTTTAGGAGAATCCTTTGGAGAAGGAGCAAGGAGGGGAACTAACATTTATTGAATACCACTGTGTGCTAGATCCTACGTGAGGCGATTTCATATGCTTTATACCATTTAATCCTTAAAGTAGCTTTGGGAAATAAGTAGCTGTTATTTTCTCATTTTTTTCAAAACCAGGAAAACATTCTAGAAGAGGGAAACCGAGGTCAACTAATTTGCCCTCTGACACATAGCTGATAAGTGGGACCTTAGGATTTGAAATCAAGATGGCTGGGTACCACAGCTTGTTCTCACTTTATTACGGCTTAGCTGGGGATACTTGAATAATTGGTAAATGATAAGTGTCAGTTTGGGTATTTAAACCAAGGCCTGACATACTCCAGAATTTATTCTTTGCACTAGAGTTTATGCAAGTTATTTAAACTCCACATTATGTAAAAGCAGAATGTTTTCATTACTTAATTTTAATATTTCTTTGCTTCTATGCTATATTATAGTTCTTCATAGCTTTTCATCTATATGGCTCATTTTAACTGAAAGTTAGAAAATTCCTTCTCTTGTATCAAAGATATAAAATTACCATTACATAAACAGACATGAGCGAAGGAAAAGAAATATAAAATGCTGGGAGAAGATTTTTGCAAACAGTGCCTCCGATAGGGGCTAATATCCAAAATATACAAGGAACTCACGAAACTCAACAACAAAAAAACAAACAACCCAATTGAAAAATGGGCAGATGACCTGAAGAGACTTTTCTCCAAAGTGGACATACAAATGGCAAATAGGCATATGAAAAAATGCTCAACATCACTAATCATCAGAGAAATGCAAATAAAAACCACAATGAGATATCACCTCACCCCAGTCAGAATGGCTATCATCAACAAGACAAATAGTAACAAGTGTTGGAGAGGCTGTGGAGAAAAAGGAACCCTCATACACTGTTGGTGGGAATGCAGACTGGTGCAGCCGTTATGGAAGGCAGTGTGGAGGTTCCTGAAAAAAAAATTACGAATAGAAGAAATGTAAAATGCTCTTCTGAGACTTAAATGAATTGCTAATAACCCTGCAAAATAAAGCAGAACCTCTCCTTTCAAATTGTGTTTTGCAAACATATTTCAGAATGAAGAAGGAAAACTTGAATAATCAAAGGTAGTGAAAATGTCCGCAGTTTTTATGGATAAATTAAGTTAATTTGCTGAAAATCCCATCCAAAAAAGTTGTTACTAAAATTTGTGAGTCCTTTTAGTATTTGTATAGAGTTGAGAGCAGATACTTATTTACATACTCATCCAACTTTGAAGAATGACATTTTTAACTCTTGCTTCACAGTAGGTAAATTCATGTGCTCTAAATATTCCTTCACATTTCATATACTGAGGGCTTGGAGTAATTTGAATGACATTGGGTCATTGACTGTATATAAGATTTAAACCTTGCAGATTTAAGAGTTTTAGAATTGACTGGTCAGAAGATTTACTTCATTGCCACAATTAGCACTGATTTTATAATGGGCTTTTGCTCCTTTTTTCTGTATTATTATTATTATTATTATTACAAATCTCATCACTTGTGGCATGAATATAACATTACAGGATAAGCTAGTGAAAAAGTACATTGGTAAATAAAAGAAAGCACTTACCTAATACTTGTCTCTCCTTGCATATTTGTTCATATATTTAGGCAACAGTTTTTTGTTTTTTTCCTGTAATTTGGCTGTAAAATACTTGCGTATAACGATGGGGTTTTATCATTCCTTTTATTCTCCAAACTTAGCACAGTAATTTTTATATAGCAAGCCTTTAGTATATAGTTATTGTTGTTGGAGTTCCTAGTAAATTGTTTCAACATATGCACAACAGTGAGTAGAATCAAACTAGAAAAAATTAATTCCCATTTGACATGTTGCCTCAAATCCTAGATTTCTCATAATTATTGGATAACTTGTAGTCAGTTTCATTTACATTGTATTTAATCATATGTTCCCCTGGTTCTTTATAGACATTTATTAAGTACATAGTTTAGTTTACTTTAGTTCTTATTACAGTATATTTAACGAGCTTCCTGACTTTGCATCCTGACCTCGGACCTTAATAACTGAATATCCTTAATGGGCTCAGGTTCTAGACTCTAAGCAGGAAGAAGTTAGGAGCCGAGTGGTGGGTCACTAGTTGAGTACAGAGTTACATGTGATGTTAATTTTGGGCTGACTTTGATACTTCAGGGCCTGAGTTTGTGGTTTGCTCCTAGGGTTCTGAGTTTCTTTGCCCTTAAATCCCACTTTCCCCATGTCTAGTTTCTGACCACCATTGTTTGCACTACCCCACCCCCCCACCCCCCGCACTTCACTGCGCTTGTCTATGTATTTCTTTTGCCTGGATGTTCTCACACCAAGTTTGACTGCTAAACTGCTCCTGTTTCAAGATGGAGTTTAGTTATCTTCTTTAAGAAGTCTTCCTTAACCCACCCAAACTTCTTTGGTCATCGCCTCCTCTATATCTTCTATGTCTAAGTCTATACATCTATCAGTGTATTCATCATACCGTAGTCTCATTATTTGTTGACTTTCTGTCTTGACTAGACTTTGAGCTCTTTGTATTTCAATAGATATTTAAAAGAATGAATAACTTCTGCTACTTCATTTTGGATCATTGTCTTGCATCTGCTTTGAGGGTATTGTGGATGCTAGTTGAATTGAATCTAGTAATGACATACTCATATACCTGTTCTATTTTCCTTCTATTCCGGGTAGTAGCTTGATTTCAGTGTAGCTTTGGGCCATGCTCCAGTCAGTGTATTGCTAGGCTAACCACTGGCCAGCTCCCCACTGGGAGTCTCCTGATCTATCTCTTGTGTTTTTTCCAGGCCTGATATGTCTCCACTTGAGCTTCATGGGCAGTGGTTCTGCCTTTTCCATCTTTCTAACTTCTGGGCTTATGATTCTGCCTAACTTAATAAATGTTGGACAGATGAACAGACACTAATTGCTTTTATATCAGGTTTAATAGTTTTATACTAAAAGAAATCCCAGCCTAACACTAAAAAAATAAAAATTCTTTGTGAAAGGGATTTTTTAATGATTAGAACTAATTTAACAATATGTGTAGGTCAAGACTGTGCCAAACATTCCATCTCCTGTTAAATGACTTGTGGGGAGAACTTAGAAAATGGCCTTTTTTTTGCCATGTGTGTTGCAATTATTAAGTCTATTAGAGTTAGTTAGGATTTTGAATCACTGACATACCGTGTTTCCCCGAAAATAAGATCTAGCCGGACAGTCAGCTCTAGTGTGTCTTTTGGAGCAAAAATTAATGTAAGACCGATATTATATTGTATTGTGTTATGTTATGTTATGTTATGTTATGTTAGTCTGGGTCTTACATTAATTTTTCCTCCAAAAGACGCATGAGAGCTGATTGTTTGGTTAGGTCTTATTTTCGGGGAAAGACGGTATTTGGTATCATATAGTTTCAAATCAGTTCTTGCCATGGATAATGATATATTTTATCTTAAATCTGTCACTGTTTTGAAAATTGATGCTGTTCCTTTAAAAAGAATTCATCAGATCGATGAAAACTTACTAGATTTAAGAAATTCTTTGAAAGCATTTTCTAAACATTAGTTCTCACTGATTTTACAGTCTTACTCACTTTCATTTTACCCCGTATCTCTTATGGTCATACATTGTTCAGTGTTTTATTTTTTATTTTTATTTTATTTTTGATCTCTTATTTTCTATTTCAACCATTTTCAGGATTTCTCCTGAATTGCAGTTGCTGCATTTTCATCACTGTTACCCTGGACTAATTGATTGATCAATCGTTTGATATGTTTTCTCTTTACTTGTAATACCAAAAAAAAAAAAAAAAGGATTATATAGAGAAGTAGATGTTTAAGAACCTTTATGTATCTATCACCCAGCTTTAATAATTATCATTTCATTGTCAGTCTTCTGTCAGTCTTCTTTTAGCTACACCACAGGTCACATTCCGTCACAGATTATATTAAAGCAAATTTCTAACTTCTTTGGAAGTTCACTAATACAATGTTTGTAAATTACTGAGTGAGCAAAAGACCCTTCCTGTTACATCAGAACTGAACATACCAGACACACACACACACACACACACACACACACACACACACACTTGAGGTTATATAGTAGCTCAAGCTTGGTGTTTATTAATTTTTCTCCGAGAGTATTTTATTTCCTTTTGTTCCTTTGAACTTCTCAGTTGTAAGTTATAAGAAGTAGGCTTGGGATACACATGGCTTTTAACTGTTAATCAAGTTTTATGCTAGAAATAGCTCATCATTTTATCCAATTAGGTAATTGGTTTCTTAAGAGCTTCTGGAAAGGTTCCAAAGAATAGGGAAATGATAGGTGAATTTTTATTGTGGCAGGTGATAGGAAAGCATATACAGAGTGTTCCTTTAGGATGTGTCATTGAAAGGATGAACTGGAGGGTGGAAATACATATGGACCCTAATTAAATGCTGTAAGGGCTAGCAGTTTGGGAAAAGGAGAAGTGGCGGCAAAAAATAAAAATGGAGGAGATGATAAACTTTGCGTACTTTATTCACATTTTACAGTTTTACTTGGACTGGTAAAAGTATCCTGCCCATCTCTGGTGAGGAAATATGAGCTTCCTCTCTTCGTAATGTGTGAGAAATTTATGATGATGGTTTATGAATGGAACCTATTTGCCAATAGACATATTTTCACCATTCCCCTCAGAAGAAAGAAAATTAAACAAAATGAAAAACAACAACTAATGCAGTATTTGCAGTTTTTCCTTAGAGTTAACCTCATGATGATGGGCTAGGCTTTCACATTAACCTGATATTTCAGAAGTTAGTACTCACTGTGCAGCTGTTGTCCTTCATACACCTGGAAACAGAAACTTTTAGAGAAACCGTCTGGCTATGAGGTTGACATAGGAGAGCAGAATGACCTTCGTGTCTCAAAAAAATGACAACAGAATTCCATTCTTTTTGATGAATTGTTAATTTGGCCCATGCTTATGAGGCAGATAATTGAGAATTTAATGGTCAAAATTAGGTAGCCACTCACCTTATTTCATCAAAATGTAAAATTCTCTTTCTGGCCTCACTTCTCAAAGGGAAGGAAAAACTCAGTATTTGGATCAAAACCAAAAACACCATACCAACAAAATCTAAGCCCTGGCTCTTCAACTTATTATGATATTATTCAAGTCAGTGGAATGGTCTCAGATTCAGTTTTCTTATGTGTGTATTGGAAATACATATACCTCATATTGTAGTGTGAAGATCTAATGAGATGAAAGATTTGACAATACTCTGAGAACTATATGGAACTATCTAAGTATGAATTACATTATATAGATATATAAACTCAGACATAATAGTGTCATAATCTCTGTAAGACAGATTTTGTTTCTGAAAAGAACATAATAATTGTGGCTATGAACCAAAGAACTAATGTAACACAAAGCAGGGAAATCCTCCCTTTTAAAAATAAATATATTTTTCTTTTAACATTTTAACAGTGTGTAAAATATTGTTACCCATATCTTCAAATTTCCTTAACAATTTTAGCCAATTTTTTCTATACTTCAAAAATTCACATAACTAAATATAAATGTACATATTCATGAATTGCTTTCTTAAAGGACACATGGGTAATCTGTTCACAGTTAAAGATTTGAGGATACAGTATTTGTGGTTTTTTCCATAGAGTTAACCTCAAGAATACGTAGATTTATCAGTGGGAAAGGAATATAAGGTCTCCTAATTCAACACACTTTTGTTGTAAATTTACAAACAAACTAGATTTCAGAGAGAAATAACGATATAATTCAATCATTCATACTAGCTGTGAGCATGATTTTTTTTTCTTTCTATAAATACATAGAAGGAAATCACAACTAGAAGCCCAAGAGTCAGTTCAAAAAAAACAAAAAACTAAAGATACTAGACTGTTTTCCATTTTTGTCATTCATATTTATTTGCTATTTTCATTCATTTTGTTACTTGCCACATACATTATAGATAAATGTAATTCATAACAGTGGTTTAATATAAATTCTTATAAAAATTTAAAATTGGAAAGTTCTAGAAATTGACTTCCTATGATGGGAAAAGACCAATACTATTTTACTTTAGCTATGGAGTACTTCAACTTAGCATATGGTAGAAAAAACGTGCTTTTCAAAGGTACATTTTAAGAACCACTAATACAAACAAATGAAAAATTAATATACATATTTGTCCTCCATTATGATACTCATTAATGTTAGAATTATGGAATTGGAAAATTAAGTCCCTAGGAAATCATAAAGTAGGGCTTCTGCTACGTAAGATGGAAATTTCCATCATTCTTAAGCAACCTGTACAAAGATGTTCCACAGACCTTTTGGTAAATTTGGGCCAATGTGTAACAATATTTTAAGGTAACCAGATTTTCCTTGAAATGATTTCTACGTTAGTTGTATATCTCCTTATTTCTAAGTTCATATGATTTTGTTTTTAATAATGAGTTGTAGAATTTGGATGTAGAAGTTGGGACATCTCTCAGGCTTCTTCTAATTTAAAATAACATGATAGAAATTTTCCTGAACAATTGAAAATGAATAACTATTCCATAATATTGAATACAAGGAAATGACAGTATCCTTTATATTCCCATTTATATATTAGATATCTGATTCTAAAATATAATAACCATAGATAACACATGCATTTGATATTAGAGTTAAAAATCATTTTACATACATTTCATTTAAATAAAAGACAGTAGAAATGCTAGATAGATAGGTAGATGCTATGTCAGTATAATTACCTTAGAAACCATCATATTTAATTTTCCTATTAGCATTACACACTTGATACATATTATTTGCCTCCAAGTAGTTCTCTGTCTTATTCATATTTATATCTTGAATTTAGGATTATTATTATTATTTTAGAAATAACATTATACAGTAGGAACCCTTTCCTGTTTCAGTGTTTTGGGACAACTGGAATATCTATAAGTAGGTTTTTTTATATTAAGTGAAAAACTATGTAGTAATCTGTATAACAGCTTTACCCTTGGAAATATTTTAAGTTTTGCAATGGGGCTTTATGAAGCTTACTTAATTCATTGTTTTTTTCCTGACTGTTTACAAAGTCTAGCGTTAGTTTAAATGATTTCATGTGTAGAAAAGTCTTGGGAAAAATCCCTATATTATTTTTTACCAAGAGTGAATTTAAAACAACACAGTTATTAGTGTGTCTGTGTGTTTTAAAACTTGTGTATGAATCTCTGTAATGCCACATCCGCTTTGGTCTTCCCTGTGTGCTGATAACCTAAATTCGATAAAGTCCTGCGCCTGGGTGGTGGGGATTCTTAGTGCTGGCTTGCGAGGATTTCATACCTGTGAGTCCTCTGACAGTTTTCATCCCAGGTGAAGGAAGATCATAAATCTTCTCTCCATATTCCTCAGGTTGTGTATCAGGACTTGAATTATACCGAGATAGAAGTCACATGAAAATGTTTTATCTGCATTTTCACCCAAACAAGGATGATTATAATCAACTTTGTTTAATGTGAATTACTTAGTGGTTATTATGTAAGTATAGATCAGCTAATGAAAAATTAATCAAACGTTGCCTTTGAGGACACTAGTTTCATTTTTAAAGAGGATTTTTATATTACCTCAGAAAAGCAATATTTGTACTAGAATACTCAAATGAGAGTTGGTAAATAATATGTATTTAGATTGCATACACGTAAAACTCTGTCACTTTTAATGACATAATATCTACATTTGAACTCACATATAGCATAAGATATATGTGTTTTCTACTGAGTGAAATCCAAACATAATTGTTCTTTTCACCTATTTCTTAAAATACTTCTAGATGATATGATCATTTTAGAAAACTTTTCCAAGTGAGATTTACTACTTTCTATTTAGTGTTAATGAATGGGAATGAAACATATGTTAAAATACTGATAAAGCCATATGAAGCAGAACAAAATAAAACTTTAACTGTTAAACAAAAAAAGGCAATGCAGACCTCAGCATTTCTCTTTATGTGAGACTGTCTAAATCATGTTACGAACGGGATCAGTGTGGTAAAAGGCTGAGAAAGAATTATTTGTGTGCCATTTTAGAATTGTTTCCTAAGTATATATGTAGTCAAATCTGAAATCACTAAAAGTTAGTTTTAAGAAAACAAACTGCTGTTTTATGATCAGGAGCCATGCTTGTCTCTCTGGCCTGAGTAAATGAGGCTTACATTTAGTGAGCCTTTAAATAAAATTGTAATAATAATTTCCTCTATCACTGTATTAATATGCTACAAAATTTGATGAGTGAAATTTTTACAAACAATATAGGGGATTTTTTTCCTAATTGGAATAATTTTACCAAATTTGTTCTATTATTACTCTAGCGAAACTTAGCAAATATTGAACTATAGCATAGAAACTAGATTCCAAGTGAAATTTAAATATTAGCTTCTATGCAGTAATTAATACAATGCCAGTCTTTTAAAAAAAAAACAAGTTTTGTGGTGCTTTTGTCAGTTCTACCTAACATTTAGTCCGGATTTTAATCTTTGACATAAATATTTGTTTGTAATACTTACAAACATGTCAAAATAATTTTATTTCTTTGTATTTAGTTTTGTATTGGGTCTCAAGAAAGCATGAGAAAAATACTGTTTTGTTCGTATTTTTAGAGATGGATCTGTCTCATCAAAGTTCTTTTTTTCTTACTTTTTGCTGTTTTCTGTGTTGTACTTAATCTGGTATTTAGATCAATGCTCTGGACATTTGTTAGGAAATAATGATTGTTCCTTTTTTAAGTTTGAGAGGATGTTAATATATATACATTCAAGAGACTGGGAAAATGTGGTTGTAGACATTGTATTAAACAGGTACAAATTTTGGAACCTGAAATTTAATAAGTGAAATTGAAATTCACTTTTTCTCAACCTCTGAATTTTGTTTTAGAAACAGTTCATCTCATGCTGAATTTCTTTCTTTATACGTTTGTACAGACCTCTGGTTCTTTGGAAGCTAACGTGGTTTTCACTTCCCTGATTTGAATGTTGTATGTTTAATATTAGCTTTGCATTTTGGAAAGGTAAAAGTATAAGTTGATTTTCTGCTGCTCTTCTTGAGGTGTGAGAGGTACATCTTTCAAGTGTGTAACATGCTCTCTATCAGTTGCCCATTAGCATTGAATAATTCTCTCTCAAAACTCTAAAACATTTTTGTGATTATGAGAAAACACTTGTATAATACTTCCCAGGAAGTGTTTTCTGCTTGACTTTTGTAAAATCCTTCTATGGTAAATACGGAGTTAGTTTATTTCCATTTACTCATTGAGAAACCGAGACACCTGATGTTTACCTTCATTTTTACTCACTGACGTCCATTACTAACTACAGTAGAATCTAGATATCTTCTAGTTCTGTGATTGATTTATTGTATATCATTTCCTAGTATCACATTAACTACATTAGTTTTCTTTATTAACCTTTGTGATATTTCTCAAGGAATGGAAAAAAAAAAACAATTTTCAATTTCCTCTTCCCCCAAATCTTGAAGAGTATGGACTTATGACGTATTATTGTTTAAGTAGATTTTAAGGTTTTTAAGGAAATGATTTCTATCCAGACTTTTAAATCTTCGGACTTCTTGTACCCAGGACAGACAGTACTGTCCTTGTACTGGATGATAAGTGTTCTAAAATTTGTTAAATGTATGCATTATTAAATGAATGAATAAGTGAAACATTGACTGGACATCATTTGAAAGCATTGAACACTATTAAGTAGAATAAAATGTATAGAATAGAACATAAATTCAGGGTCTAACTGGATAGGTTTTATCCTAGACTATCAGCGTCATGTGTCATTTGAATTGAATTTTCATATCATCTTCTAGGCCATACTTAATTTTTATTGGGTTGCTATGTTTTAACATTTCTCAACAAAAGTTTAAAATAAGAACACTAGAAATTATAAAGTATAATGTATCTCGTATACTAGGTTTGAATAGGTATTCTGAAAATGGGAATAAAAAAATAAATATTACCCCTTCTCTTACTAGGCTTACTTTCAAGAGTGTTGAAATTTACTAAGTCTTATAGAAGTTCATAATTAAAGTCAAGATATGTAAACAGGCATCTTTGCCGTCTCTATTTCAGAATGAGCTGCGTGGTGACTTATTCCACAATAGGTCAGGTTCAATAACCAATGATTGATAATCAAATAGAACCTGCAGCTCCGGTAGAAATAAATTCTAGACTGCCCTACTGCATTATTCTTTACCATTGTATGGTACTACACATTTTGGCTAGTTTTACTCAGTATATTTGCTGGGGACAGAGAGAGTTTTAAGAAGAAGCAGCAGCTGACTGGTGATATTTGAAGAGATCACCTGTGGTAACAAAAAAAAAGCAAAGGAAAGGAATCTGAAAACTTACCTTTTTTTTTGACCAACTAGTGACAAGTTTCTGAGTTACTCCTTCTTTCTTATTTTTCATCATTAGTTGATTTGATTAGTACAAGAAAAGAGATTTTAATTTTATCCTTGTCATGCAGGGCAAGAATTCACTATTTTAAAATAGAGCTGACAAGTGAGTTTCATTAAGACTGATAATATGGCAGCATAGTGAAAGCTTGCAGCTATTACCAGCATGTCGACATTTTAAATAAGCTATTATTTTTTAACCAAATTGTTCTATTACCTGTCAGAGTGATCTTGTATGTAATGATGGTGAATATAATGGATTGAAGAGATTCCATTTTAGGTTATCTTTAAAATTTTGTGTGTGTATGGTTTATTTTAGTTTTTGGGGGTTTGCTCACATTGTGGGGCTACCTTCATGGTGAAAAATGGCAATTAGATAATTGGCTTATATTTGCTGTGGAGACAGTGTAGGAATTATCAGGGACAAACTGCCAGCTGACACTTAGATGTATGTTTTTAACAGTGAATACTACTTTGTTAGTTGTTGACATACTAAAACAAAAATTCACATCAGGGAAACAGTAATGAAACCAAGTTATTTCTGATAACGGAATATATGGTAGAGGCTACGAGTCCTTAGTTCCTGGAATTTTAGTGAATTCCTCTGAGCCTTCCTTGTTCCAAATTCTTTGCCTTTATACTATCTCCTCCCTCCACAAAAACAGTCTTCCTTGCAGGATTGCTGTCTCTAATTGTCTCCACGTGATGTGAGCAGAATATGAAAGCAAAGACTATATCTGATTTGATGGCCACTATATTTTTAGTGAATGAATATCTGGTACAAAAGGGTACCCCAGACATACTTGTGGTATGAATGAATGCTCACATATTTGCCACCTTAAAAGCAGGCATGCAAGTTCAGTTCTTGGACCTATGTTTTCATTCAGTTCCTTTTCTCTGCTAATTGTTTGCACTTTTGTCTTCATTATATTGTATTTCTTTCATTTGCATATTACCCAGTAAAGGAGTTTGTGTTTTGCTTAATCTTTATTCTGTATATACTGAATAAAAGTATTCAGTATATCTTTATTCTGTGCTATTCTGAGGTCAGTTACTAATAAATATTCATTTAGTATCTAGTAAAATAGGAATGTCTTAAGATGGCACCATCGGTAGAAAATTAACTTGGAATTCCCCAATTTTGGGAAGTTGGGAATTTTTCCTCCATTTGGTTCTCTTTGTAACCAATGCTATGCTATACATCATGAGGCTATTTGGCTGGTTCAGAGGCATGATTATTTAACATTATGATGAAGAAAAGATTTGTGGGGGAACTAAATGGCTAATGTTGAAGGATACCCTGCAAAATGGCCTTCACTACATGTTAGTACTTGTCCCTGTCTTTTCATCTACTCCTTCCATCGCTAGCTGTTTCAGACTGGCCCATACGATGAGTGAATCCATATGGCCCCATGGGCATTGGATTTAATCTTGCCGATCCTTAAAACCATTGTTTTTCAGCGGTATGATTTTGAAAGACCCGGACATCATTATTGGCTCTCTTGGCTTTCTTTTTCCTCCTGTCAAACTGTGTTTTGTCGGGGAAACCTGTGTTCCCCTGGCACTCTGTTCCTATCGGAGAACTGCCTACCTTGTTGGGCTCGTCTCCATCTGCCACCAGACCGTCAGCCATGCTGGTCCTGTTCACCCTTGTATCATCAACACTCAGCAGTGTCTATAAATACGTATGGAATGAATGAGTAAATGTGCTTATTTATCTGTTTTTATGGGAAAGGGATGATGTGAAGGTGGCATCATGAAAGCCAGTGAATTCCCTGATCTTGGAATACAACCCAGTGCCTTTCCAAGCACACACTATAAATTAGATGTAAGCAGTTACACAAATTTTAATATCTGACAAAAGAAGCTAAGTTTTCTGTCTGTAATATCTACTCATCAGGGTCCTCTGCCTTAATTTGTCCTTTGTATGGTTAAAGATATGCAATTTAAACCTTACATGATCTCTCCACATCTCTGTTTTTAATAATGTACTTTTCTTTGCCAGAATTGAGCATAGTTAAAATTATGAGCCATAAGCTGTCTATATTATCTGAAAAACTATGTCAAGATTTTATTGTATTCTTATTTACCTTGTAAATCTGTAATTTTGGTGTCAGATAGGAGCTTAAACGCTTTATGAGTTTGTGGTAGTTCCAGTTTTGGAGAGGTGATTCCCCCCGTCCCCCCAGTATAAAAGTTGAACAGACATTTGAAAATAAATTTAATCCTGAAATGCATAAAAACAATAGAATGTATTTTTTAAAATATTATTGCACAATTAAAGGAAGGCTACCTGGCCATTAGGTAAATTAGTCATGCAACAGGTTTAAACTACTTACACATAGCACTGTGAGGAAGAATATAAAATTAATAGAACTAATAGTGTCAGATAAAATATACATATATGGCTAATTCTTGCCAGGCACATATTGATAACTTTGTTCAGGTGGCAGCTGTTGTGGTTTGTTTCAGTTTCAGCTTGTCCCAGGTGTTCTCATAGTAATGGCACAGGGGAGGAAATGGAAGGCTCATAGCACGTCTTATCATTTGGGCCCTCCTGGAGAAACCTAGCTGGAATTTCTAAGTGGTCAGCTTGACGTTTTACAGAAGGGAGTTGTGTCATTATTTCTACACTACTACAGTAGTAAGAGAGAAACATTTGAAGTTCATCGCCATAATTGCTGACAGCTTCCACCGAATAGCAGCTTTGACTGAGCATGTGCTGTCTTTGAGAAAAGGCAGCCAGCCTCCTGGGACTGTGGAAGAGAATGGTGAGCTTCGTGAGGTGGTTGTGACCAAAGGATAAATTTGGGCATTCTTGTGCCCCTGAAATAATTAAATTAATTTTGAAGGTGGAAAAGAAGCAAAGCGACTGTTATTGGTTCGTGTGTTTATGGTCTCCAAGCAAAGAAAGATTCTAGGCTTCTGAAATTTACTTGTACTCATATATTTTTAGTAACTTAAAGTATTAAACCTGGTGGCCAGGTGTCACAGCAGCAAGGTCGCTGGTATCACTGGGGTTGGCACAATCCATGTGAAGAGCTGAGGCAATCCCTCCATTAACAGCAACCCCCCTCCCTGGAAACCTGCAATTTGCCTCTTAGTCCCTGATGGGGAGGAAACTTGCAAGCAGCCACAAACCGTACATAATGGCAGGATTCACATCCTTCCAGGGACAATGCAGAAACAAGGAAAAATTCAAGAATCTTCATCACGTGACTTGAGTCCAGGACATCATGCTTTTTGTGAAGGTTGTAGCGCTCGTTTTTTTGAGTATGTTGTGTTTCTTTAGCTTTTTTTCCCCCTTGGATGCCAGCCAATGTTCAACTGAAGGAAACACATGGGGATGGCATATGAATCACATGGCACCATCTTCTGCTTAAGTAGTGAACATTTATTGCTTAATAAAGAACATCCTGCACACATAACAACTAGGTTTCCAGCATATGTACTATATATATGAACAAATGTACATTCACATTTAAACACGCTTTTACCTATGGCCTTCAGAAAACATTAGAACATAGATTTCAGAATCCTGTTTTTAAGTCAGAGGTTTTATCTGTTTGTTTGTTTGTTTTTCAACTACAGTTGACATTCAAAATTATTTTATATTACTTTCAGGTGTACAGCATAGTGTTTAAACATTTATATAAGTTAAAAGTGTTCCCCATGATTAGTCTAGAACCACCTGGCACAATACATAGTTATTAAAATATCATTGATTATATTCCCTATGCTTTACTTTACATCCCCTGTGACTATTTTGTAACTTCTAATTTGAATTTCTTAATCCCTTCACCTTTTTCACCCTGCTCCCCAGACACCCCTCACATCTGGCAACCATCAGTTTGTTCTCTGTATCTATGAGTCTGTTCTGTTCATTTATTTTGTCCTTTAGCTACCACATATAAGTGAGATCATATGTTATTTGTCTTTCTCTGTCTGACTTATTTCAATTAGCATAGTATCCTTGAGGTCCATGCATGTTGTTGCATATGGTAAGATTTAATTCTTTTTTATGGCCAAGTAATATTCCATTGTAGATATAAACCACTTCTTTATCTAATTGTCTATTATTAGGTACTTAGGTTGCTTCCATTATCTTGGCTGTTATAAATAATGCTGCAATGAACACAGGGATGCATTTTTTATTTTTTCAAATTAGTGTTTTGGATTTCTTCAGATAAATACCTAGATGTGGAATTACTGGGTCATAAGGTAGTTCTATTTTTAATTTTTTGAGGAGTCTCAAAACTGTTTTCCATAGTGGCTGCACCAATTTGCAATCCCACCAACAGTGCATGCGAGTTCCCTTTTCTCCAAATCCTCCCTGATTCTTGTTGATTGTTGATTTATTGAGGATAGCCATTCTGACAGGTGTGAGGTGATATGTTGTGGTTTTAATTTTCATTTCTCTGATGACGAGTGATACTGAGCATCTTTTCATTTGTCTGTTGGCCATCTATATGTCCTCTTTGGAGAAAAGTCTGTTCAGGTCCTCTGCCCATTTTTTAATTGGATTGTTTGTTTTTTTCATGTTCAGTTGTCTGAGTTCTTTATAAATTTGGGGTATTAATCCTTTATTAGATGTATCATTGATGAATATCTTCTCCCATTCAGCAGGTTGTCTTTGTGTTTTATTGATGGTTTCCTTTACTATGCAAAAACCTTTTAGTTTCATGTAGTTGCCTTTTTCTTTTGTTTCCTTGGCCTGAGGAGAGAGATCCCCAAAAATATTACTGAGAGTAATGTTACAGAGTTTACTGTCTGTGGTTTTTTTCTAGGAGTTTTATAGTTTTGGGTCTTACATTTAAGTCTTTAGTTTATTTTGAGTTTATTCTTGCATATGGTATAAGAAGGTGGTCTGGTTTCATTTTTTTCATGTATCTATCCAGTTTTTCCAACACCATTTATTGAATAGACTGTCTACCCATTGTATATTCTTGCCTCTAGATTAAATGACCATATAGGCCTGGGTTTATTTCTGCGCTTTCTATTCTATTCCATTGATCTACAGTGTTTCCCCGAACATAAGACCTAGCCGGACAATTAGCTCTAATGCGTCTTTTGGAGCAAAAATTAATAATATAAGACCCAGTGTTATTTTACTATAAGACTTTACTATGTAAGACCCGGTCTTATTTTACTATAAATAAGTAAAATAATATACTTATTTTACTATAAGACCGGGTCTAATATAATATAATATAATATATAATATAATATAATATAATATAATTCTGGGTCTTATATAGTATAATGTAATATAAAATAAGACTGGGTCTTATATTAATTTTTGCTCTCAAAGACACATTAGAGCTGATTGTCTGGCTAGGTCTTATTTTCACAGAAACACGATATGTGTCTGTTTTTAATGCCACTACCATGCTGTTTTGATTACTGTAGCCTAGTAGTATAGTTTGATACCACATAGCATGGTACCTCCAACTTGTTGTTCTTTCCCAAGATTGCTGTGAAAACTAGAGGTTTTAAATAAATATCTGATCTAAAAATAGATCTTTATCTGAACCCCAAAAGTAGGAACAAACTTTGTATAAAGGAATTGATTTGTTTTTAAATGCTTCCTGAAATTTTTTAGTTTTATTGAAGTATAATTGACAAAATTGTCATATATTGAAATGTACATTGTGAGGATTTGTTATTATGTCTATGCATTTTGAAAGAATTTCTTCCACCTAGTTAATTAACACATCCATAACCTTATATATTTATCTTTATTTTTAGTGAGAACATTTAACTTCTACACTCTTAGCAAATTTTAATTCTGCAACACAGTGTTATCAACTGTAGTCACTTTGTTATACATAGATCCTCAGACTTTATGCATTTTATAGCTGAAAGATTGTACCATTTTATCATCCTTTCCCTGTTTCCCTCACTCTCCAGCCCCTGACAACATAGTTTTCTACTGTTTCTATGAGTTTGACTTTTATTTTTTATTTTTTATTCTACATAGAAGTGATACTATGCAGTATTTGTTTTTCTGGCTTATTTCACTTAGTATGATTCCCTCGTGGTTCATTCATGTTGTTACAAACAGCAGGATTTCCTTTTTCCTCGTGGATAAATAATATTCCATTGTATGTATGCATATATGTGTGTGTGCGTATGATTACACACACACACACATACATACAACATATTCTTTATCCATTTATTTGTTGATGAACACATTAGGTTGTTTCCATATCTTGGCTATCATGCGTGAAAAAAAAGAAACAGCTTCCAAAAGAAAGACGTAAAACTCTCTATTTGCAGATGACGTGGTATTATGTATAGAAAACCCTAAAGACGTCACTAAAAAACTGTTAGAACTAATCAATAAATTAGTGGTCGTAGGATACAAAATCAATATGCAAAAATCAGTTGCATTTCTATACACTAACAATGAACTATCAGAAAGAGAAATTAATAAAAAAAAATCCCATTTACGATTACATAAAAAATAATAAAATACTTAGGGATAAATTTAACCAAGGTAGTGAAAGATCTGTACACTGAAAACTGTAAGACATTGATGAAAGAAATTAAACACAAATGAATAAAAAGATATTCTATACTCATGGATTGAAAAAATGAATATTGTTAATATATCCATACTATCCAAAGCATTCTACAGATTCAGTGCAATCACTATCAAATTCTAGTGGCATTTTTCACAGAAATAGAACAAAATAATCCTGTAATTTGTACAGAATCATAAAAGACCCTGAACAGCCAAAACAATCTTTGAAATAAAAAGAATGAGGCTGGAGGCATATACTTCCTGATTTCAAACTATATTACAAGGCTGTAGTAATCAAAACTGTATGGTTTTGGCATAAAAACAGACACATAGAGGAATATAGCAGAATAGAAAGCCCCCAAATAAGCCCATGCCTATATGGTCAATTAATTTACAATAAAGGAGCCATGGATACACATAGGGAAAAGACAGTCTCTTCAGTAAATGGTGTTGGGAAACTGGACAACCATATGCACAAGAATGAAACTGGAACCCTATCTTACAGCATATAAAAGTCAACTCAAAATGGATTAAAGACTTAAATTTAAAAGCTGGAATTATAAAACTCCTAGAAGAAAACAATGATTTTTTTTGTATAAAATTTTATATTGAAATACTAATAAGTAGCTAATAATTATTAGCAATTACAGAATTTTTTTTTTTTACATAAAATTTTAAGTATAGTTTGGTTGCATCCTGGAATCATAGATACCACAAACGGAACGGACCTCAAAAACCTTGGCCTCAGCCAGGTAGGCTTTTAATTGTTTTAATTGCACAAATAAGTAGAATTATCTCCATTTCACAGACAAGGAAGCTAAATCCCTTAGAAGGTAACTTGGCCCAATGTAAGTGACAGAGATGCAGTATCAGCACTAAATCATAAATTAATATAAGGAGAAATAAAACTCAGTTTTTATACATTTTAGCCTACTTATGATCTGACCAGAAAACATCAAGTATTTTAAAAGAAGTATTTTTTTAAATAAGGAATTCTGTCTTACATCTAATAAATGTAATAACTTACCTTTACAAGCTGTTTTACAAGACGCTGTCAGTGTGTCCTTTAACTATATAGGACATATCATTAATTTTGCCTTCCGTGGTACATGGACTATGTCATCCCTTAAAAATATTTCATGTCCTTTAGTTATGAGCTTTAGAAAGCTGGCTAAAGGATGTTCTAGAAATGGAGACATATAACTCATTGAATAATCAAAACTTCAGTTCACAGATGACATGCATAAAGTAACTACTAATTCAGAAGAAACTAACTTTTTGAAGTAGTAATCTTATGAGAGTATTTCTTGATTATTTATACTCTACCTTTGCACTGGGATTTTATAGTAGAACCGTATTGTGAGGGAAGGCTTAAAAGTCATTGTATTTCTTATCATTGTGTTTTACTCTGCATAGTTGCCCATTTATGAAAGCAAAACATAAATATACACATATACATACATATATACACATAAGTGAATACATTTCGCAAGTGCCATGAAAGCAGGCAGCACATGTGCCTTGTTCACTGCTGCATTGCAGTACCGGTACAGAACAGCTGTTCAGTGAGTAATTTTGAAAATGCATGAACAAATAAATTCTAAGGAGTTAACCCCTTTATAATGATTGTTGAAACACAAGTTTGTTAATAAGTTGACAGCACTTGTCTTTGGAATAACTGCCCTGCAAGTATTGATTCTCTTATCTTACTCTATTTTAAACTCTCTTGGATTTTAGAATGTTTTCTGTTTATATTACCTGTTGAATGCATGTGTTCCAGAAGAAATGGTGTCACTCAAACCCAACTTGTACTGATGCCTTTTTCCCCTTTTCATGCTTGCCCCCATCTTGAGGGCCATCTATGTTTCTTCTTTATTATATAAAACATATCCAACCTGTAAATACTATTTTAAATGCCACTTACTTCATGAAACCTGTATTATCCATGTACTTTCCAGTAGTAAACATACCCCTACAGGTACATTTGTTTGATGTTCTACGTTTTATGATATGCTTCCATATGGTAGATCTATGAATAAGAAGTAAAATAGCTCTAAGAGTGTTGTATGTATAATTGTATTTAATACTTAAAAGAGTGCTAGGTATTATCATTATCTTTATTTTACAGATGAGAAAAATGAGACTTAGAGAGGTTTCTTAAGGTCATGTGGCTAATAAATGAAAGCACCTGGCCCTCAGCATTATGGCATTGAGTCTAGATTCCTTATTCTTAACCGCCAGCTATACTGCCTGCTCTACATGACTACATGCTATCCCAATTTTAGGATTTTTATGTAGAGAACATTATCCCCACTTTTCATGGTAAAAAACGGGGAGATATTGACTTCTTAATATTCACACATGTAAAGAACTTAAACAGGTACTCTAATCCACCATTTCCATTATTCACCTAGTTGCTTTGTAATTATTATTATTTTTTACCTTTTAACATATGTACTCTACATGACTAAAGTGTCTATTCGTTAAGGGTAGGAAACTAGGTATGAGCATTGTAAAAAAAAACAAAAAACAAAAAAAAAACTGCTGCTCTTGCTGCATTTTGGAAAATAAATAGCTGACACTGATCTGTTACAATTTGCGGGGTAGTTGTCCAGATTCATTTTCCATAGTCACCACTACAAGTTTTCTCTTCTTTGTTACTACCTGACACATTTTATTGAGTAAAGGTTTTTAACTGACCAGCCCTCCATCCTGGGGCCAAATGTTGACTATTTCACACAATTGGTGAAGTGTTTATGGAAGAACAACAGGAAAGAACTTCTGTAGCCTTGATGTCAGTGTGTATGTTCCAGATTGTGGCAACCAGAGTCGCCATATTTGAACTCAGTGTATGGAAAACTCTTAGGTTGCTCTGTCACGTTAGCTTAGAGACTCAGTAAAGCTGCTGAAATGCTTTGTAAGGCTTTCTCTGGTTCTTCCCTCTGTTGCCATTGCCCCGTAATAGAAACCCTGCTCCATTTCTTATCTCTTTCTCTTTAGCATGCCGGCAGCACTGCCTTCTGACCTGGTTTAAGCGTCCTTAGTGACCTCTGGCAAGCCAATGTGTGGGTCCCTTGGGGGATATGCCCACTTGGCTAGATTTTATAGTAATGATTTTACTTCTTAACAAGTTTGGTTAAAATGTTTGTACGCCCTTATTAAAGAGATAATTTCACAATGTAATTTGCTTCACGAACCTCCCACAGTTATGTTAAGCAGATGGTTGCCAAACACCCGTTCAAAGTAGATTGCTCTTATATGAAATAAAATCCATGCTCAGAAAATCTGGCAGTGTAAGCTGGTCTTCTTCCAAAACAGGCTCTCAGACAAATTTCTCTTTACTCAAAGCTGGCAAACTATTACACCTGTATTAGACAGGCAGTAAAAAACATGTCAGATGGCACACATTGATTCAAAGTATTTTTTTCTTTAACATACTTTTCTTTATTAGTAATTAGTCAGAGCTTTGCTTTTGGTGGCATAAGGAGAATAGCAACAATTTGGTCATCAGTTAGTTCTGGGTTCCAGTCTCAGTTCTGGCTCTGAATAGATGTGTGACTTGGACATGTTACTGGTGTCACCCATTTTGAGCTTTAGTTTCTCATCTGTAAACTGAGAAGAATGTCATGTACCTCACAGAGTGGCTGTCATGATTCTGTCAGGCAACACGTACAATGCACCTAAAGTCTTTCTTGCCATATAGTAATCCTTCAATTAGTGTTATGTTGATGTTTTATGTTTAAAACCTCATTCTGTATTGTTACATTTATTTGTCACTTGTGATTAATTTATGCATGCTCTCTGTAACTTAAAAAGAAAAGTATAGTAGGTAAATCAGAAACAACTGTTCAAGAAACATATATTGGGTACATAGGGTATGTAAGGGTAAGATGGTTTTAAAATGGTGAATAAAGACAGCGTTTTCTTTCAAGAATCTTATAATATAGGGAGTAAAGACCTTATACTATAAGGAGTGTAGAGTTAATCACTGTAATGCATCTGGGAGCTCAGGAAAAACTTCATTAAAAAAAGGTAGCAGATAAGTGAGCCTTGGATAGCATGCCACTATTGATAGAAATAGAAGAAGGATTCCAGAAAGTAGTAACAAGAGCCAGGAAAAAAAAAAAGTAAGTAGAGGTGTACAGGATGAGTTCCAAAAGGAATGACTGGAAGGTGACTGGAGAAGGTATGAATAACTAAAGGACTGATGGGACATATGACCAAGGGATGTGATGGGGCTGGTGCCGTGGATATCCTTAGATTCCACAGCAATTCCTTTGTATCTAATTTACGATAGTGGGCAGCCATTGAAAATGTTTAGAAGAGTAATACGAGCTTTGCTTTAGGAAGATTAATAAAAAAAACTGAATATAGGACGAATTGGGGGAGTGGAATGTGGCAAAAGACTGAAGAAAAGGACCAGTTAGAAAGCTGTTGAAATTGTTCTAGGTAAGTGAAATAAGTCAGAGAAAGACAAATACCATATGATCTCACTTATATGAGGAATCTAAAGAAAAGAATAAGTGAATGAACTAATCAGAGACAGTTTTGGAAACATGTAGGAAAAACTGAGGGTTGCTAGAGGGGCGGGGGGGTGGGGATAAGGGGAAGGTGAGAGGTTTAGAAAATAGTCGGTAACCACAAGATGGTCATGGGGGTTTGAAAATTAATTTGGGAAACGTACAGAGGGGTAGTGGATGGGGGGAGGGGGGTTCACACAGTGTCAGGGATATAAATGAGAAACATCTAAGTTTTGCTTTGTCTTGTGCACCTGAAACTAATAATAATAATAATAATAAAAAAGAAGCTATGGAGAATATTAAAGAAGTTCTATGTTGCCCATGAAGGTGCAAAAAGGAGTCGGATATGCAAGACATGGCTGATACTGACTCTTTAGGACTTGGCAAATGAAATCATTCATTTAAAGCATGGAAAAAGGGATAGACTATTGCTTGCCCGTGGCATTTCTGTTTAAGCTACGAATATTTTCTCCACCTTGCGCATTTCTCATGAAGTTGTCAGTCAAAAAATAAAAACTTCATCCTTGGGCTGCAATGGTGCCACTGACGTGGTTTGCTGATGGATGTGCTATGTAAGGTTTCATATATTGTGGAGACCATGGCGTCAGATGTCTTGCCCTCCTTTGTTTTACCTTTTTTTTGAAGGAGGTAGAGAGGACGCTTTTTTTTTAATTTATTTTGTTGTGAAGACTGTTTTAAATGTAAGTGAATGCTACATACGCTGCTTATAAGTATGATTTACTTTATAACAGTAATTGACACAAGACTCTCAAACTTAACCACAAAGGAAGTCCTAAAATGCCATCCTCCACAAAATGTTGGTTTAGGGATTAAAATTGATAATATTGACTTATTCCTCAAATGGCTGTCTTTACCTACCACTGATAAGTCATAGCTTGACAAAGGAATATAGAAAGAGGATGGGAAGAGGATTGCATGGTTTTAAAACTGACAAGTTCTTCAGGAACTAGTTACACTATACTGACCTGCCTCTGCCTTAAGACCAAAGCAGATTTTCACATTAATAGGCAGCTAGTTGTTCTGAGTGGGCATTCGCATCCCAGACTTAATAGAAAGGATCAATTCAGTAGTTCAGTTTATGGAAACTTAAAGTATCTTTATTTTATTGGACCATTGTGGACATGAAGTCTCAGTATCCTCTTCAACTCATGGACATAGTTTTATAGCTTATGACAAATCTATTTTCCCATGACTAATATTTGTCCTAAATATAATATCAATATTAGTTACTTTTTTAATTGGAGAATCAGACAAAAATGGGTAGGCTAAGATGCAGAAGATCTTGAGTTAATACCAGTCTCACATGTGCTAACTTTGTATCCCTGGAAAACTCACTTAGCACCCATGCCTCCATTTGTTTATCTTAATCTATGGCTGCCCTACCTACAATTCACTAGTTGAGTATCAAATGAGACAGAACATCTGCTTTTTTAATTATAAGTTGCTATTTTTCTATTATTATTAACTGGGTCCTAAATCCTTAATATAAAGACACTATTAGGAACATCAAGTGTTATTTTCCATATTTCAGATGATGTAGGTGACTGAGTCAAAATAAACAAATTCCCACACGTCCCACAACTAGTTAAGTGGTAAAAGGAGAGGTAATTTATTCTCAGAATAATAACAATATTTCAGAAATCAGCACTGTCTTGAGCTAGTTCCTCTAATGCTTTTTTTTTTAAATACATAATCTAACTATAGTGGAGAGAGAAGAGAGTGGAGAAGAGAAGAAAACGAGGTGAAGTGATGGCGTGTACAGATGTAGAATGCTGTCCACGGGTGGTTCAGCTGCAGTTCAGTGACACCAATGTCTGGACTTGTTCAACTATTTATAAAACAAATACTCTAAGGATGTTGTGAGGGAGCTGTTTTGTGAGACTTACCCATTTATTTATTCACAGTTAAAAGAAATAAATGTTTTATAATCTGTGATATTTTGTTGAGGAAATTAAAAAAGAAACACTGCACATGCCTTAAAATAATTTTTGTTGTGATGATTTTACATTTAATTGTTTAGACTGTTGGTATGTTCTTAGTAAATAATTGTGCTTTACATCAGAGTTTTGAAGGCAGTTTGTTTTTCTAACACATTATTTAAACAGCTGCTGGGCTGTTAACATGGGTTTAATCATGTTTGGCGTTTCTGTTTTGAAAGTTTAAATGAGAGAAAGTTACATTAGCTCAGCAGCAACTTCAACAGATTATTAGACGTATTGATTCAATTAGTGTGTATAACACAATTTCAGTATCTGCCATAGACCGAGAGATATGGATACTTGTAAGTAACAACGACCCTTAAGTGTCCTTTTGAATTCTCACACAACAGAAAGCAAGTATATAAAAGTACACTTACACATCATAACTGAAAGATCCCCCCCCACACCAATTCGGTAACTAAAGAATGGTATTGTAGCTATCTTTCATTCAGCACTGTAAAAGGAATGTTTAACTTCCTTAGTATTTGCTTCCTTTAAAAATTAATAATTGAACAGTGAAAAATATATTTTGGAAGCTAAACAGGAATAAATCACTAATTTGGTAATTAATCTAGAAAGCTAATTTATGTTCCATAAGATCAACAAATATTGTATCCTTTCAAATAGAATAAATGAATCATAATATCTTTGTATTATTTCCTGGGTAGGAAACTTGAATAATCTGTTTGTGGATTAATAGAATCAAGTCATACTAGTAACAAAGTTTTAAGTTGTAGAAAGTTTAATTTAGATATTAAAAATATTTTAATAATGATATTTTAGGATCTGGTTATTAGGATATTTTCAAAACTTGGCATTTAAAAATGATAAGGTTATCTTTTAAAACCATAATCTATGTCCGAGGCTGGAATTTATTCCTTCAATTTGATAACTCAGAATTAACTGATTATATTTCATCATGCGTATAGAAAATGATCTTTCCTCCCAAACCTTAAAAATTGAGAATTTCATTATTTGCAGACATCATTTGCCAGACATTGCAAAATCAGTGCTGTATTCCATTGTTGGATGACTTGGTAAAGGTACAGAGTAAAAAGCAGTAAATGCTCAAAGTCTAAGGCAAAGCCTCTTTATATTTATGCACTGTTCAGGACAATAAATTTATTATGTAACCAAATTATATGTGTTAGTAAAATATTTCCTATAATCTTATCCATGAACTCTTTTAATACCTTTTTCTGAGTATATACTAGCCTGTTAATACGGGTTTCTTATTTAAGTTAATGTTCTTCAGCTTTTTGTCTTAAATCTTCAAAATCACATAATAACAAAGTATAAGGCAACAGCAGGTACTTTAAAAGTCGTTGAACTGGCCAGTATTTATTAGGAGAATTCAGTTTTGGTTCTTGTTTCTTATTGGTTGAGGTGAGTTCAAGTGGGAGGTCTGTGATTGTATGTAACAACATTGTACATTTTATATTCCGTTTCATTTTTAAATGATACATATTCAGGTTTTTAATTGTCTTTTTGTAATTGTCAAAGTGACATAGTGGTAAAGAAAATTTTCATTATGATAAAGACTGAATTAGAAAAATATATTTTTAACAGCTTCAAAAAATAACATAATTTTTCCCCATTTGACTTTACCCCCCCTTTTTTTACAGTGATCTATATCTGTTTGCCTATGTAAATACTTGTGTTCTGTTATCCCTTTATTTAATATTAGTGAATTAAAGACAAGTCAGGTATAACTTTATCCTTTCAGTATTATGTACCTTGAAACTATGACAATTATGAAGCCTTTGAGGGTAACAGCCCAATAAGGTTATTGAAGAAACTTTGAAATTGAAAATTGTTTGGCCTGAGAGTCACTTATAATACTAGCTCCTAAGTCTCTTTACTTCTCAGCATTGGTATTATTATTTGTAAATGCAGGTGATTAATTAAACTACATGTTTTTATAGCATGATACCTTTCTTAAACATCTTTATTCATTGAAAATATTCAAATATCTATATACTATAGAGAACAAATTGATTAATTAAAATCTTATTTTATATCCTTTTTTCACTGCTAATAACTTGTTCTGACAGAATATTATTTTTATTAAGCTGTTATTGCTTATCAGTATATAATAATGTTTGTAAATCCCCACATATATGCCTGAATTTTATATTTTTCATTTCATATCAAGGAAACATGCTTGAAAAGTAATTCTTAGTGTTGAGATTTGTAATAACAAGATTTCATTTCACTCACACTAACAAGTTCTCATCTTTATAGAAATTAGCCCATTTATGAAAATGTCTTCCTGTTACCAAATTGTAAAAGAAATGCCATATGAAGAAGAGTGAGAATTTAATTTCAAAGCTTTGATAATTAATGTACTTAGTTATATAATGAATAATATTTATAATAGCTTTATATATTATAGCTAAAAATAATTACAATATAACTCATTAAATATAAAATATAACTTGCAGTATACTTAGCTTTACCAAATACCTGAATTTAATCATTAAAGAGTTAAAATATTAGGTGCTCTCCATTAATTAGAAACATCTTAAATAGTGAAGATAAATTGTGGGAGAATTTCTTTTATATTCTTTGAGTAGAAAAATTTTTTTCTCTTTCACAGTTAAAATTTAAAGACAGTATCTTTTAACTATTTGTTTTTCATCCTAGAATCTCAACAGAAGTTTAGTGAGTTGTGTTGTAAATTAATTAGGATGGGATTTTGTTTTTCCATAGGACACCATATATATCCAAAATTTAATCTATGATGTGTATATATTAGAATGTTTTGCAGTTTATTGATTTACTATGTCAGTATAGCTATAGTGTGTTCCTTCATACTTGATAAACATATAGTTCCTTAGAGTATAATATCATTAGAGAAAAGATTATTGTTGTTTACCTTTTCTTGTGGTATTTCAGTTCTAGCAAATACATACTTCTTTTTGGATATTTATTTCAAATATAGTCTTCTGTGGATATTTATTTCAAGTTCTAACTATAATTGTAATATCCAGTCATTTTTAAAATGACATTTTAACCCATGTTTGATATTATATTTTGATGTCCATATTACAGTTTTCGCACTAGGAAAAATATGATAATTTAATGTAACATCAAGTCATATTCCCATAATTCTGTGCTATTTGGAAATTTAAGAGGCCCAGAGTTTGACTCAAAAACTACTCCTTTAGCTATACATTTCCGCAGTTCCTGAAATGGAATGCTGGTAGACTTTACAGTCATTAAATGTATCTTATAAGTTGTTGACTCGTCTAGGGATATAAATGATGCTATTGCTGTGAAGTTTGTAATCTTTAGTACATCTTAAAATAAATGTATGGGACAATTTGCTTATAGGTTGGTATATGAAGTAATGCTATATTAAAGTCATACTTTTCATTTGTTTTCTTCTGAATTTTTCCTTTATGTGACAATTATGAGTGAAATATGGGATTACATATGGTAACCAAATAGCGTTTTACCTGGATTTGAAAAATTTTCCTTCCCAGAAAAAAATACCATGGGATAATTTCTTGGAATATGGAAAAACCTATTGTAGCAAGATGCAGAATCCAGAAGCAGTATTGTAAACTTAAAAAATTCAAAATATACAATTAGCGTGCATGCCAAAAAAAATACCTTTGAATAAAAAGATAAACGAAAATATTTGCAAAACATATCAAACACAGGGCTAAGTTACTTAGTATATAAACATTTAACTTCAGTGAGAAAAGACTGACAATCTAGAAAAATGGGCAAAGAACTTTGATAGTTCTCAAAAAAAAATTAAACATTGAAAAAGATGTACAACCCACTCTTAATAAAAAATGCAGATTAAAAACTAGAATAAAATGCTAGTTATTATCAGATTGACAGCTCTATGTGGTATGATATACAATGTCTATGATAAAAATAAATAAGAAATAATGTTAAATTTCTATTGACAGAAACTGGATGAATAAAGTACAGTACATTTGTAAAATGAAATTTGTGCAGGTATTAAAAAGAGCAGTGTCGGTTTCTGTGTACTAATATGAAAAAATATTAAACAGATATTAAAGATTAAAGTGAAATTAAAGTCAGATGAATTGTACAGTCCAATATATGTAAAAAAGAGAGACTACATATACACACACATACGTCTACATACACAATACTGAAGGAGAAAATGACGATAATGGTTGCATTTGAGACCAGAACTAAGGGATCGTGAAGTTTGGATAGAAGAGGATTTTTATTTTTTAGTCTTTATATTGATTATTTTCTTTTACTATGTTCATGAATTCTTTAAACATATAAAACAAGTTTAAAGAAAGAAAATTCTCAGTCCATTAAGTACAACATCTAACTGAACGCTGTCTGAAGTACCTCCAATATGCCACCACCGATTTCTCGATTTTGTTGGGAATAGTAAGATGGATAAAGTAGTGTCCCTACGCTTTTCAATATCAGTAAAGCTGCTCTGATTTGTAAATATGGTAAAAGTCAATGTAGTAGTAGATATGCTCTATTAGAGATGGGGCCAGGAAGGCCATCTATCCCTTTAGATCTCAGAGTAGTTTACATACTAGAAGTTAATTGATCCTCACAGTCTCCTTACGCAAAAGAGCACTGTATGTCCAGAAAAAAATAATAGCTGAGTCCATTTTCTATATTTACTCGTTTAATGCTCACATTAGCTCTAGGAAGTGAATCCCATTTCAATAGAGGACGTAGAGAACTTAAGTAACTGGTAGAAGGTGACGGTGCTTGTACTAAATACCATTGTTAATGTTCAAATCCAGGCAGTCTGGTTATAGGATCCTCCCTCTTCATAGTTCAACTCTTCTGTCCCAACTTTATTCTGGAGTCTGAGTTCATCTCCACTTTTCAAATGAAAGATATTAGAGTCAGAGGTTGAATGAGTAGTTCAAGATTGTACTGCTAGTAAATGTCCAAGCCAGTATGTACCAGAGCCATGTCCTCAGGAGTAAATCCGGTGACCTCCTCATTGTACCACTCTGGCCCTAGTTGACAGGGGCGTTCCAAGGAGGGAATGGGGAACAGCCCTTTCGATAGCACTCCGTGTTATAAGTACTAATGACAAATCTCAGAATGTGTGGTTTCTCTAAGAAAACAATTGCAGTACGGAGAACTTCCTTTTTATGAAAATATTTCCTCTATTCAAGTAATAGCAAATAATTTGTTTTGCTCTGTAACTTTGATATGATTTCTTAAGAAATTTTCAAGATCACTGGATAAAAAACAAAACAAAACAAAAACTTGGTATTCATTTAAAACTTGCTTCTGCTTTGTGAAAAGACTCTGTCAGCAATCCAGAATGAGGGCTGTGCTCACAAAATTCCAACTTTTCTGTGGGATGATCCAAAAACAGCAAACAGAAGGCATGAAATTTCTTAACAGTCACAAGTGTGTGCACGCATGCTATGCCATTCCTGTCGTTCACTGCTTTTTGGTGCGCACATTTAAAAGCTGGATTACTTTGATTTGCAGACGAATGTGTTCCATGGAGAAGTTTTTTCATGTAGGAAAAAAAGGCAGAGTACCTCAAGAGTACGTGAGGTGTGTGTACTCTGCCCTCCATTTATACAGCTCTCACCTGAATATGTGTTCAGTCTGATTTTAGGATATTTGCCTCGACCAGGTGCCTTCATGTGTCTTAAGACATTTGCTAGAGTAATATCCTGTTATTTCTCTTGCTTAGTTCAGAAGCAGGTTTACACACGTACTCTGATATGAAAGACAGACTGTGAACTGTATATACCTATATAATGATTGTTACGTTAAGAAGAGGTATGGCTCAGTGGATTAAGCGGTGTCTAATCTTGTCTCTTCCATAATCCTACCTGAGTCTCAGTAGCCTTAGTGACAAACTCGAAAGCCAATACAAGAATTATTTAGAGACTTGCTTTAAAAGTATATAACTGAGTTAAAGAAGTAAATGGGTGCAGCGATCAAGTGTTATTCTGTTTACCTGGAGCTTTCCTGAGCCATCTCCACTTTCATGCCAAAGCTTCTCTAAAATATTAACATCAGAGTACAGTATGTGTTAACATTGCATTGGAGATGGACTGTATTCTACGCAATACTGCATTCTCAACCATGTTAATAGAATGGCGGTGGGTGGAAGAGCGATGTAGGTGACACCACATAACATGCATTTAAAATGTCTTCTTCTTTTTCAATTGCAGCAAATTCAGTAAAGCTAGAAATGCAGAGTGATGAAGAGTGTGACAGGAAACCCCTGAGCCGAGAAGACGAGATCAGGGGCCATGATGAGGGTAGCAGCCTAGAAGAACCCCTAATTGAGAGCAGCGAGGTGGCAGACAACAGGAAAGTCCAGGAGCTTCAAGGCGAGGGAGGAATCCGGCTTCCGAATGGTAAACTGAAATGTGACGTCTGTGGCATGGTTTGCATTGGGCCCAATGTGCTTATGGTACATAAAAGGAGTCACACTGGTAAGCAGCTGAAAGAATAACCTGATGACTGCCTGTGACATCTGATGTTGATATTACCTGACATCTATTCTCTTTCCTTTTTATTCAGGGGTGGCAATGGTGAAACTACCTTTTCAGAATTCTGCTAGTTTTGGATTGCTGAAAAGCAGAGAGTAGCCTGGGTCTTGACTTCCAGCCTTCAAATCTGAATAGCATATCAGAAAAGAAGTTTGGGATTCAGTTTCCACAGTTCTTAATATAGCAATAATATGATAAGGGTTCAAAAGTTATAGGAGAATTTCATTGTGTAACTTAATCTTTTTGTATTTCTATACATATTTTACTATACCCATGGGCAGGTAATACAGTTTGCTAGCTAAAAGTTTACGTTATAAAATGGTACTCATGCATTTATATGGGAGTGGATCATTTTCACCTTATCTAGTTAACGTCTTGGAATACAATTTCCAATCAATCTTTGCCTACCATGGGTCTCTGTAGTAGGTAGATGCTTATTTTCCCTAGTTTGAGAAATTTACCAACTTCCTGTAATTTTTTGTTATAAATCTAGCAAGGAGGTATGTAGGGATGAGGTATAACAAAGGGTGGTGGGTGTGCAGTTAGGAGTCTGTAATCATGAAATAAGGTGAGAAAAGACACCTCAGGTTAATATAATATACTTTTAGACATTTGAGTAATGTAAAAACCAGCCAGAGTAGGAGGCTTTATTTAAATCTCTTCAAATCCTTTGTTAAAAAAGCCCCAAACAACAAAAACAAATGAGATTGATTCTTTAAAAAGATTGATTATTAGAAAAAGTTTCAAGTTTGTATGAAAATTGATTTAAAGATAATGATCACTTTAACAATAATGCAGAAGTAGTAGTATATAGCAAAATATTAATAACTAATACATTCAGTTTTAAAATATGACACTCTTTAGAAGAGATAAATTATAATAAATACAGTGATTTAAAAGATTGAATTTTAAATAATCAATTTAATAAGTAGGTGCTTAAAACATGAGCGATACAAGGTACATTGAAGTCTTTTTAGTCCAGACCTCTCCTTTACATATGAAGAAATTGGAGCCCAAAACAGTCAAGTGACTTACTCATATCCCTTACATAGTTAGAACCAAGGTTTTATGATGCCCAGAGTGATTTTGTCCAAATATTCTATGCTTGGTATGTCAATACATGTTTTGATGCAGTATTACTGTAAGTCTGATACTTTAAAAATTATAGTAAGAAGTTACACATTAAAATCAGTGTTATTCTAATAAAAATCAACAACTTTAGTGCCTATACCCTTATTCTAACCATAGTCAGTTATATTTTTATTTTTTGTTTTGAATTTCCTTTATAAATAACATTTCTAAAATGTGTATTTAAAATTTTATAGTAATATTTATATTACTAGTGCAAATGTCTTTTGTTCCTTTAATTTTTAAAAATGTTTCATGGAAAAGTGGAAAGATCAATCTTGGACACTATATGTGATAAGAAAAGAAAAGACTATAAAATGATGAGTTTGCTTTTCTTTTATGCTCATGAAATAATTCTAATTGCAGTTCTAAAAGAATTCCACAAAGTTATAATGTCTTCATTATCTCGGAGTGATTATATTAAGGAAGATTAACACTCATTCAAATGTCTAACTTCTCCCATCTAGCAACAATGTACAGGATAAACAAAATTAGTCTAAAGACTTTTCAGTTAAATTACATATAGTGTTCTTTTTAAGGCTGAAAAGTATACTTTTTAAAAAACAATTTTTGTAAGATTTTTTTCAATAAACTTTTCTGGGCTGAGTTGAGAAAATTCAAAGATGCTCTCTTGAAAATTTAGGTTAATCAGCGTTTCACTGTATCTGCAGTGATTTTCATGAGGATTGTTCGTTTGTAAACACAGTTATAATTACAACTCTGCTATACTGTCCATTTGATATTTACTACAGTAGTTGAGTTGAATAGTTTTAATTCTGAAATCATCTAATTTACATGGAAAATGTTTCCGGATAGTTACACAGATTTCCATAAGTCCTAGGAATAGGAGATTCACTCAACTAGTAAAGGCAAGGAAAATGGACTAAACCATTTAAAGTACTCTTGCAACTCTGTGAGCTTTTATTGTTAATAAATATTTATTGGAGTATTGTGAAAAGTGTTACACTGTCCTCAATTCTGGAAGGTTAAAGGCAACAGCCATTCATAGAGGAGCTTGGGATACCTTCCACACATTGTTGACCTTGAAATTATGATACATCTTTAAATTAGCTATTTTTATATGTATTTCTGATGTCCCAGTTTATACATCTGAGTGGGTCATGACATTTTCTACTCCATTTTAGTACTATGAGAATAGAAAGTCTACTTGTATTTCTTTAATTTAAACTAGATTGAAAAAATGCAGTTAGAATCTAGTCACTAGCTAAATGTTTTCTCCTTAATACCATGAACTACTGTATTCATTTTAGAAGTTCTCATGCTTATCAGTTATTTATAGCTAGTATAAAAGGCACGGTCTTAAATACTTATAAAGCCTTTGGTAAACATATGTGTCTGTTTTTAGCTCACAAAATATTAATATAAAATTGATAGTGAAAAAAGATACACAACCACCCAATTCATTGAAATGACATGGAGTATCAGATCTAAGTCACTTCTTCTCTCTCTTTCATACCCTACTAAAGTGCCAATTGCAGTGTCTTATTAATTACTTGGTGTTATTTCTTTGGTATTGCTACTTTAGTAGGTAATCAGGTAATATTGTCATTGGATACTCCAGGCATTCTTCACTGGGGATACAGGGAGAAAAAAAGAAGGGTAGTAAATCAATTCAAGCATAAACATGAATTGATACCAACATTATAAATACAGAATATCCTTAATTTTACTCCTCTTTGGGGTAGAGTACTCCCATCTTTGTAACTTTGGCTACGTCTTAATTGTTTCCATAGGTCCAAAGTTGTTAGCCTAGACTTTTGTGCCCACCACAAAGGGAGTTATCACAGATATAATAGCTTACTCTGATATTTTTTAATTGGATTACTCTATAATGTCACTAACGTGTTTAGTAAATTTGTGTTTTTTCCTCTGAAATTTGCTTTTATTTACATTTCAAAAAGAATATGATTCATTTTTTTTTTCAAGCAAGGTCTAAACTAACTCAAAAAAGACCAATTGATACAGTCTATTTATTAAAGAAAAAAATTATAACAAATAATTGAGATGTATTGTTTCAAGTTACATACACAATATTAAGAGGATTGCTCACATTTTACAGGGATGGCGTTTTAGAAAAAAATATTGTTTCTTTTTATTTTTTATTAAACAGATTTGGCTATATCTCCTCCATTTGGATTATTCCTGGAATATCATTATGTACACTTTTTTAAAAAAGTCTCATAAATTAAACTCTGTTTTCATCCCTGTCTCCAACAGCAGTTTTGTTGAGGATTTCCACTAAAATTCCACTAGATTTAGTGTGGAACACAGGCAAAAAAACAGAGGATTGTTGAAATAATTGTCATTTACATAATCAAGACATTACGCATAGTTAAGCGTATTTCAGCCCAAAATGATAAAGCCATAGAATTAGTGTCCAAGAATTTAAAAAAAAAATCAAAACTTAATTCATGTAAAGCAGATTAGTATTTCTCAAAGGTTCATCAGATTGAAATCAAAGTAATTATTAACATTGCCTCTTCCTTCTTGTCCAAAATGCTCACCTTCATCATGCTTCTTTCTTTACTTCTTCTCATGGCCATGGGAACATGGTTAGCAAATGCCTCCACACTCAGATCATACATGCACTCAGCAACACAGCAGTATTTCCTGATATACCCCGACACCTTTTCCTTTCTCCTACACCTTTAAGGATAATTGTATAAATTCAGAAGCAATTCTTGTTAAAATGCATTTGAAGCAATCTGGAATATTTTGTAAATGTAAAAACTAAATTACCCTGTCATTAGTCTCATAAAGTTCAATTAGGTGAATTAGAAAAATATTTTTAAAAAGAGGTGTCCTTATTATTAACTTTTTTAGATTAGCATTATTCTGAAAGCATTATTAAATTCAGTTCTCTAAATTATAAATTTTAAAATATTTCAATTGTAGGAGGCTTAAAGAAAATGTAATTAACATAACTGGAGCATATTCCAAAGGCAAACATGATTTCAAATGTTTTTGTTTACTACCCTAATTTAATTTGTTTTAAAGTTATTGCATCCTAATTTGTTACTTGCCTGGGAAACCCCACATAGACAGATTTCAAAAGTAAAATATTTGGAGTGAAAATTATACTTTACATCTGCTATTTTCATACTGTCTGAAGAGTTAATTTCATGAAGAAAGTACCTCCTTTTTCCTTTTTATTACTAATTCCGTGGTAGGGGTAGTGGGTAGAAAATCCCGATTTTAAAAAGTTTTAGACTGCTATTGCATTGAAAAAAAAAAGTCAAAGAATTAACTTTTATGTGTGTGTATGTGTAAAATAAAAAAAGGTTTACCAATATTACATTTATTTTAAAACATTGACTGTTTTGTCAGACTTCATATGAGAGGTTTCAGATAAAATATTTCTCGTAAGCTGTATTTAGTGTTGACTTAATCTGTGAGTTCTACCAAATGATTAAAAAAAGTTAACTAAGATAAAATTAAGGTAACCTTAACGTGATGGATAATTTTTTTAACCTAATTTATCAGTATAGGATAATTTGTAAACTTAGCTCGTAAGATCTACAGATTTCTTAAGGAAAAAAATCCTTAACTATTGTTATGCACACAGAGATTACACTTTTTTGGTATGCATGTCATTAAGTTCCAAAATGAGCAAGTCCTATAGAATTTGAGATACACCTGATGTATCTACTTTTTCATTTTCTTTAGTTTATAACAAATCTATATGATAGAATGTGTAGTTGCAGCTGCTAGAAAGGGACCACAGTTTATCTTCTTTATGCTTCCTAGCTTTCTTTAATAAAAAGAATTGCTGAGTTTGTATTATATTAAAGGTCCCCCCAAAATATTGAGGTTTCATTATTCACTATTATTATGAATGTTTCAGTTAAAGATACGAAACATGACAATTCAGTTCAAAAAAAATTTTTTAACTATCAAAATTGTAATCATCTCACCTCAAGTACAGAAATGGTCCAGTTCAACCAAAAGGAAATTATTTCTTAATTTTATTTTTATTCTAAATGTTGAGCTTTAATGTATTTGTACTATTTATATATTAATTTATAATGTATTTCATGTCTATCTTTAGAGATAGACACACTTAAAATATTATTTTCATGGTTTGATTAATGTTATCATTTGATCCACTTGCCCATTTTACTGTTTCATCACCTACATGTTTTCATGTTTGATGACATTGGTGACAGCTAGTTGATGGCAACAGACTGATAATTACAGTTTAAACAGTTTTATAGCAATATCAATAATAGGAAAAAAGTTTCCTATCAAACAAATGATTTTTACAACAAAAAGAATATACAGAAAATGTCTGAATGAATAATTTTCATGGCTTTTCCCTGACTATATAAGGGAATTTTGCCAAAGGTTTTACTGTTAGTGACTAGGGAAACTGAGAGAGATCTGAGCTATATTTGGAGATTTTGTGGTAATGAGCTTTGTAACCTGATTCATTCACTGAACCTCTTTGGTCCCCTTATAAGAAAATTATCAGCTAAATGAGAGAGATCCCTTAGCCTAAAGGTCCCTTTCAACTCAAAATTTATGTAATTTTTAAAGAGAGTATAGTGCAGTAAAGAGAGCAAAATATAGTGAAACTGACCAAGATTCAATTACCAGCTCGAGTACTTACTAGCTCTGTGACTATAATCACATACTTTGATACTTGAATCTCAATTTCTTCATTGGCAAATTGAAATTATAGATACCTGGCTACTAATGTTATTATGAGGTCTGAAATATTGTATGTACAAAGCAACCAGTAAGGACAGTCAAGTGATGTCACCTAGTTCAACCAATTGAACAACATTGTTATTCTTTTGAATCAATGACAGGAATCCTGTAAAATTTATATGAAGAGGGAAACTACACTTGAGGTAAAGTTTGAGACTGTATTAGCAAAGCAAATTCTAGGAAGAAAGAGGTTAGAAGTCTTAGGAGGGAGATGAATCTCCTCAGCATAGAGCACTGGCTCTAGTTAACGGTGAATTAGTCACTTTGTACATAACCTACTTGGTCTTTCTCACCTCTTTTCCTTTCCACAGGAGAACGTCCCTTCCACTGTAACCAGTGTGGAGCTTCTTTTACTCAGAAGGGCAACCTTCTGAGACACATAAAGTTACACTCTGGAGAGAAGCCGTTCAAATGTCCTTTCTGTAGCTATGCCTGTAGAAGAAGGGACGCCCTCACAGGACACCTCAGGACCCACTCTGGTAAGTGTCAGCGACTATTTGAGAAGAAAGCTAAAATTTGAGAATTTGGGCGATGTGCTACAGAATAATACAAAATAACTTAAGAGCTTTGGTACCTAGTTAGGAATGAGCTAGACAATATTTTTTATTTGTGTACATTGAATAACTGATAAATCTTGTAGGGTGCATGTGAACCATCCCTTTTAGACTTACAGACTTGGTAAAAAGGAGCAATGGCAACTGAAGAGTCTCTTATTTCAAGCCAGTGAAGGAAACAGCTGTTACATAAGTTTTCCATGTTTTTTAATATTATAATTATTAGCACAGTCATTACAGTTAATCGAGGACAATGGAAAAATCTAGTGAAATATCATAGTTACATGCTGATGTTACCATAGAGGAGATGAAAGCTGTGATATTTTGTGACTGATATAACTGCCCAGGCTGGTACCTCAGCGGGAAATCAAATATTACTATTTTTAAATTTGAAAATATGCTCATCAGAAAATTGGCTGTTAGAGTATGTCATATTTCATTTTTAATTCCCCTTGTTTCTTTAACTCTTGAACTATAGTCACTGGATGCTGTATGCAACTTTCCTCTGCTTCATAAATTATCATTAAAAATCTGGAATAAATCTGATTTTTTAAAATGCTAGAACATAGTACATGAAAGAGAATGATTAGAAATCTGAATTAATCTCATTTGATTATTACATGAGTTGCCATAACCAAGAAGTTAAAGGTGAAAAATTAATATAGAATACTCTCTCAAGCAAGTTTTATATGCTCCATCTATCCACGACACATTAAATTTTCATTTTAATATGAAAATATGATAGAAGTGATATTTTCACCTACATTTACATATGATATTAGAGAGTGCTGTGGATTTTGAGTTAATGCTTGCATTATCTTTCTTTACATTTCTCCTATTAATAAGCCTTAGGCTTTACCTAGTTTTTTAACATGAATGTGAAGTATATACAACTGTTTTAGACATTAACTCAAATTGGGGCAGTTACAGAAAAATGAAATTAATGCAAACATTAAAACAAAATATTTTAAGTATATAGTTTACTTTTTTCCCTGATTCAATACAATTCACTTATTTCCAGCTATGGAATTTTGTATTTTATTTTGAAATTATGCTATGAAAATGATCTTAAAGTGGTATGGTTTTATTATAAAAATATTCTTTATTGAAAGTTACTTTTAAGACATGACAGTTATTTCTTTAGCTATCCATGTACTCTGGCTTATTAAAGTATTATGACTTGATCAAGGATTATATACAACATAGATTTTTAACATACCTACTGCATAAAGTTGAGGCAAAAATTCTTCCCATGTCTGTTTTATTCTTCATAAAAGTGTGTTGCTTTTAATACCATGGTTTAGTGTACACGTTTCTTTACGTGGGGATTGCTATATTCTTAGAAGATTCAATGCCTGGTGATGCCCCGGGAAGGCCTTCGATGTTCATCTCGGATTTTAGTTTCCTTGGTTTCCTTTTAATTCTTTTAATAGATCTACATCTATGGGTCGTGTGTAACAAGTCAAGACACCTTGGTTTTTGTGTTAGATTAAGCTGGGCAGCTACAATCAGCTTCTTTATGCAAATTAGCCATGGCCCATCTAGGGGTGCCTAGTTGGTGGGTGATGAAGTGAAGGGAGGGGAAAATGTCACTCCAAAGTAGGCCACTCCCATTGGCTTTGGCTAGGCCAGATCCTTAACATTATTTACATTGTCCTATGTAACTGTAAAGTTTGTGTGTATAAAGTGAAGCTGTTTCTGTGAAACTGTATATTTTGTAAACAAATATATTGCTGCTTTGAGGTTCAAAAAAAAAAATGGTCCCTATAACTGCAATCATGATGATTTTGCAATTTGGTATATCAAGCCATGATTTTTGCAGATATATAGACAGCATATTCAGACTGGCTCATTAGAGAAAGTTTAGTGGAGTGATGAGTGAGAGAGAGGGGTGTCATCTAGCTACTTCGTCAATCAAGGGATGTTATCAAATCAGTCATCCTTTCAACTGGAATCTAAAATGTTAGCCATCACCTATGTTTTTCATAGTAGATGGAACATACAGCTGTCAAAGTCCATGCTTCTCTAATTGGTCAGAAAGCTCAAATTGGTCATTACAGTGTTCTTCCACTATCAATTCTAGGATCTTCCCCTTACCCTCTTTTTAGCACCTGGGCTGGATAGATTTTTTTATCTAATGGGTGACCCAAACCTTAATTTCGACAATTTCTGAGTATCGAGTGGTCCTGCCTTTCTTGGATTATTGCAGTTTTCCAATAACCAGGATTATTGACCAAGTTTTTCTTTTTTTTTTTTTAAGAGGTGTCCTGAGTTCCAAACATAGTTGTTCTTGCCCCGTCATACAGCAACAACCCAAACTCATCTTAATACTCAGAAAAAAATAACCAACCAATGGCCCACTTCTCTCCCTGTAGTTCAGCAGTTTGATTGAGATGCCTCAAAGAGTCAGGGAGTGGTGTCAGCTTCCATTACAACAACAGTACCTCAACTCTGATCCCTTGTGGAAACATTCCCTTAGGCACGGAGAGCTCCAGAACCACCAATCTCAAGATTTCATTCATTTCAGCACAGGAAGTAAAAATCCTTTAACTTAATGTAGTTACCTGCTATATTTGTACTGTGGCCACTCCTACCTTAATCTCTTCGTTCTCAGACTCACGCATTGAGGCTGTGGAGGAGATGGTTTTAGGCATATGTCATATCCTGTAGAACTATAGAACACACCCAGACTTCTCCCTTTTGGCAACCATATACACATGGACTGCTCCACTAGTAGGCTATTTTACCACTCCATTTAGCCAGATAGGTCTGGATGATAGGACATGAGATATGACCAGTAAAATAGTATATAGGTTTGAGTCCATTGAATTTCCTGGTTGAAGGCAGTATTTAAAAAAATACCGTGGTAATTGATAAGGCATTCTGTTAAATCCATGTATAGTGAAGCCTGCAAAAGTATCAAAGGAAGGGGAGGTAAATCTATGTCCCAGTATCTATTACTTCCTTTAAGCATAAATTTCTCCCTCCTTCATATTGGAAGGATTCCAGTGTAACCTGCCTGACACCAATTGACAGGTTAACCCCCTCCCCCCCAGTAATGGTGCCATATCAGGGTCTCAGCATTAGGAAGTTGTGAACTCAGCAGTGGTAGTGAAATCAATCACAGAGAGGGGAAAGTCTGCGCTGTTGAATCCATACATCGTTTCTATCCCTGTTCCAACTGTCACTTTGTACATCGGCCACTTACTTGAGCAAGCACCAGAGTAGCTATGTAAAGAATCTGACCAACATGCGTAACATAGATTGTCTGATTGGTTTGAGACACCCATCAGATAATCTTGTCCAGATCACTGAGAGCCTTTTCCACAGTGGAGGAAATTCACACGGGACACAGGTCATCACACTTTGTACCAGTTCTGAGCCGTTCATCCACGTAACTCTCTCCCACATCTTCTGTCGTCAGCCTCCCAGTCTTATTCTTCCAAGGCCTTGACCATATGGCCATGCCATGTTTTGTTACCTCAGATATCTCTCCTTCCGTGCCAAGTGTACAGTCTGCCGCTCTGCTGGGGGTATCCTATCACTCCTGTATTTCAGGCCCAGCCCCCTCAGGGGAGCTGTAACACGGGTCACAGCTCTTATCAAATAACATGCAATCCATTTACCAGCTCCATCCACACAGTTTCATCCCCTATGGATTGTTCATTGAGGACACCCCATGAGGCCACAGCTGTGGGTTGTGGGGAGATTGTGAAGTAGTAATAGCAAGTATCAGGGACCTTAGCTACTTGGGCCTCCCAAACCTGCATGGTCCCAGCCTCATTTAGTAATACATTGCTCTTGTGCACATCTTTTTAAATGTTATGTCAAGTCAGGTACACCTGGTTCATTTTGTGTAGTTTGGGCCACATACTCATGTGGGGTCCCATGGCCCAGTACTCAGTCTTAAACCAAGTCCAAGAGCAAGTTAGAAACAGCTTTTCAAATGTAGGATAGTTATTAGTAGAAGATTGCATACCTTTACTCCAAACAAAGAATCTGCACTCTGAGGCTTTTATTGACCCCATCTCTGTCTGCTACAGACATTTCCAAAGTTCACCGCATTGCTGGATCTTAGAGCTGAAGGTATAGGAAGCATTCATCACAGCAGAGGTATGCTGCAGATCCTTTTCTTGCCCCAGCCCTCTCAATACTGGCCACCTTGTGGATTACCGACTCCGTTGAGTGTCAGAGCAGTATACCCAATGTGGGATAGCTTTCCTCCAAAATCCAAAGAGGGTACCACATGTGTGCCTTTTTGTTCACGATGAAAGGCGCAAGGCACAGTAATTTGTCATTTACTATAGAGGATCAATTTCAACATGCCCAGACCACTAGGCCCATAACATTTCAGCAATGCTGCAAGTCGCTGAACTTTCATGGAGATTATCTCCTGTCCTCTAGCATATATCTTACCGAGGCATCTTAGGTATTTACTACTTCCTGCTCATCAAGTCCAATCAGTATAATACCATGAATGTAATGTTCCAGCTTGATGTTCTGTGGGATGTCAAGATGAACAAGATTTCTTTGGACTATAGTATGACAAAGAGAGGAGAGTTGACCTAACCTTAAGGTAAGATAGTGAAAGTATGCTGTTCCTGCAATGTGAAGGCAAACTGCTTCTGATTATCTTTGTTGATAAGGAATTATTTTTAAAAGAAATTGTTAATAGCTTCATACCTGGTGTCAGGGGCTATGTTATTATGATCCAGTAAAGATACTACAGCTAGAACACCATCAACAGTTGGCATTATGATGTGCTTAAGTCTGCATCCATCCACAGAACCGTCTAGGTCTTACGTGAGCCTAGCAAACAGTTTAACTGGGTATGTAGTAGGAATCACCACCTCAGCATCTTTCAGTTTTAGTTCACTAGTACTTTAGGAAAGGTGGTAGTTCTAGGGCTGTGCTTTCCAATATGGCAGCTACTAGCCAAGTTAGGCTATTAAGCACCTAAACATGGAGAGTGTCACATGTTGAAATGATGTTTTTTATTAAATAAAATATATTAAAATTCCACCTTTTAAAAATGTAGCTACTAGAAAATTTAAAATTTCATACAACTTGTAGTGCCATTGGACAGCATTGTTCTTGGTTTTCACGTAGCCCTTCCTCCATGGGTCAGAGGACCAACATAAGGATTCTTCCCATTACTAACTGTATATATTCCTGCAATACTGTGAGATGGATTTGGGTGATGTCTCCATATATATCTTGACCTCTGGAAGCCCCCACTTTGACCCGTGGGCCACAATGGCATTTTAGGTTCCAGGAATTAATGTCAATTCTGAGCTAATCTAACAGATCTGACAACCTCTGGAAGGACTTGGTATTTTCCTTTTCCCAATGTGCAGTCACCATCATGAATGGCCACAGGTGATTCTAAATCTTTGGCCAGGTTTCAGGGCCCTTCGTGACAGTGACTGAGTCTCCACCTAAACTTATGTGACTGGGTCTGTGAATAGATTTAGGTTTAGAGAGTGGATAAGAGATCACAAATCCTACCATGGTGACCAAAGTTGGATTTTTGCCCAAGAAAGTTAGTCTTTTCCTGTCTCTGTAAGTCAGTTACCAGCTTTTCAGTCTAACCATCTGTTCCATTCCTGGGGACTCCATAATCGATTAGCCATCACCATAGCACCCTATGGCACAAAATGCTCTGATTATCACCTCATTCCTATGCCTTGTTAAAGTAAGTGAACCTTCCTGAAATTTATTCCTACCACATACCCTCTGTCACGCGGAGATCACATTATATACATTTAAATCAGGGAGCCCAGTTCTGTTTGCAGCCTCTATCATTGTTCTCTATGGCCTAGAAAAGATAGTTAACACAAAGCTTTTCAAGCATGCTGGTTCTTTCCTCACCACTATAATTCTTTGGCGAAGGGAGTGTCCCACAGGCCTGGCCAGTGGATGGGTAGAGGAAGGCTGAACAGGGTGATTCATAATAGATCCTTTCCAGTATTCTTACTTACTTGAGCTTTTGGACTTCTTCCACGTTGGTCTGCCAGGAAAATTCTGGCATTTCAATTTTTTACTATGTAAGCCAGCATTGAATCAAGGATTCAATTAATCAATCAATCCCACCTGCTCAAAGCAATATGTTAAATCCCAAATCTCAGATGAATGTACATGTATTGATAAATGTGGCCTGATCTCATTTTAGTTCATCTTCTTGTTCTAAAACCCTTCGAATCAATCCATTTCATTCCCTTATATGCTAGCTAGACTGCTGCTGATATAAATTGGCAACATGTTTCCATCCTTTCAGTGTATAGGCTGTCACCTCCTGGATCAGGCCTTGGTTTTTGGCTATATTAAGATCTAACATGTTATGAGCTTGAGGGTAACAGGAGTGAGTCCTGAACAGAATTGCCATCCTTTGGGTTCCTGCCTCAGCTGATTCTTCTTTGGAAGTCTTCTTACTATCTGGGAATATTCATTTGTGAAAATGTTGATTTCCGTAGATGGAAAGGTGGGAAGTGAGGAGGATGGTGTTTTTGGTAAAGACGTTTCAAGAGTGTTTGAAGATTCAACGTTCTGAGCCTCTTCAGCATTTGATCAGATAGTACCATCCCATGTTTCAACTATTCCCCATCACTGTTCCACTACCAAGACCAGTAATATTAGTATTACCCATTTTATTTAGCATAGCAGTTCCATAAGCCTTCAAATCCGATTCTGGAGTTGGCCTTCATCCTTATTTGCCCTGAGGCTTAAGTAAATAAGGACTCTTAAACCTGACTGAGATACTTTCTGATATTTTACTTCTGCTCTAATGTGAGCATTCAAGGCTTTCAGTTTGTTTTTTTCTCCTTTGTATCCTCCTTAGCAGCATCAGAAGTAGTCATGTCATACTGCAGTTTTCACACTACACCCCACCACTGTTAGTTTAGCCTGAAGCCTTACCTTGCAGCGGCACTTCATTCCATGCTGCCACCAGTGACAATTTGCATGGTCATGTTCCCGCACATGCCTAGAATTACCAGTATTCCATTAACTCCCCGGTAAGAAGGCCGTGCTGTTCTCTTCTCACATGAGCAACCCAATGGCAAAATGTTGTTTTGATTGACTTGGGCCTTGGGCCACTCCTGCTATCTATAACTATCAATCACATTCCTGACTGGAAAGCAGCCAGACCCTCAAATGGGGAAAATTTGGAAACATCCGTAAAAGGACTAATATTTGCAAGAGAATGGTTAGGCGTAAAGGAAACCAACAAAGGACAGTAGAAGCACTCTGAGGCTAGCAATAGTAGGATGTCACTAGGACCCCATGTCTGAAGAGGCAAGGGAGGGGAGAGGTCACTGGACTGAAGAGAGGAAGAAGACAGTCCTGAACACTGACCTTCCATAGAGGCATATAGACACCAAACCTATGGCTGAGGAATAAACACCTTGACCTCATTCTTTCCACCTACCTGTCTCTTGCTGATGCCTCACATTAACTGTCCCTAAACAGAAGCCAGAGGACAAAGGACCCTGTTGATGACGCCAACAGGAATTCGCTTTATGTAGGAGCAGAGTAAAGAGGGGTGAAAATGGCTATGGAGACGGAAAAGTGTTTATGCCACAGATGGACTAAAATTGAAGAACTAGTGCTTAAAATAAGTAGTATAGAGCATTAAGTGTAATGTAATGATTTTAATTCTAATTTCTGTTTTTTATGAATATTATTATTAGTACAAAGTATTTTGCTCCTCCCCCACTTTGGGTAATGGCTGTTCATTGTTTTGTTTTATTTAGTTATTGTGTTCTGTAGTATTATCACTGCAGTTCTTTATACTATTACTGTATTTTAGTTTTGAAATTTTTTTGTCTCATAGGTTAGGAACAATGAGCCCAGTATTGTTGTACACTTAGGTTTCTGTGAGATTCTATATGTCTATATTCTCACTAATTTTTGTCTTTGCCCACCTCCAATTCTTTAGCTTTCTTTGTTTTAATCAACTCACTTTTATTGCATCTTTCCTAAGTGGCAAAATTAGTTTTATTTCATGGGAATATAGATACTTTAATGATTTACATAACTATAATAAGAGGTGCAGCTGGCATAAGTAGGTGTGACTAGAATTATAACTGACTCTTAGCAACTCCAAAATCCAACTCCTGGAAGTGTTTATGTGGATATACAAAAGAGGGGCCTACGAGTGCCAGGAATTCAATGTTTCGGGAATTCACCCATCAGTATGTTTTTCAAAAGGAATGGAGAGGCAGTCAGTCAAAAGAGAGCTTCTCACTATTATAATTCCCATTTTACAGTTAAGGAGACTGAGGCACAGAGGGGTCACACAGGCAGAGCCTGGATTCAGACTCCAAAATCGATTCTCTGCTATGGGATAAATGATAACAGCCTCGTATGTTTATCCTATAACATTTTAACTCTGTTATTACCTCAAATGATAAGGAAAAAAGAATACCATCTGGAAGTGAAGAAGTTGACATTAGGTTTTAGAATGGGCTCACTGCAAACTAGCTATGTGACTTCCTCAAGTCACTTAATTTTATCTTCTAGTCTCCTTGTGCTACTAATATTATAGGATGCTAAATACAACGTGTTATCTTTTCTCCCGGGGCTTTGCTGCTGATCAGTTACTATGACCAAGCCTTAAAGAGTAAAAGAGTGGTCCTCATTCCCCACTTTTTTTTTTTTTTTTACAGTTTATTGTAGTTTGTTTTAACTTTTTAAATAGATTTGCAAAAAATGGAATAGGTTTTAAGTTGAAGTTTTCAGATGTTCTTCCCAGTGTCCATATTACCTCTCTGCAACTATCTGCTAACCTAAATCTAGGAGATAGACAGTTTCTGATTTTCCACTTGTTGTTCCACAGAGTTTGTTCATTCAAAATATATACCCTTTTAATAAATACTTTTTGAAAAAGCTCCCTTTGTCTTGCTGAAAACCAGCAGGAGAAGTGTAAAACAATGTTGAATTTCTCCTCACAACGGAATAAGAAATGAGTTTAAGTGTACAAAACCCTGATTATTTGATTTGAGTGCATGTTTTAAATTTTGATTACAGTCATTGATAACATTTAAAAATTTTGAAAGGATGCCCAGTTTTACAAATAATAAATCAGACCCCTTTAGAGAGCAAAAATACTTTGGGAGTGTTTACCAGTGTTTGCCATGGTAAAGTTTATTTTCTAGCAATGCTTTTTTAAGAATGTAATTTTACTATTTCTGGAAATATACCTGACCAATTGCAGATAATTTTTTTTTTTTTTAGTATTAGATAATTCCTGTCAACTCCTATATTTTATTTCCTACTTCTTAAAATAATGATGGAAGAAATCATAGCCTTACTTCGGTTATAGCAGTGCTGTATACTATTTCTTAAATATTTTGTATTCAAGAAATAAAAAATAAAATGAGACAATCTAAGTTTTATTTGTACAATCATCCATGTTTGATTTTTAAAAATATTTTCATGTGTTATGGGTTATTGAGAGCTAATTTATTTGCCTTGATGCTGGACATTTCATTAGAATTCCTTTATTTCATTGCAATTATGTTGGCTAAATTTAAACATGTCTGGTAATCCCAACCCTCTTTCTACTTTTGTCCCTTTGCAACATTCAAAACAAAATGAATGGCTGAAAAACAAAAAAAGTAAACATATCTTTTTACATCTGATATTTAAATGACATTTTAAAAGAGACTGGGAGGAGAGGGGAAAGAGAGAGAAATAAGGATTTGGAATATATTATCAACAATATATCAGCTGAAGATCATGGTCAGATTTTTAGCCCGGTGAGAAAATAAATTGCACTTTTATGAACATGGCCCAACCTTATACATTATATAAGGTTGTGAGAAAATAAAAGGTACTAGTTTCTATTCTAAACTCTCTATTCCTTAATCTTAAGATTTACCATTCAAATCATCTAATTTGCTTTATATAAATTTATAATATAACATAGTATTTCTGAGTTTTTAATGATGAATCATTCAATCAGTGCGCCTGCTACAAAAAATGTTTTTAATTAATTTTGTCTCTTAAAATTTTTAGTTTAACAAGTGATTATATTCCTTTCATTCCTAGAAATTTGGTTAGTTTGCTTCAAATGTTATATATTATTCCTTTTGTTTTTATTATACCCAATATACTGGGGAAATGGTGTTTCAATTAAGCCCTGGACCCCTATTAATCAAAGTAATACTTAGCATACTTGTTATCTTTTAAATCTAGGAGGAAGTAGAATACATATTTTTTTTCTAATTAATATTTCTGATATATGTCTCACATACTCTAATGCTGTGCCCAAATTAAATATTTAAAACAGAAGAGTATGTGTTTCTAATATATGGAAACTTACATAATATATGTTGTAAATTTCTTTGTATAAATTATAAAGAGAAAATATTAAATAAGAATGCTTTTCACACAGTCTCAAATGTTTTTATGCCATATGTAAAATTCAGTTTTGGCCGTTGGCTTGTACTGGAGTCAAAATATTACAAAAAATTATTGCATAAAGATGGAATATTTTTAGAATACTCAAAAATAAAAAATTCAGATGTTTCACAGAAACATTCCTTGTCTGTCATATTCCTAAAAAGCCAAATAGTCCTCAACATTAGCATATTTTTAAAATGCATGTTTGTAGTAACACTAAAGTATTGTACCAAGATATATTAAAAAAATCCTTAAATAAGCAGATCAGCGCAGTGTTTCTGATCTTTTTGTTCATCTTATTTTAAGAAAATAAGAACTACTTCATGATTTTAAGACCTGCTATAAAACTCTAAGTAAAACCTTTGCTTTCAAGTAAACCAGTATTTAGTATGTGATATAATTATTTAGTTGGATATATCACCTAAAACAAAATACTTCGTAAAAATAGTTTACCTTATACAGTCATGTACCGCTTAACAACGGGGGATACGTTCTGAGAAATGTGTCGTTACGTGATTTCGTTGTTGTGTGAACATCATAGAGTGAACTTATGCAAACCTACATGGTATAGCCTACTACTGTAATCTTATGTTATCCTTATACACTACTGTGTTTCCTCAAAAATAAGACCTAGCTGGAACATCAGCTGTAATGTGTCTTTTGAAGCAAAAATTAATATAAGACCCAGTATTATATTATATTATATTATATTATATTATATTATATTATATTATATTATATTACATTACATTACATTATATTATACCCAGTCTTATAGTGAAATAAGACTGGGTCTTATATTAATTCTTGCTTATTTCTGGGGAAACATGGTACTGGCAGCACAGGTGTGTTTACACCTGCATCACCACAAACACGTGAGTAATGTGTTGCATTACAAAATTACGGTGACTACGGCATCACTAGGTGGTAGGAATTTTTCAGCTCCATTATAATCTTATGGGACCACTGTCGTATATGTGGTCCGTTGTTGACTGAAACATTGTTATGTTGTGCGTGACTATATATCTGTATCGCATAACCCTGGAGTAATAGCTATTGGAGGAACTTTCTAGTGTCAAAGTCTTCTTTTAACTTCGGGTCAGTAAGCCTATATTTTTCTGAACAAGAATCTAGTTTATTTCCAAACACCTTAGGAATGTTGATTTTTACAACACTACTTTATAACCTATTCAATGTTTGACAATTTTCAGCTTAAGAACTTTGTTTTTTATGTCTAATTGTCAATTTAAAGCTGTTTTGTCCTATAAAAAGGAACTGGACCAGATGTACCATGTAGATATCCATCTGTTAAGAACTTCTGCCTCATTGTACATTTTTATTCCTTTTATATAAGGACTGTAGTCTCATTTTTCAAGGACTTTATTTTATCCATTAAAAATAGCTGAGAAATACTGAATGCTTATATTTGTTCATAATACTGATTTTTAACGAACATATCAGTTAAATAGCACATTGCTGCAAACTCATTTAAGTTTGCCTTTTTAAAAAAACTCTGGTTTGTTTTGTTCATTTATGCCTGTATCTATTAATGAGAAAACACCTATAAAATAAAATGTTATGACTCACTCTGCTTTTGAATATGTTTGGATATTCACGTTTAGTAGAATGTTAAAGCAACCAACAGGCATTTTGAAGGTATATACTACATACCGTGTTTCCCCGAAAATAAGACCTAGCTGGACCATCAGCTTTAATGTGTCTTTTGGAGCAAAAATTAATATAAGACCCGGTATTATATTATATTATATTATATTATATTATATTATATTATATTATATTATATTATATTATATTATATTATATTATATTATATTATTAGACCTGGTGTTATATTATATAAAAATAAGACCAGATCTTATGTTAATTTTTGCTCCAAAAGATGCACTCGAGCTGATCGTCCGACTAGGTATTATTTTCGGGGAAACACGGTGCTCGCAGAGAAACTCGTAAGAAGAGATAGCTTTCTCCTTATCTTCATGTTTCTTAAAAATGAAGTTCAAAAGTAGCATCTGGCTTGGACTGAGATAGAGCTAACCTTTGACCATATTGTTAGAGAAACGACTTATTGTCAAATGTTCTAGTTTTAAGTCAGATGGGATAGTGTGTTAATCCGGCGTGAGAATGATATGCCCTCAGATATAGTCATTTCTTACTAAAGGATTCACTACCACAGCCACATCACTTCCTTAAATTGCTGACTGATCAGAAATTCCATTAAACTAAAAGGTATTCTAAAGTGCATGTAGCGTTTGTAATCATTCACTCTTTACTAATACACCCTCTTCCCATCTTGTTTTATTTAAATTATCTTCCTTTGTCGCTCCCCTTGCATTCTACTCTTTCTTTTGTTTTTCTCGTAGATTTTTCCACCAACCCTTCAATGTTTACTTCAGAATTACTTCACTTTATTTTTTGAGGTGACTTCCAGAAAAAAGTACATAAATAAGTACCTTTATATTACATAGGAAATGATTTGTATAACATGGAATTGCTGCAGGTCATAGACCTCTGGGTATTAGTAGTACTGATTATTTTGTGAAATGAGTCGAGTAAAAAAAAAAAAATAGGACTTGGCCTAAAGATTATCATCATCAGTTATTTTCGTGCTGATATAATTTTAAAACCTGAGCACCATGACTTTTCTACCAGATTTACCAAAGAGATCCATTTAAAAAATACTAATTCATGGACCATTATATGATAGACATATTGGATTAAATTATGCTGGTTCAGAAATTGAATCTAATGCAGCTCATTCATAATAGTGATGGGGCATTAAGTGTAGTATAATTTGTCCTGCAGGCTTCCTGAGTGAGAAGGAACTGTTTTCACCTGATTGTAGACCTGGCACCTGGCCCACTTTCTGGGTGATCTCCCAAGTGTGAACTTTCCCCACCCTCTTACTCCCCCTTTCCATCCTGGAGGTGGTTGATAGAGGTGGATTACCCTGATAATTACATAAGCTGTGTCAGTTGCACACATGATTTGCATGACGGTGCTATGCTGATTTCACCCTTTCAAATCCTGATACTGATGACCTTGATTCTTTCTTTGTACAGTATGCTTTACAATAAACACTGTAGAGAGGGGATGGGATTAGTATCATCATTTCCAACTCTTAAAACACACACTTAAGACCTTGACTATTGAAATTTGATTACAAGGGAAAAGCCACTTTCAGTCAGGTCAGCTGGTAAGATAATTCATGGGATTTCCACCTTTTTTTTCCCCAGACAAATAATCATTATATATTTTACCCTATATGTTCCTTATAAAATAAATTAAATAATTTAAATAATGTACATGACAGCGTATTTTAAATGGACTATTTTCTAGTAGCAGTAGTCAAGTTTCTTTAAATTCCAAACATGTATCTCCAGAAGGAATTATTAAAAAGAAATCTTTCTTCAATAACACATACTCATCTGATGTAGCTCTTCATTGTGGCGCAAAGGCGTTTATTAGATCAGTTTACTGTTGGAAACTTTCCTCTTTACTTTTTTCTATTCCCAGCAGTTCTAAAGAAATAGGCAAGAATCGTGGATCTATTTCTCGTTCATTCTTCTCAATCTTCTGCAGACACTGTCCTCATTCCCGCATTTACTGTCACCGTTTTGCACCCTATGTGGATGTTGGTGTGGACAGTCTGAACTTGTGGCGTTTCACATTTCCCCTTTCACATCGCTGAGTCTGCAGGCCTGGCATGTTTGGAACTCCATGGCAGAAGTGGAAGGGCGGCATGCCAATTTCATTGCTCACTCAGTGTCCAAAAGGGCACAGCGCACTGTTTTTATGAGGTGTTTTTTTTTTTTTTTTTTTTAAGCTAACCTCCACCCTCTCTTTTTATTTTCTTACTTGATCCTGGTATGTGAGTCAAGGAAACCTATTCATCCTCAGCCTGTACTATCTTGCCAAATCTGGTAAGAAAACTCCCAAATAGGAGAAAACCATACAAACGAGGTAAATAAAAACCAATATATCCTTCACTATAAGCATATAAAATATATATAGAATATAATTAAACTTTTATTTAAGGTATCAAATCATGTATCAGAGTGGTATCCCTTTACCTTGTACAGAAATATGATGATAATAATCATACAGATAAAAATGAAAGATCCTAAATTCAATATAATACAAGATCTTATTGTATTTTATTTTGCATCTGCATCTCTTACACTGCGTCGATTGAATGAATGAATCAATCAATGAATCAATGGATGCTTTCAGTTGAATGTTTTTGCATTTACTAGAAAGTTAGTTTTTTTAAGATTAGTGAAGGTCAGTGGTGGTTATATGTATTTTGTAGTAGATGATAAATGTAAGTTCATTATAAAGATAAGAGTTAATAGGTAACATTTAATAGTCTCTTATTTTGTGACAAGCACTGTTTTAAGGTCCATAATTTATAATTAAGGAAAGTCAAATTCAAAGAGAGAGATGCTACTTAACATCCCCATACTCTGTAGTTTTAAATATCATATGTATGGTCCCATATGTTATGAAGATTATTATACTTTTACCTTATTTCTTTCTTTCTATTTTGTCAACAGTGTATTATTTGGATTAGATTTTACACACACACACACGCAAGTGCTCAGCATAATAAACCTGAAGAATTGTATCATGCTCAAATAAACAAAAATGTTCCATAATAATTGAGGACATACAGAAATTTAGAATACAATAAATCTAAGAATAGTATAAACTACCTTTGTGAGAGTACTTTCAAAAAATAATGCTCTGATAGGGAAAAAAAAAATCTTTCCATTATAACTATATATGCATATTTTATACAACTTCCAAATATTTAGGAAGAGCTGGGTTAGAAACTGCACTTTGCCTGACTCCAGGGGCTGATCTCTCAGTCACCCTACTCCTGCTTTCCTTTCTGTTCTCCACACAGCAGCCAGAATGTTATTTAAAAACCCCAGGTAAATCATGTAATTCCTGTGCTGAAAATCTTTGAATGGTTTTTCATTGCTCTTATAATAAAACCAAACTGCTTCCCATGGCCAGTGGGAGTCCTGCCGACCACTGCTGTCCGGTCATACACCACACTGCCCTCACTCTGTGTTCTTTGTCCCCCTGGGTTCCTTTATTTTCTACCCCTGGGATTTTGTCCTGATGATCCTAGAAGTCTGCCTTCAGCTCTTTCCCCAGCTCTTGGCATGGTCACCTCATTATCCTTCAGATATTTGCTTTAAATATCATCTCCTTGGAGATAGTGGCCTTCTATAAGCACCCTCCCTAAAGCATCATCCTAGTAACTCTTTGGCTTCCTATCTCTGCCTTAAAGTCTTATAAAGCTTGAATGAGAATTTGTGGTTATCTTGGCTTTTTGTTCATGCATATGTTGCTTGTCTCTCCTCCCACTCAAGCTCCCCCCACCCCCCCGCCTGTCCTTCTAATGTAAGCTCTGTGAGATCATGGACCTGCTCTATCTTATTTATTAATGTATCCCTACTTGCTTGAATGGTACTTGGCACATGATTTTAAAAAATGTTGTTGATTAATTGAATGATGAGGGCCTTACAGTGTAATGTACTTGTTCTGAAAAAAAACCCATAATAGGAAAGGGAAGAAAAATACCGTTTTCTAATTTCTATAGGGTCAGTTAATGCATGGTTTTCAAGTTTGTGAATTACAAAAATAAATAATACATTTAGATATTTTTCTTGTGAAATTAGCTGTAGATTAAGGGTGCTCTTTTCACTCACTCCTAGACAATAAACAAATAGCACACATGGGTGATGGCCTCTTCCAGTTGAAAATCCTTGTTACCATGTGAAGAAACCTAAAAAAGCTCTAATAATGAAATGACATTTATTAATTCAAAACATATTTCTTAAGTATCGACATGGCAGGTGTTTTTCTAGGCACTTGAGATACAGCAGTGAAGGAAAAAAAGATCTTGCCCTGTGGAACTTATATTCTAATGAAGGAAGAGAGGCAATCAGCAGTAAACATAATAAATAAGTAAATTGGATAGTGTATTAGAAGGTGACAAATGCTAATGGGGGAAGAAAAGAGATGCCACTTATTGAGCACTTACTTTCTGTCAAGTATCTTAAGTTTTCCATATGCTTTTTTTCCCCCCACAAAAATGCTACGAGTTAGATACAACTATTTTCTCATTTAACTTAACCTAGGGTTCACACACAGCTGGTAAGTGTTAGGGCTATAATTTGAAAACAAGTTATAACTGGAGCATGTTATCTGCTTTCCAAATTTACTGGAGCTCTTTAATATCCAAACTTCTTGCTTACTTATAATACTTGAAAGCCTTGCTTATTTACCTGAGTTATTATAATATTTGAAAGTCAGATAAGAAAAATCATTTGAAGAAAGAATGAAATCATATCAAAAAGGAAAATTTATGTAGTTGGATTATTAATTTATTCTGTATGCCTCGAAAGTTCTTACTTGGTTTTCTATTTACTTTTTGTTCCTCATGATAAATGTTTTGCATGTTTGTAATAACAAAAGTTACAAATATGTCAGTTTGTCTTGTGTCTTAAATTCCTACTTCACCATGTCCTTGCTGCATTATAACTCTGCACTTCTATAATGTCTGTGGCTTCTTATATGCATCAATCAATCAAATTAATTTGAAAATCAATGTCATTACGTTATAAAACAAATGGAAATATTTGAATGGATAAATAATGTTCGCTAATGTCTGTCTTGTTCAGAGTTATCCACAGCATCTAAAGACACTCAATTAAATATGTTAAATGAATTTATAAAGGAATTATATATTCTTGTACAACACTTGGCAAATCCTATAAAAGAAGAGTGAAGTTCATTAATGTCAACAGTGGGAGCCTATTTTATTATTATAGTACAGTGTTTCTCAAAGTACATCCACAGAAAAAGATGTTTACTTGGGAAACTAATAGTTGTTTAAATAGATCCACATTTAAAATAATTTGGGGGAAACATTAGGTTAAACAGGTTTTGTTTGCTTGCTTGTTACTAAATCTAAACATGAAAAAGAACCTTTGGAATGCTCATGTACATTGTGACTCTATGAAATGCCCCTTAAATGTACTGGCTCACAGATTTATTTGAACATTTAACATTTCCCCCTCCTAAACTGTCATTGGATAACTCTGCCTAGTGAGATAGAAGTTATTTCAGTGTAATATTTAATATTTGACACCTAATTATGCTGTCATGATTACTTATAACGAGGCTCTGTTTGCAAAATAGCTCACTTTTCAGGTAGGAAGTTGTTTCCTTTCTAAAATATTTTCTTCCCACTTAAACAGTTTATAAAAACAGTATATATATCCTGAAGTTATTAAGCCTTCTAAAGATTTAGAAAAAAATATATGTGGACATTTCTCAAAATTTTAGTATCAGGCATAATTTTAAAACAGTAAAGCAAGACACAAAGGGGAAGATTACCAACATTTTTGACCACATGAAAATTAAAAACACCCAAATGTCAAGAAAGCATAAATTATTAATAAATACTTATAAAGAAATAAATCAAAGGATGTGGGCATTAATAGAGAAATTGAACAAATTAATGAGAAAGACAATAGCAATTAAGAATATAATTGATAAATAGCTAAAGGTATTGAATAGGTAATTTGAAAGGATGTTATACAAAATGTATTAATTTTTTTGTTCAAAATTCAATTTCACTGGTACAAATTAAAAAGAAAACTACAAATTCTGTTATATTGTCTACAGCATAGGTTCGCAAACTTTCTTGATTCATGTCTCAGTAGTTTTTCCATACTGCCTTGAGGCCTAATAGAAATACCTAACAGTTTCATTTATGAAGTGGTCAGGTCCAAATAACTTAAGTGTTTCTGTCCTAACAACTTTATAGCCATTTGAAAAAATAATATACATGAGGTGAAAGACAAAGCAATGTTTTTATATCGTTTTTAAACAGGGACAATTACTTACTAATGGGATAGTACACCTTGCTGGCCATGCCAACTTCCCAAACCTTAGAATCATATTGGACACCCCCACTTGTATTTTCTGTTCCATATTTATTTTCCTATAGTACTTGCTTTGTGTTACAGCAACCGCTGAAACCTAGCTTCACAAAGATATGTCATTGAAAGAAACGTAATGTGATACAGGGTTGAAACTCTGAGCAAGTCATTTGCTGAGGGGTATTGAAAATTATTATTTCTTTTTCAAATTTTTTATTAAATTTATTGGGGTGACATGGGTTAGTAAAATTGTACTGGTTTCAAGTGTACAATTCTGTAATACATCATCTGTATATTGCATTGTGTTCACCACCCAAAGTCTCCTGTCACCATATACCAAAATTAACTCAAAATGGATCAAAGACCTAAAATAAAAGACCTGAAACAATAAATTGCACAAAAGAAAGCGTAGGTACTAAACTTATAGACCTTGAGTTTAGAGCGGACTTTATGAGTTTGACCTCAAAGGCAAGGGAAGTAAAAGCAAAAATAAGAGAATGGAACTATATCATGCAAAAGGGGTTCTGCACAGCGAAAGAAAGCATCAACGAAACAAACAGGCAGCTATCCAAATGGGAGAAGATATTTGCAAACAACACCTTCAATGAGGGGCTAATATCCAAAATATTTAAAGAAGTAATATAACTCATAAACAAAAAAACCCAAACAATCCAATTAAAAAAATGAGTAGAGGGCCTGAACAGACACTTCTCCCAAGAACACATACAAAGGGCCACCAGATACTTGAAGAAATGCTCAGTCAACTTCACTAGCTATCAGAGAAATGCAGATCAAAATTATCTTCCTCAAATATTTAAAATATCATGTGCTCATCTAACTTTAAAATATCCTTCCTCCAAGTTTGCTTCAGCATCCCCAAAGTGCCTTGCTACAATTTGAGGACCACAGGACTAGCCTATTATTGGAGGATTTATTATTTTAATGAAGTACTTGTTGACAGTGTGGTGAAATGGCTGTCTTATACACTAGTAGTGTGAATATGAGTTGGTAAAACCTTTTTTGAGGAAGCAGTATAACAATAGGAATCAAGAACATTAAAATTGTTTATATAGAGGGTTCATGCAATATATAACAAACCACTAGTTCAGACAAAGTATAGCTTAAGGGTACTAAAAACAAAACAAAATAAAAAATTAAATGTCAATTGCATATTTCAGTGCACATCTTTTTTTCAGATTAATTTATAATTCTGTGAGCAATTGACAAGTAAAATCGGACATCAAGTTTCCATTTTTTGTATTATAAATATATAAAGGAAAGTGGGTACATATAATTTTATTAAAATTAAGTGAATGTGGTATATGTATAATGCTCTGTGACTTTATATGTGTTATAACGAATGGTAAATATATTTTCTGTATATAGATGTGTTTCTTTGCATGTTTCTATATGTAAACACATACATCTATATAAAGAATAAAACATTTACCACATGTATTAGTGCTATTGTAATTTGTTTTATAGGTTTCACTAGGATAACTCTTGAAGTGACATATTTCAAGAAAATATAAGTGAACAAGGCTTGATTATGCTGTTTATCTTCATAGCACCCTATGAATTTGTGGTAAACAGTCCTACTTCATATTTCAAAATTCTTTATGGCTATTTGATTTGTTCTTCCTTTTGGGTAGGTATATGGGGCTCTTAGGAGTATAGGGGCAGGCATTTCTTATTTTGAATTCCTCATAATGACAGATGAAGAAAATAGCAGTAAATGCTAGCAGTCTTTTTAATTAAATATTTTTCAGGGTTGTCAAATTATCTTTATTGCATCTTCAATTTGTAATTCAATACTCAGGTCAGTAATCTGTATCTATACCTCTGACAGATTGTACTGATAGTTCTTCCTTTGTGTGTGTACGTGTGTGTGTGGTACAAGTGTAGGATTTTTGTGAGGTACAATACATCAAAAAAGAGACTGTTAACTTTTGAGATAGTCAGGAACACTGACACTTTTATATTCTGTGTTTTAAAATAGTTAGTATTATGTATTCTTAGAATTATACTTTTAAGAAACTTTATTTCAGTTACCTGAATGGTACTGGTTATGAAACTTACAAAGTTAGTGTAACTTTCTTGGTATTTAATCTAATTAAAAATATAACTTTTGCTTCCAATCATGATGAAGTATTTGGGATCAGATTTACTCTCCTGTCTTCAACAACTATGATACCAGAGAAAATATATTATAGCTTTTATACATTGAACAAAAGCCACTGCAGGACTGTGATCCCTGAGAGAAGAAAAACAAAGGTGGTGAGTCCTATAATTATCCCAGGTTACTTCCTGGGGGCAGTTTCCAGGCCACAGCTCAGGAACAGCAAACCCAAACAGAGCCAGGCAGTCTTGCTGAATTGAGGAGTCCAGGGAGAACTATGTGCTTAGAGTGTAGAAGGCAGAGTATCAGACAGGAAGAAGCTGCCAGAAAAAGTTCTGAAGTTTTGCAGAGGGCCCCTCGACTCTTTGGGTAAATAGTGATGTTCTTATGTGTATCGGGAAACTACCTGAAATTGGGAAAAGAAACACCAGAAAGCAGAAGGTCAAACAATTGCTGGAGCTTAAAGAGGGTTGAGGATAGTTCATTTTCACCAGCCACTGGGGAATGATTTTTGTAATACTCGGGGCATTGAGCAAAGTTATCAGATTAATATCACATTACTGGGAATAAATTAGGCTTTAGATTAAAGCATGCTCTGGATCTGCCTTAAAGCGTAAAACCAAATATTAAAAGGATCAACTGATTCCAAAAACTGTAACAGCATACTAGAGCAAATCAAGCACACTTTAAAGAAATGCAACAAAAGTTAGAACCCACTAATGTAAAATTCCCAATATCAAGCATCCTATTAAAAAAAAAACACAAATGTGCAAAAAAGGTGAAAAATATTACCTATAATCAATAGAAAAATTAATCAATAGAAGCTGACCCAGAAATGAGCAAATGGTTGAAATAGACAAGGTTGGTAAACCAGCTATTGTAAATATACTCCATATATTTAAAAACATAAAGGAAAACATGAACATGATAAGAATAGAAATGGTACTTGGAGGGAAATATATAGCATTAAGTACTTATATTAGAAAAATAGAAAGGCCTCAAACTAATTAGCTCCCTTCTTAAGTTACAAAAGAAGAGCAAATTAAATCTATAGAGTGTGTAAAGTAAGGAAAAAATAATGATAAAGGCAGAGATCAATGAAAGACAGAAAAATAATAGAGAAAAATCAATAAAATTGAAGGCTGTTTCTGTGATAAGATCAATAAAATGGATAAACCTCTAGCCAAGATCAATCAGTACTAAGCGAGAACACCCAATTTCCCAATATCAGAAATGAAAATGGGACATCACTGAAACTCCTCTAACCATTGGAAGTATAATACATGAATATTATGAACAAGTTTATGTGAATAAATTTGAGCAGATGAAACAAATTCATTGAGTTAATACTTCCCAACAAATTATGAGTTCAGCATTACCCTGATACCAAAAACAATGGCATTACAATAAAAGGAAACTGTATAGTAATATCCCTCATGAACATAGATACAAGAACTCTAAACAAAATTTTAGCAAGTAGAATCCAAATATATATAAAAAAGGATTAACATATCAGGACTAAATAGGGTTTATCTCAAGAATTCAAAGTACATTCAATATTGGAAAAATCAATGTAATTCCCAATGTTAACAGACTAAAGAAGGAAAAAAACACACAATCATCTTCATAGATGCAGAAAAAGCATTTGATATAATTCAGTGTTAATTCATGATAAAAATTTGCAGCAATAGCAAGGAACTTCTTTGACATGATAAAAGCTATCCTAAAAACTTTCAGTTAGCATCATACTAATAACATATGAATGAAACTTAACCTTTAAGAGTAGGAACAAGGCAAAAATATCTGTTCTCTCCAATTTTATTCAGTATCGTAGTGGTAGTCTTGTCAATGCAGTATGGCAACAGCAAGAAATAAAAGACATACAAATTGGAAAGGAATAAATAAAATCGTATTTAGTTTTAGTTGATATGGTCATCTATGTAGATAATACTAAGGAATCAACCAAAAAAAACTGAGTGATTTTATTAAGGTTGCAAGATTCAAGGTCAGTATGATGAAAGTGAGTGTATTTCTATATGCTAGCCATGGACAATTGGAAACTGGACTTTAGAAAGCAGTACCATTTATTATAGCATCCAAAACATATATGAAATACATAGAGATACATTTAATAATATATGAAATACTTGGAGGTGAATTTAAGTAATTTTGTGCAAGAAACATTATAGAACGTAGCTAAGAGAAATTAAAGAAAACCTAAGGAAATGGAGTGATGATAGCATGCTCATGGTTTAAATGATTCAGTACTGTTAAGATGATGATTCTCCTGAATTTGAGCCTATTGTTTCAATGCAATCCTAATAAAAATCCTAGCAGTCATTTTTGTAGAAATTGACAAACTGGTTCTAAGAAATTTTTTTGAAATATGAAAGACCTAAAATAGCCAAAATAATTTTGAAAAAAGCAAAGTTGGATGACTTATACTACCTGATTGGAAAACTAACTATATTAGTAAGACATACTCTTTTGGTTTGAGGATACACATAATAGATTAGTAGAATGGAGTAGAGAGTCAAGAAATACACCACAAATATATGACCCACTGATTTTCAACAAAGGTGCTGAGATAATTTAATGAGGAAAAGATAATTTCTATAAATGGAGCTAGAACAATCAGATATCCACGTTTGAAAAAAAGAATGGTATAGGCTTTACCTACCACCACATACAAAAATTAACTTGAAATTAGTCATAGAACTAAATACAAGAGCTAAAACATGCAACTTCTAGAAAAAAGCAAAGGAGAAAATTGTGACATTTGACTAGTCAAAGACCTCTTGAATAAAACACACACACACACATACACACACAAGCATAGAAGAAAATATTGGTAAATTGGACTTACTCAAAATTAAAAAGTTTGCTCTTCAACAGAAACTCAGATATAAAAAAGGCAAGATAACCATAGAAAATATTTGCAAAGTGTGTATCTGATGAAAGATTTGTATCCAGAATAAGTACTCTTGAAACTCAATAATAAAATTGCAGACAACCCAATAAAAAAATAGGCAAAAGGTTTGAACAGATACTTCACCAAAGAAAATATGTGAATGGTAAGAGATTAATCTTATGAGACATGAGGAAAACACAAATTCACCATGAGATACCACTACATGCCTATAAGAATGGATAAAATGAAAAAAGGGTTGACAATACCATCTTGGCATGGATGTGGAACAATTGTAACTCTAATATACTGCTCATGGAAATGCACAGTGATACAGCCATTTTGGAAAACAGTTAAGCAGTTTCTTATAAAGTTAATCAGATACCGTATGACCTGGCGGTCTCACTTCTAGGTATCTATCTAAGAGAAATGAAAACAATGCCTGCTGATGTCCGTAGAAGCTTTATTCCTAATAGCCATAAACAAGAAACAACCCTAGCTAGGAAATGGATCAACAATCTGTGGTATATTGGAATATACAATGAAATACAGCTCAGCAATACAAAGTAATCAACTACCAATACATGCAACAGCATGGAGGAATCTCAAAATCATTATGCTGAGTGAAGGAAACCATACACGAAAGACCACATACTGCATGGTTCAGTTTATATGAAATCCTGAAGAAAAAGGCAAAACTGTAGTGACAGAAGCAGATCACTGGTTGCTATGGCTGCATTTGGGGAAGGGAATTGGTGCAAAGGAGCAAGAGGGTGATGGAAATCTATATTTTAGTTGTGGTGGTTACACAACTGTATACTTCCACAATCCTTGAAAAGTACACTTAAAGTGTGTGCATTTTATTTTATGTAAGTTGTACCTCATTAGTGCCAATTTTAAAATGGATATGTTGAATTTTGGATTTCAGAGGAGTATGCGTAAGTCAAAGCTCAGAAGGCATTTGAAGTATGAGTTTAAAGTGCAGTCATTCAGCAAATGCATATTGACTATTCCTATGTTTAATAACTACCATAAGCACTACCAGTTCAAAATTGTATAAAACATGACCTCTGTTCGTATGACAGAACTGATTGGATTAGGGAAATACATAGATATCAAATGGGTAATTACAATGCAGTTGTCATAAGTAATGTATCAACAGAGTATGAACACAGTGCTGCGGGAGCACAAAGGAGAAAATTATGATTTCGGGGTTCACCAACATCATTTAAAAAAGGTTTAAATGACAATAGGAGATTACAAACATGGGAAATTATTCCAGGCATGATTTAACGTTTCATAGAAATGAAGGCTTAATTTAGAGGGAAGAGAGGGAAGCTGCTGTACTGAGAACAAAATCTGGATGCACATACATATTTGTCAGAGAGGAAGAGATTGAGAAGCTAGTGGGGGAACACAGCATGTGATTCCTGAAGCTAAAACACTGGGATTCAAGACACAAGAAGGTTTGATAATGACCAGGAAATTGGGAAGATTTAGGATTGAGTAAAGGCCACTGGATTTAGTGATTCAGAGGCTACTGATGACTTTTTAAAAAATGTTTCAGTGATATCAGAATGAAGGTGTTTCAGATGGTGAGATGTGTTTTATAATATTTATGTATTTCATAATTATAAAAATGAAAATCGCAAAATACTGGTCTGTGAATATGCATGATATACATATTAATTCATGGTTTATAAGTATTATACAGAGAAACTCATAGAGAGAGTAAATATAAACAGTATTTTCTGAACTTGATTTTTAAGACATATCAAAGGAATGGCAGGAAATGGTCTTGTGGAGATAGTAGAGCCATATTTGGCAGGGATTGTTAATGATGTTTGAAAATAATTTTCAAAAAACTAGTAAGGGCATGATCTCGACTTTGAAGGAGCTGAGTTACATGACAACAAATAGAAAGAGATGACGGCACTTCCCGGAAATTCTGAAACACTACCTCTCCTCCCCCTTCTCCCTACCCCCCATTATCTGACCAACCTCTACTTTTCCTTTAGTTATCAGCCTAAATGTTCCTATCTCAGGCAGACCTTCCTGTTCAACTTTCACAAACTAAATTAGGTCCCCATGTTACACTAACTAGGACAACATTCTTTCGCAGAATCGGCCACAGTTTGTAACAATTGCTTGTATACATGTGTTAAATGTATCTCTTCCTCAGCAGACTGTCAGTGCATGAGGATAGACACCACGAGATTTCACCTCCAGTTTATATTCCAGCTCCTTCGGCGTTGGTACATAGTAGGCTTTTAATAAATATGGATTAAGTGAGAGAGGTAAAGGGAAAAGGTGTAGCATTTCCAGAGCCAACTTCTTGGAGATAAACTAGTTAAGAGATGCCCAAGTTCCAACATGTCACCCCGTCTGCAGATTGCTGGAGTGGCATGCAGGTGAAGATGTAGGAAAATTGGGGTGATACTTTTAGAAAAATGTACTCCAATTCCATGGACTCACTGACAGCAAGGATGGAATGAAGAGGAAAGACAGATGTTTTAAAACAGCTGAAGTAAAGCAGACAGGATAGACTTCGAAAATGAAGGGAGTAAAAACCATGCGTTTTGAAAACAATAAAAAGTATACTGTCTTTTCTTCCTTGTCAGGTTAGTTGGGAGTTTATAGAGGGTTGTCAGCCAAAGGGCATGGAAGGGAACTACATTTTAATCAAGTTGAGAAGGAATCGAGTTTGCTTATATAAATAAGGGGAAGAAAGTACAGGAGGTTGTGTTCACAGTAAAACAGGTATCATAGGCAATGCGACAAGACTTAAAAAAGGGGAAGATGGAGATGGCAGAACTAGTCTGTAGTGGCCTATTAATTACAGTGCATGAGCTTAATACGAATTAATTGGTTAGTAGACTTACTCCGTGCAAATTCCTCAATTATTTCTAGAGAAACAGCCAAATTGAGTAATGGTTATAGTAAACAAAGGCTTTTTTGTAATATGTGGTCTCATTATGTGTAGTCTTAGAATTCAATTACATATAAATATATTATTTGCACTAAATGTTTTTAACTGAAGTATCTTCTTGTATTTTTTAATGTTCTTGCACAGCTATACAAATTCTTCACAATATACACAGCTGTCTGGTTTCAACTTCCCAGAAATTCTTGCTTCTGAATACTAGAAATTACTTTGCCTAGTATTTTTCGAAATGAACAATCATGCTTTGGATAATTTTTATTTATTTAAGACGGTTTACAAAAAATTATGATTATGAAACAACTTATTTTCATTTATATGCACCTCAAGTACAATCTGAAGTTTCTGTTTTTTAAAAAAAATCAGCATAGTGAAACTTTGATGTACCTTTGAGTACCTTGCCTTGTTCCAGCATTTCAATCTCACCAGAGTGTCATAACATGGATTTGTAAGGTGACTGCAGTTAGGAATGCCATCTTTGGCCACGAAAAAGAGTTGTCTACGTGTCCTCTGTGCAAAACAAAATGATTTCTATGGGAGTCACGTGAGAGCCCCTGACCTGATTCACACTGTGCTCTCCTAGGAGGGCTTTGGCACAGACCACCTGATGTTCTATGCTTTCTTGTTCCTTTTCAACACCAAGAATCAAATTGCTCTGTGATATCCTCGTGAATCGTTACGTAGTCAAATATGCCTCTTTCCATAAATGTGTTCTTTTTCTTCTTAATCAATTTTGTAATTTTTTTTTTAACATGTCACACTATTTTATCAGGTATACTGAGATAAGGCACTTTGGCTATTGGGAAATCATTTATTTCATGAATGTGAAATGTATTGGAAAATATTACTATTATTGTATAACTGCATATGTTAGGGTTTCAGGTTATTGTTAGTGGTCCTGACTCAAAGCACCACTATGTTAATTCTTAGTAATGTAAGAACAGTGCTGATACGGGAGAATACACTGATCTGCTGCAAAGTTTTGCATGTGTGAATAGCTATTACCGAGGTGGAAAGAAAAAAGAAACTCTGCTTTTATCTGTATGTTTTTCTCATCATTTGAATTCATTTTAGTCTTCTTGGTACCCATGAATAATCTTTTCATTAAAAAATGACATTTTGAGTCGTTACATTTTGGTTTCCTTCAGTAAGATTCTCTGTACTTACCTCCCTCCCCCCCAAATAAATAAAAAATAATTCTCATCATGTATCTGGGGCACTCCTGATTTGTCTTTTGACTGAGTCAGAGCAGAGAGAATTGTGTTAGAGTCGGTGTTAGTGTTAAGAGGTAGATAATTTGAAGATGGATCATCTAGGATACAGTCAGAGTGTGAATTTGATTCAGTATTTCCCCTATCACCAAAGGTACGATCTGCCTTATCTTCTTTCTGTATTTTAGCCTTGGTAGAGATTTATTATCTACATCCAAGTGTGGAGGAGGAAGAGATTTAAGTTTGAAAAGCATATACATGCTTTCTCCAGACTATCGAAAGTTAGCTGTTAATTTTGCTTTAGATGACACTGCCAGCACACTAATCTTGAATTCTCTCCATAGTGGGTAAACCTCACAAGTGCAACTACTGTGGACGAAGCTACAAGCAGCGCAGTTCACTGGAGGAGCACAAGGAACGCTGCCACAACTATCTCCAGAATGTCAGCATGGAGGCTGCTGGGCAGGTCCTGAGTCATCATGGTGGGTAGACATGGCATTCACCTTTCTCATTCCCCTCTCCTGCTTTGGTAGTTTCTTACCGGTGACACAGGTCTCGCTAACCTTCAGTTTAAGAATAAAATCTTACTTTGTTTAAAACTATTTTAGATGGTATTAACTTTGCATGGGATTATCTTCTGAAGCATTTGAAATGAGTTGAGCTTTGGGACAGTTTGCAAACAAGCTATATTGAGTTTCTGTGATACTCCCAAGTTATTACTCATAATGTGTTTGTATTAACATAATAATTGCAGCCGACCTTGAATACACCAAAGGAAGGTACTATTTACTCTCCTCTTTCATTGGTTGTACCAAATAGTTAGACGTGGTTCCAATAAGTCTATAGGTTTCCTAAACGATTTGATTACTTGTGTATTTTCATTCCTTTTCGGTAAGTGATCAGTGATATAATTGGAAATTTCTCCAAGCCATCTTGTGATATATTTTGGAAATTACTTAATTTTGCTTTCTACAAATGTGGAGAACAGTCTAGACCAAAATTAAGCACTACTTCCCTCCACAGAAATCAAACCCCAAGCAAAACATTCTTGTCTCCACAATGCACAGTAGCAGATAGGAAGGCAGCCCCTCAGGTTTATCAGTTAATAATTCGGTACTATTGAAAAATTAATGTTAGAAAATCAGCCTTACAAAGGACAGTAATTAATTTCAATTCTCTAGATTTGCATCTGTCCTGTCCTACTAATTATATTTTTAGGCTGATCAATTTCATTATCCATAGAAGTTCATGTAAAAATCTTAGCTTAATGGTACATTTATATATTTTATATAAAAAAGATTTGGCCAATATTAAATAGTATAATTGGGGAACACTATAGTCACTTTTAAAATATAAATACTATCTATTTAGTGATTTATGATAGCTCAAAGCTTATTGTTGGGTTTTTGTTTGTTTTATATAGTGCATACTGTGGAAATATGTTTAATCGACAGCTAGTGATTATGTTGTTGGTAATATTTTTTAATAAAATACTTTGTTATCCTGAATAATTGAAGCATGTCTTCGTATTGAGGATAGTTTATGTAGCATAAAGAATCAGATTTAATTCTGTTCACTGTTGTGAGTCCGTTTCTTTTATATTGTTATCATTATTAAGTATAATTTTTAAAAGCCTGTCTGTTTTAAATCTTAGTGAATTTGATATCACACCTTGCATTATCTGGGCTTATGAGGGTCCCAGAACATAGAGGTTAAAATGGTGGGCCTAGGAGTCCAGCAAACCTGGTCTGGCTATGTGATGTCCGAGTGTGTTACTGTTAGGCTTGGTTTGAAAATTAAATGTGATTGGATGTGCAATAAACACCCAGTAAGTACTTCTTTTTACTATTACATTTCCAGATATTAAATATTAAGAAATTGTAAGTGTTCTGTCCCCTTTAAATTTATGATGCTAGCCAGCATTAACTTAGGCATTCGAGGTTTTATTTGCCTACTAAGCACACCATTTCTGTGTAACCACCTTTAGAGGTGGTTTGAGACAGGGTAGCTGATACAGGCTTAGGGGCATGCCAAAGCTTTCCAAAGACACCTTATAGCACTGCCACTTTTCCGTATAATGTTCTTTTATTGCACTTTTGACATTTGATTTGATTATTAATTCTATTCATTTTTCCATTCATAGTTATGTATGAGACTCTGTGTTGCATATACATCTGAATGAGTCTCTCTAAAAGACTTTATATTGTTACAGAGAGATAAGGTGTATATAAATAATTATAGTCAATATTTAACTCTCTGTTGGCAATTTAAACCTATTATAGAATAAGTGCTGACAGTTTAAACCAGTGTGGTTTTTTTGGGGAAAAAGACTTCTAAACAACTGCAGTCTCAGCATCAACCTCATTTCCCAGATCGCTTTGCCCTTGGCAGGCAAAGGCCCTTTACAGGTGTCTCTGAAACTGAAATAGAGAAGGGAGAGTGGGGAAAGGGTACGGAGAGAGCAGGGGGCAAAGCCAAGGAGGACTGGGGAAGGGGAGGTTTCGATATCATTTATAGACCCAAGTATTCAATATTGGATACAGTTTTAACCAACTAAGTTTATATTAATGCCATTTCATGCTGTACTTTTTCTAGGTGTATTGTAATAATAACTTGATATTTTCCTTAATCTCCTTTTCCCTTTGTTAACATACTTAGTGGAGAATTGACTGCATGAGATAGGAATTGATAAATGTTATAAGAGAGAAAAATATGGGTAAAATGCTACTAAAGTTCATCATTCACCTTATCCCATATACATAGCTTGGTGTGTGTCTCCTTTTAAACAGAGCCACATTGAAATCATTTTTATCCCCTTCCCTCTCTTGCTTTCTCTTACCATCTTCTTACATCTTATCTATATTTTTTGTCTTTTCTTCTTGGGATAGGTATGGGTTTGCCATCATTGAGATTGCCATTAGCTCCCTGAAATTAATTACTATTCTTTCGTTTTTATATTTGACATATAGTCCTAGCCTCTCTTGCCCAAAACATATTCTTCCCCATGTTGGTTCTTCTAATGAGAAAGTGTCTGAAGTCAAAGTGGCCTTGGCACTTCATTCAGGAAACATTTATTGAGGGCTTGCAATGTGGCAAGTTCTATGGAACATTCTGGAGATATAAAGATAAATGGACACAGTTTCTTTCTTACATGCATAGTCTGGTAGGAAATACCCACTTAAAAAATAAAATGAAGCACATGCTCTAATGAAGGCATATATATGCTTCTCCAGACGCACAGATGCGGAACTAACCTAACTGTCTGGAGAAGTCAAGGAAAGCTTCTTATGTGCAATGCTTGATCCGTACACGAGGATGAGAAAAAATTACATACATCAGACAGATTCACAGAGAACGTACATTCCAGGCAGAAAAGTTAGCCGTAGGCTAAGACTTAGAGGCATAAAAGAATATTAACAGGTTCCTGGAAGTGAACATAGTTGGAGTTAAAGGAGTGGTAGGAAATGAAATTGAAATAATAGGTTGTGATGCAAATATAGAGTCTTTCGTTCTTATCTAATGCTTGAATTTCACTGGGGTGATCAAATTTGTGTCTTCTAAAGAAAAATGTCACCGATGCAGAATATAGGGTAGATGCCTGACTGGCATTCTGGGAGAGACTGGAAGTGAGAATGTCAGGAAAAAGATGAACAGGCAGGAGCAGAAGACAACAGGGTGAAACACTGAAGGCATGTATATCAGGTAGAATAAAATGTTCTTCAGTTTGATGGAAAGGGAAAAATAATGACTTATAGTTTTGGAAATAAAGATAATAATGAATTGGGTTTTATGACAGGTTATCTTATTTGAAAGTTATTTTATGGCCATTTTTCAAGTCTTTTCAGTTTAAAAAAAAAAAAGTGTTAAAAATCAAAGTACATCATTAACTTTTCCCCCTTGCCTGAAGACAAAAACGAAAATGTTAACCAGAAAGGTAGCCAACTTTAATGAAAGAATATATATGTTTAGGTTTATGGTTTGAATTACTTGGTAAAAGGAATTTCTTTATGGCAAGTATGGAGACATAACTGGAAATCTCTAAACTTTCTAGTAAGCTTCTTTAACCTATTTCCATTGGGTAACATTTCCTTCAGTAAGTCATTTAGTAAACATCCATTGAATGTTATATTTGTCTCACATCAAAAAAGATATTAAAGATTTAAAGTCAAATAAAATGCAGTCTCTACCCTAAGGTCACTTACCAACTATTGTAAGAAGTTGACCAGTAAACCAACAGTTAGAACACTGTGTGATAAGCATTATGGGAGCACAGAGGACAGATATCTAAATCACACTGTGTGTCCAAGAGGAATTTCTAAGGAAAATTATATTTGAGTGGAGTTTTGAAAGTCAAGATTGCCACCTAAATAAGTAAAGAGGGGTGCTTCATGCAGAGAGAGCAGCATGTGTGAAGAAATACAAGTGTAAAAAAACATGGTTGGATTGAGGACCTACAAGCAGCTATGCACAATTAGAGCCCAGTTTGTAAATGTAAGAAAAATTGGAAGGTTATAAAGCTAAAGATATAGGCTGTGAATGGGACATGAAGTGCGTATTGTGTTAAGTGAAGAATTTGTAATTTATCCTAAAAATCATTATTGCATTAACATTTTATTAGAAATGTGGGAGAGTGATCAGCAGAGTCGAGAGGCAAATAGGCCATTGCAACAATCTACTGATTGGTTGACTTGGGCTTAGTAGCCTACAATGTGCAGAAAAGTTAGGTAATTGGGAGTCACTATAGATGTACAATCTAAAACACTTGGTACCTCCATGTAGGTGTCTAAAGAGAGATGCTAGGGAGGAAGAGGGGCAGGAGACTGAGTGAAAGGAAGAAATCTAGGATTTGCCGAAGTTATCTAGCCTGGACGACCAGTTAGAGAGTAGTGTCATTCACTGAGATGAACATTAAGAAAATAGGAGAAAGTTGAGGGAGGGAAATGGAGATTTGTTTTTGAACACATTATCTTTTAGGTACCTGTGAGAGATAGCAAAGTGAAACTAAGAAGAAGTTGAATATATACGAGAGAGGTATAGGTAGGAAATAAAGATGGGGAGCCATTATGATGATGTAGGTAGTAGCCTGAAGCAATAGGTTTTATAAGGTTATATGGGTAAATATAGCGTGAGACCTCTAGAAGGCCAAGAATACATCAGGAAGTAAAAAAAGAGCCATGAAGATGAGTAAGAGCAGAGGGTTGGAAATGGAAAGAGTGATTTCACAGACGCCAAAGCAAGTTTCAGCACTATCCAATGTTCTCAAGAAAGTAACTAAGATAACTGAAAAGTTTCTTTTAAATTCAGCAACCTGGAGAAACTCTGTGACAATATAGAAGGCATCTGTTGTTTTTGCCTGCCCTACATACCTTTCTTCTTTTGATAACGAGACTTTCATTTCCCTTTAGAGAACTGTCTCCCATTGCATGAAATCATGGCGGGATGTCGTCAGTCTAGGCACCCTGCCCTCTTCTGGCCAGGGGATAGATATGTGACCTAATCTAGGTCCTGCAGACTGTGTCTCCTTGAAATTTGAAATTTGAGTGGATTGTTCAGTACAATAGCTATATATTGGGAATACTTTTAAGGTTCTGTATGATTTATCAATGTAATGAGATAATGAAATAATGCAAGTATAAATCTATTTTTATCCTAGTTATAATTTCAAAAATAACATCAAGGAAGACAATTGGTTATGAAGTTTGTTTTGACAAGTGAAGTTAGTATATTGATATTTTCTTAGCCTAGAGGAATGTATCACTATGTGATGATTGAAGCATTATTGAGTTAACTGGAGAACTTATTTTGTGTTTCAAGCAATATATATCCACAAACATTTTGATGAGTTGCACCCAGATCCATGAAAGCAAACAATTAAGATTAGTTAACATAATTGAGAAAATGTATCAGATATTTTCCCAATGGCAGACCTAAAAATATGTCAAACTTGTTTATAAAAAGTCAACATTCAGATTATGTCTGCAAAGAATACTAGCACATAGTAGCTAAAAATCCAGTCTCTGGAGCCAGACTACCTAGATTCAACTCATATATTCCTTATTAACTAGATGTAAACCCTGAGGAAATTGTTTAACATGTTTGGATCTTTGTTTCCCCATCCGTAAAATGGAAATGAGAATTGTACCTACCTCAGGGTGTTGTTGAAAGCGTTAAATGCAAAACCTTGCAACAATACTTAACACACCATATACAACAGCGGTTGTTGTTATTGTTGTTGTTATTATTATCATTGTCAATATGGTAGAAACAAGATCAATATTTGATATGTAAAGGACCATTGTAAAGTAGAATTCAGACCAGAGCCCTGCCGAAGTCATTGTTTTCAGTTCACATGCACTTCATTGAACTTGGGACAAATCATCTGAATTGAGGTGGATGTGGTGTGGGACAGTTCCCACACCCAGGTTTCGTTTTGAGTGTTAAATGTGTGCAAATATGAAAATTCAAGGTGAGACTTAGAGCAAAACTGCCAAGTTTTAGACTACTCATTTCAAAACTAATTAGTATATTCAATTTTGGGGCAAACCCTGTTAACCAGTTTTGCTGTTTTTTAGCAAAATTTAGAGCTTTTTTTCTTTTCTTCTGTCATTTTGGATCTTGGTCTGTGATATATTTTCATCTTTGGTCTATAGTTATTTGGTCTATAGTTACTGTTTTTTTAAAATAATATAGTAAGTGCCTGTGCATCGACAACCCAAAACAAAAGTTAAGATTTTGACAATAATTTGTATCTAATTACATGGTTCCCCGCCATATCGTCACTGACACTTCATCCTCCTGTCCCCTCTTATTTGGATTCTACAGTCATCCTTTCTTTGTTTTACTGTTTAAGTTTGTTTTTTTCTTTTTTAAATTTCAGTTGTTTCTCAGAAAGGACATAATGTTTTACATATTATAAGGGGACATACTTTTTCCACTTGATAATATCATTAATTATATCAGTATAGAAAATGTGCTGTTTCCTTCTTTCTGAATCTCATCTTGGAATTTTTTTCCAAATCAACATGCAATAATTGCAGAATCCTTTGCCTTTTATAACCAGAGGACTGCTTATAAAACAGAGATTGAAGATTAAATTTTTCTGGCCCATCAATCAGACTATATTAGGTTAACCCAAAACTTAGACTGACTGTCGATCTCTTTAAACATGTCCAATGTAGGAAAACATTTTTCTGATGCTGTTTTTCATTTTTTCAAAATCAGCAACCCATATTGCTTATTAAATAGGTCACCTGAATTGTGTACTGGATTTTCTTAACTTTCATCTCTTGCTTGCTCACTTTATTTTAGTGTCCACCCTTATAAATGAGAATTGACTGTCTTTCACACAATGGGACTATCATTTGCAAATGAAAGGGGCAGAATAAGTCATTTTACACTGTATGCTGAACAAATAAAGATATCCTAAGATATGAAATCTATAGGTTTCCAAACAGTACTGGTACACGTACAATTGGAGAAAGCAACAATAATCAAGAAGTAATAAATTGTGGTCTTTCCTATGAACATAGGTTTTAATCCATTAATCTCAATCTGCCTCAGATGTTACTCTGTTAAACATTCTTTGACAGTATTCTTATTCGAAGACAATTTTTACAAGTCCTTTGTCTACACTATGAATGTCAATATCTAACGTCAATATCTATGAGCTAGTAGATTAACCCATAGCAACTCAGACACATGGGATGAAGGAGGGAGCAGCGTTGGAGAGTTTATGTCAAATGAATGAGAGCAGTTTAGTGAGGAAATATGCCCATTTGGAAATGGATTCTTTTATACTGCTGAAGAGCTCTTTATAAAAATAAGTTATAATCCTAAAGCTGCCACAGTTGACTATGCATAAACATGTTCAGAATTGGATCTCCTTCGTGCAGGCTGCTTTGTGCAGGTATTTAGCTACTGCCAGTAGGGCTACCAGCTCACTCAGCTCATTGCATAGAAAATCTGCTGCAAGAAAATACATGGGTGAAAAAAAAAAGCTGGTTAAACATTGTGCTGTTATTCTGTGTGTCTGTTGAAGCTTTCCTCCAAAACAAGTTGACTTACTTAAATTGTTTTACAAAAATAAACTCCAAAAGCCTTGAGAATAGTGCAGTCCTAAAGTAGTATTGATTTAATCAATGTTAAAAACACTTTCAGAGGAGTAAGATGAGAAACAAGATGAACATGTTTGCCACCAATAGTGGCAACAGTTTATGTCATTGATCTGAGAGACTCAGATAAAAACAAATCCTCTGTGTGTGTGAGTAAAATTACCGTGTACTTGAACACTAGAGGTTATCTTTCTACTTGCTTTTATTCAAGCATACTGGCTTATGTTTGTATAACACATATTGAGATGGCAAATCCAGCTTTGTACCTATAATATGTTGAAGAAATTATCAGATTGCATTTTTTGTATGGTTTTATATAGTACCTCCTATAGAAGATTGTAAGGAACAAGAGCCTATTATGGACAACAATATTTCTCTGGTGCCTTTTGAGAGACCTGCTGTCATAGAGAAGCTCACGGGGAATATGGGAAAACGTAAAAGCTCCACTCCACAAAAGTTTGTGGGTAAGCATTACAAATGCTTTTATTTCTTTAAAAGGTGATTTTAATGGGCGAAGACATGCTCCCATGTATTAGAAATATATGTGGTGTAATTCAGTTCATGGAATAAATGCCAATCTCTTTTCTCCATTATTCTTTTCTACTTTTTTGCTACTCAATGTGTATCATACTTACACACACACACACACGCACACACGCACACACCATAGGTATGTGGGCCTAAGAAAGAGAAATAAAGGAAAGACTAATAGTAAGTTGTATCTCAAAATGGAATGATATTTAAAGGAGAATAGCATGTAAAAATAAAATATTTATTTATTTAAAAAATACTATTTAAGGAAAATAGTGTAGCCTGTTAGCCAGTTTTGTAGTGTGTTTTTAAATTTCAGTTAGCACCAGGTTTTCAAACTGTTTTCTTTACATGATGATAATGTTTTCAATATTTAATCTAAGTTGAACAGAATTATTTTTTAAATTCTGCATTAGAAAAATAATGCAGCAACCTACATTCAAGATATTTGGATCTGTATTTCATGTTTTGATCTTTGTTTCCATCCAGCTATGATTTTGAACTTAAAAGATTAAATATGATGTATTAGACTTTCCTTTTTCATTTCCAAGCCCTTAGATATTCTTTGATACACTCAAAGAGTTGGCATCTTTCTGCATACTGTAAGCCACAAAGTGTCTCTGAGGATACAAAAAGTATCTAATTTTTAAAAAGACTATACGAATAACAGAGATGCAATATAAAGAATTGTTAGTAATTGTAAATATGATATATGTATTCTCATAGACTTTATATTTGGTAGAAATTAGAAGAAATAAAAATATTCAAATAGATACTCACATTCTGGTGACAAAGATCATTGTGGAATATCTTATGTGAGTTGAGTGGTGATTGGGAAAAAATATTTTCTTTGGTTATTTCAGGGAGGAAAAGGTAATAAAATTCTGTTGCTCCAGTAAACATTTAGAAGAAGGTTTCCTTTCAATTTGAAATTGAAGAAGTAACAAATCATCCAAATATCTTTAAGAGAAACTGGAGAGATAAATTGACAGAGCTCATTAAAGGCTGATTATACCCCTAAGGATTGTAGTTTATACTAGTTCAGTTTAAAGCCCCTGAGAGTATTGGCAAAGGCCTGCCACGGGCCCTAGCTAACTTTTCTGTCTCTTTCTTCCTTTTTATAGATAACTTTTTTTTTTTTTTTAATGTCAGTTCATCTGTTTTTTAATATTGATTAATTTAATGGTTGTCCATTCAATGCCTCTGTCTCAACAAGACACTAGTGTAGTTGGGAAAATATGAAATTCATTACTATGCTTTCTATCTTCTGAATTTATTTAGTTCTGCTTTTTGTAACATTTTCATGGTTTTTATGACTAGAGATGCTTCTCTCAATTTGATTTGATTATGCTCCTTAGGAAAGAGGGACAGATTTTTAAAATTTATATTTTGAAATACTGACAGATTTTTATTAGGAATTTGGTGCTTTTTTAAAAATTTGGATTATATCCTAGTAATAATATATAGCAATCATGTAGTCACTATTTCTATGTTTGAATTAAAAAAAATAATCATTCCACACTTAATATAAATTCCTTTTTGCTATATCCCTCAGTTAAATACTGTTATTTTACCTATCAAGCCCTCCAGGCCAATGATTGCTGAGCTTTCTGCATATCTATTTGTCTCCTTCTCTCTTTTCTTGTTCAGCTTAGAGTCCATGGTTCACCACCTTTCCCACCCTCTTTCCAGTATTCTGGTCTCTCCTGCCTTGTCCTTCCAGCACCTCATCCTGGTGAAACCCCACCCTCTAGTGAATCCGACTGAGGCTCTTTTCTATATCTGCATAGCTGCTAATACTTTGGGAGAAAATCCCTCAGCTTTACAAATTGTTGTCACTAAAAGTAAGTGAATAACTGATCTCAAATACCAGTTTCCCATCCATACTATGTAGCAGCCTTCCTTTAATCCATCCCTGCATAGTCTTCTCTCCTACTTACCACTATGGCTATTTCAACCTTTCTCTACTCTCCGCAAATATGGTATCTCACTCCTTGATGATATTATATCTAGATTCACAGGGAATAAAATCAGTTGAAATGATTTCAGTATTATATCACTGATCCTATAGGATTATGTGCATCCATCTGAATGCTTTCTTCTTTTCTCTTTGTTTCAATGAAAGAGTATCCCTCTTTCTGATTAAGGTTAATTTCTTCTTGTGCTCTGGAATTCTCTTATCCTAGCTCCCCAAATACCTTACACTGTTATTTTCTTCTTCCTCACTTATATTTCAGTCTCTCCCCTCTATTAGCTTTCTTATTTCAGAATTTAATGTGATAAACTCTCATGGTTAAAAAAAAACAAAAAAATAAAAAACCTTCCCTCAGACCCAGGTCTCCTTCCAGCTAGTATCTACTTTCTCCTTCTCTTCAAAGATGAAGTTGTTGAAAGCGTTCCCTATGCTTACTTTCCATAACTTCTTTCTTTCTACTCATTCCCCAGTCTATGCAGCCTGGCTTTCTTCCCTATGGTCCATCGGAATTATTCTCATTGAGCTCACCTCTAGAATCCACAGTGCCAAATCTACTGGACCCTTTTTAGACTATCTTACATAACTCCTAGAGAGCATTTGCCACTAATGATCACTTCCTTTTGAAATACTCTGTTTCCTTGGTTTCTATGGCACTGACCTCTCTTCCATATCTTCCAGCTTCTGACTCTCCTTCTCTGTCTTCTTTATGGATTTACCCCTAACAGCTATGCATATGGGGGCAAAAATACTAATGGAGGCTTCCATTCATATGCCCAAATATTTTAATGTAAATCAAGCTAAAAAACTGTTATGTTTTACACTTCTAACTTAGAAGACTGAGTTCAAATAAATATAGAATTCTCAGGTTCCTTGGAGTTCCATGCCAGACATTGGCATCACAAGTAGAGCCACCCCCTGGCCTGGAGCCAGTCCACTCTCTTAGACGTATTCTTGGTTCTGTCCAATACCAAAAGGAGCCTCATGCACACATAGGTAGGCACCTCAGCCTGCACATCCAAGTTCTTTTCACATCTGTAACCACACATAGCATGTGAATAGTAGTGTGTCGGCCATTCCTGATGCCTGAGGGTGTGCACACCAGCAGCACAATTGATATTTAGGAAGGTGGACCCTTTGAAAAGGACTGTACTAACCCTGGGTGCAAGCTCAGAGCCATTTGAGCAAGGAGTTCTGGGGTCCCAGGTGGCTAGAATGTGGTCTAGGGAGGGGCTCCAGGTAGATACATTCCCTTGCTCCTGCACATTCTTCGTTCCATGAGGAGCAAAGCCCAGGCTCTCTAAACATAGGGCCCAGTGCAGGAATCCCACTTGCCCTGGTCTATGGGCAGGCATAAAAATCTTGGTTTTCGTTCAGTTTCTATTATTGACCTTCTCTTCTTCACACTTTAACTATTCGTGAGTGATATCTATTCCTGTGGTTTCTGAAGTTACTTTCAACCAATTGATGACTCTCATCTCTACATCTCAAGCCCACATCTCTCTCTGTCTCTTGAGTTAGAGACTGTACCTCAGTACCTACTGGACATGACTCTTACTCATAATTTTCCCAACCCAAATTTATCAACTTTTCTATCTCCTTGCCATCCACTAAGTTTCCATGGCCAGAAACCAGGACTTCATGCTTAACTTCTTTCTCTTTCTCATTCTCTATGTCTAAATAATCACCAAGCCTTAACAACTTCATTTTCTACATTTCTCTCCATTCCATTGAATTTTCTCCACTTCCACTGCCATTATACTAGTTCAGGCCACCATGGTCTCTAGCAACAACTTCCTAGACCATCTTGCTAATTAAATATCTAGTGAAATCACTTTCCTGTTTAGTCCTTTCTGTGCTTATTGGTCTCGGGATAAAATTTAAATTCCTTAGCGGTTGAATGAGACCTAAATTATATGATTCCATCTTTCTCATCTATTTTCATACTCAGCCATTTTGAAGTATAAGTAATCCCTGGAAGGAGTCATGCCCTGTTGCCTCTAAGCCTTTTTACTAGCTGCTCCATCCCCACGTTTCTTTACTTGGCTAATATTTGCCATCATATTTGCATTGCTGATGCCACTTTTTTCAAGAAGTCTTCTTTTACTCCCCTAGCAAGAGATATGTATTCTTCATATTTGACCACATAGCACATATCACACGTATTATAAATGATCCCTAAATTGCTGTCACTCCCTCTAAACTGTAAACTCTTTGAGAATATAGATTAGATTTGTGTAGCTTAACTTTTAAACTTTTGACATTGCAATACCTTAAATTGGATACCATGAGATAATTTCTCATTTTTTTTCTATCATTTTCATTGCTCTGATCATTACCCTGATCTCACTTTGGGGGGACCTTTCTTCAAACTTGAGATAACACTAGCTACCTGAAAGTGCTTTTCCAAAATGCAGTTCTGTGGATCAATATTTCCTATCAACATTACAAGTCAGAAATCCATCTGCAACAACATACTAAACATTTATAAGAGGACCACATGTATTTTTAAGAAGCATTTATCTGTAAGATTTACCTATCAGAATAACTAGGTAATTAGTAGGAGGCTACATTGTTTTAGTAGCAGAAATTTAAGAAGATAAAATATTCTGTCCAAAGTTGGTGATATTTGAAGGAGAAAAATTAAAATTACTTCTCCTGTCTTATGCACCAAACTTTCTTATAGTTAATGTTAGATATAATGTTGAAGTAAAATACTAAAATAAAATTTTTTGAAGTAAATATTAAAGGGAAAACTACAAACATCGTCTTCCAATCAAGAAAAAGTACAGAAAACTGACAATGGGTGTACACACCATTTGTGTCTAAATAAGAAAGGTGTGATGTAAAAATGAATAATTATCCTTTTTAAGAAACAAAACAACAAAACAATATTTCCCAAGTTTATAAGTCTTCTGGAAGTAACTCCTCTTTTTTAAGTAGCCCCAAATTTCATTCAGTTTATCAGACAATACAACTTTTAGCAGTATTTTAATAGTGACTTTTTTGAGCTCTCCAGAATGACATATATTGGCCCTGTAACTGTTTCTAATGCAGCAGCTAAATCAGCCAAAGTAACCCTACACAACAGTGAGGTGACAGATGTTATAACCAGATTATTCTCACCTTTATGATCTTTGTGGCTTGGTCACTGATATTTAACATATGCAACAACAAGCATAGTCTCTGACTTATTTTCACCTGGTATTTTTTTCTTTCTCCAATAGCTGCTGATGTCTAGACAAGTGGAAATTTTAATAGGTAATGAAAATAAGATAACACACTCAATCATACCTTTCAGGCTGGATGCATTTTCATGATGGCATTAGAACAAGTGCAAATGGCTTGTGAAATTTTTATTACTAATCCTCTTTGCAGGTTTAGAGTTTGCAGGTTTGTGAGTCTCAGCAGAATTAAAGAGCCTAAATACTTGATCCAAAGAATAAGATTACCATATTATGGAAAATGGATTTGATGAGTTAGCGTTGTACTTCTATATTTTTTAATCCAGCCATTAATTTTGTTGTATGCTTTCCTTCCCTTTTTACTTTTCTTCCCCTCTCTCTTTCAGGGGAAAAGCTCATGCGATTCAGCTACCCAGACATTCACTTGGACATGAACTTAACATATGAGAAGGAGGCTGAGCTGATGCAGTCTCATATGATGGACCAAGCCATCAACAATGCAATCACCTACCTTGGAGCTGAGGCCCTTCACCCTCTGATGCAGCACCCGCCAAGCACAATCGCTGAGGTGGCCCCAGTGATAAGCTCAGCTTATTCTCAGGTCTATCATCCAAATAGGATAGAAAGACCCATTAGCAGGGAAACCTCTGATAGTCATGAAAACAACATGGATGGCCCTATCTCTCTCATCAGACCAAAGAGTCGACCCCAGGAAAGAGAGGCCTCTCCCAGCAATAGCTGCCTGGATTCTACTGACTCAGAAAGCAGCCATGATGACCACCAGTCCTACCAAGGAAACCCTGCCTTAAATCCCAAGAGGAAACAAAGCCCAGCTTACATGAAGGAGGATGTGAAGGCTTTGGATACCACCAAGGCTCCTAAGGGCTCCCTGAAGGACATCTACAAAGTCTTCAATGGAGAAGGAGAACAGATTCGAGCCTTCAAGTGTGAGCACTGCCGAGTCCTTTTCCTAGACCATGTCATGTACACCATTCACATGGGTTGCCATGGCTACCGGGACCCACTGGAATGCAACATCTGTGGCTACAGAAGCCAGGACCGTTATGAGTTTTCATCACACATTGTTCGAGGGGAGCACACATTCCACTAGGCCTTTTCATTCCAAAGGGGACCCCTATGAAGTAACAAACTGCACATGAAGAAATACTGCACTTACAATCCCACCTTCCCTAAGATGTTGACATACCTTTTTTTTTTTTTTTTAATATTATTACTGTCATTAATCTTATTTTGTGGACGCAGTGTCTTTGCTCTGCCTAATTAAAATAAGTAAGAAACAGAAGAGAGAAGGGACAGGGGATATTGTTTCTTGATAAGTTGGCTTGTTTATTTTGTGGGAATTTTAAGAGCAGTTAATTTCTGCCATGCATAGATATAAGGTATATCATGCTTTTGAAAAAAAAAATCACTTGATTCATATAGATTCACCTAAGAGATTCTGATTTGCCACTGATGTTCAGGATTATGATTGAAGGCAGGAGTTTCATGGGTAAGACTTTCACAGTTTAAAATGGTCTAAGTAATTGAACGCTTCAAAGAAGAATTTGTTTCAAAATTTAAACTTTTTTTTTTCCTCTAGAGATCATGGAACACAAATTCATCTTTATTTTCAGTGATAACTCCTTGGATGGGTCGTTGTTGTGGGGTCTATGTTTACTTCCCCTATGGAATTTATAATCCAGTATGTTATACACTGTACCATATAGCAAAATTTTTAAACTACAGGTAGTTGAGGACACCTACAATACATCTGAGGTCCTATGATCTTATTTTTCTAAACTTAAGCACTGTTTTTCCGTAGTTTTGATGACTGGCATTTTATAGACACCCTGGCAGCCTTACTTTTAACACCTTTAATGACTAGTATTTTCATCTAGTTTTCAGAATAACATATGGTCTAAGAGCAGCTTACAGGCAGTCAGTTTCCAGAAGGGACCTCTTCTTTTCATAAATTTGTTTGGGAAGTTTTCTTTTAACGTTGTAATGTGATGGTCGCATAGTATACATATTTGTTTCTAAAAGTATGCTTACGATTGCCACTTTATCAGCATTTAATCAGTGTTAACCAGTCAGCAGAAAAATATAATTAGGCTAACAGTTGGGGGGCGGGGACACACTCAGAAATCCCTTTTCTGGTATTTCTCTCTTTTCACTGTTTTTTTCAAGCTGTGACCACCCAGTGTTCTGTCCGTAGTCCATTCATCTTTTACTCTTCCAGTGGAAGGTCTTAAAAATCTTACTGTAGGCTATTTCTTTCAAACTCTCCTCAGAGCAATCGCTAATTTGATCTGAATGTGGTAACTTGAACCCCTTAAGTTTATGGAACTAGGGCTATTTATTCTAGTATTTCTTCAGTACTAACATTTACCACTTCTGGTGCAAGAAAAGGGGACTTCTTTGTTACCTATACATTGGACTATAGAGAAAACAGAAAACACAGCTTATTTTTACCCTTTGTGGAGTACAAAATGCAATGGAACTCCCAAGCAAAAGTGACTATATCCTGCACATTTTTCCATCTCAAAAACATTCAACTACTTATGAGTCCTTTCAGAAATGAATCTCAAGCCCTTAGTACAGAAATTCTCTTCTTGTAATCCATACATGTTACCATATTTCATGTGCAGATTTTAATTTCATTTATATGGGTGCTCTAATTTTTCTTGCAGTCCAACAGCATTTGAGGGGAGGAACCGAGTGAAATTGATTCGAGTCATTTTGAGGGACATCCTTGGAGGCAGAAGTCTCTGCTTGTGTGACTGGATGATCTGATAACCATTTATGAATACTGAAATTCTGTTAAGCAGTAACTGATAGCTACTCTAAAAAATAATTTAATAGGATGCTGAAACTATGTTTCTTAATACAGTATCGTGAAAATTATCAAGACTAGAGAATTATGGACAAATAAGCAAATCTGGCTCTTCACTCATTTTCTAGTTTACCATCTGCTTATTTAAGCAATTTCTAAGCACTAACACAGCCAGAACTAAGCAAAAATGGTTACAACTCAGCTCTTTTACTAGCCTTGTCATAATTATTTTTAGAGAAATATCCAAACTATTTCTCTAAATCTAAGAGAATGCACCAAAACAGAGATGTGACATGTTTTAAATAGACTATCAACTGTCATTTTTCTCCTACATGACTTGGTACATTATGAACATACAATTTATTCAAAGGTAAAGCATGTCGTTGAGATTCCCTCACCACATCCACCCTAACCACTCATAAATAATTGGAATTTTATTTTTCCTTTTGGAAATAGGTAAATAAGGTCAGCGATTTTGTATTTTACAGCAATTTAAGGAAACATTTGGATGGTAGTCAGTGTGTTCATAACTTTGGCTGTGTGTGAATTGCTCTTGGCATTAGCTGTGGATTTTCTTCCTACTGGCTTTTTTTTTTTTTTTTTTTTTTTTTTATGTGTGAACAATCATGTACCTACTTGCCCTGGGACAAAACTGAATTTAAGTGGACCTAAAGAGTTGTGTATGCCCCCATGCAGATAGTACTCAAGCACTCTCCTTTTCTGATTTAATCTTTTTGGGAATCTGTTTTATTGAAGAGACTTAATATTTGTGAGAGCGTATTTGATACAAGTGTCTACTTGTACTTTCTTTGCCTCATGATAGGAGGAACAGAAAGAGATACAGATGGTTCAGGGTGTGGCAGGGACAAGTGAGGACAAGGTCAATTCAAATGCATAGGTTTGGAAGAATTTTTGTGGACACAGTACTTTCTGGAAAAATCTAGATGGCTATAGTTGCATACCTCTTCTTCACAAAAGGAAATAAGCACGGTGGGAGCACCTAAAAATAAGCATGAGGGTCAGACACCAAATAAATCAAGTTTTATATAACAGTTACACGCCCAGTTTATTTAGGTGAGATTTCACAATACAAAGTATTTGAGGGGCATAGAAATGGGTTAGCCTCTGTATTTCCTAATCTGGCAAAAATTCAGAAATTCATCACATTGCTTTGTCCTAATTTTGCCCCGAATTTTATCTCTAGCTCCTGTTGGAGAAGTGTGCGGCCTCTCTCTGATAGCAGTCAGTCACTTTAAAAGCCATTCTCATCTGGCTTTTTAAACAGTGAAAGTGACCAATAAGCAGATTGGAAGAAATTTCGAGTTGTTGAAACATTCCATTGAGAATTTTCTGGAGGGACAAAATGGGAGAATGAGAGACCAGGATTTAGACCTTGACTGTAAGGTAGGGATTATCTTTCCTACACATATACAAGCAGTTGTGCACACACACACACGCATTCTTTTAAAGAAAATTCATGAAAAGAATTAGCATGATCAGATGTATTGCAAGGACAGAGAGAGGGTAAACTGCTGTTACTACCTGAGCAGTTTCGTGGGTTCACATTTTACCAGATTGTGTATTAAGAAATATCAAAGAAGTTACTGGTGTGTCTTTAGGACTATTTGCAACTATTAGACCTTGTGTCTTTACTAACTACTTCCAGAACAAATCTAAACAATCAAAAAGAAGGGATTTTTGCCAATTTGACATAACCTCCCAAGTGAAAGAAGCACAGATTACTTTTGGATAGGAAGATACAGAAAAGAATAATTACCGACTGGTATTTGTGGACACATGAAGAAAGACGAAAATATTTTACTGAGCTTGATAGTTTTATTCATAGTTTTTATGTCTCAGTTGTGCCCCTCACAAAACCCACCGTGAAGTCATGATATTTTATATAAATGTTTGACAAAATTTACATCAGCGGAGGCATTTGATGAAAATTACGTTTTACTTATTTTCCAAATGTTAATTCATTCTATCTCTAAAATGATTCCTTAAAGTAGAAAAAGAACTGAACAGGCTGCAAAAATACAAATAAAAAACTGTATGCCTTAGATTCAAGACAGAACTTAGATTATAAGAGGTACTACTATGCTATTTTTTAACTTTAAATTGTTCATTTTATAAAAAGGGTTAAGTTACATTTGTGATCATCTTTAGTTATATTTTATATATTAGTAAGTACCATCTGTATGAAGATTATTCTAAAACAGAAATTCCCCAAATGCAAAGGCAAAAAAGAGTGGGGGTGAAATTGAAGTTTGTATATATGAAAGTTATCTTAGAAATATTTTTAAATCTCCAGTTTCTGCAAAATAATTAAAATATACAGTAACTGGTCTCTTAAGATCCTGAATTTAATGTATTAAATACTTAGAAAATTTCTTTATATTGGTGCCTTTTTAAAATGCATTGAGAGAGTGTTGATAAGCTGTTGGAGTCCTACAACACTGTTATTATGTATTTTTAAAAATCACTTAAAATTGAGTACTATATAATTTATCTTTGTGTTCTTAGGGCAAAACTGTCACAGGAATTTCCAATACAGACTTTCAGCTCATCTGTGTAAAATAAAAGGAAATTTTGAAATCAGATTTTAATATCGTTTTAGTTAGACAGTATTTCTGAATACCATTACAAGATTATGCAGGTAAAACATGAGGTAGAGGGAAATTTTAGCTGTGAATTGCATTATGGTATGTTTTCGTTTTGTTTTTAAGGAAGAATTTAAGTTCTCGTATCATGGAAGGCTTTATTAGTGGAATTTTTGGTAAAACTCAGTATTGTTTTGGAACTTGATCTAATGACTAGTGTTGTGCTAGGTTGAGAAGCTCTGTATTCTAATCGGTTAATATTTTAAGGAATAATGTAAAGAAGCAGGTAATTAATTCTCCTTGAACAAAACAAAACTGAACAGTCATATCACATTGCGTTCTCCAAATTATAGTCTCAAATGGTTTCCTACCATGGTTGTGTATTACTTGCAATGGATGTGTTAGGATATGACAGCTTTTTTTAAAAATCAAGAGCTGCTTGTTATACAAAGTAAATGTCATATGACCAAGAAGCTGTGATATGCTAGTGTTTCTTTTTATCATAGTGTATCGCTGCTAGGCCAAATAATGACAGTTTCAATATTTTTACATTTATTGCAGAAACCTAAAAATTTGGAATTTCCATAAGATTTTTATGTAACATTCTATTTCTAGCTTTTTAGTTTTCTCTTGCTGTACTGTAAGTTTGTGGATATTTTTCACATGCACTCTTAGAAATAAGTTCCTAATTCTGTTTATGGGTTTTTCTCCCATAACATTGCATTTGTATATTTTCTGTATAAATTTGTTGTGAATTAACCTTTGCCCATACAGAAAATGGTACGTGAATGACTAGTTTTCTAAGATGTCCTTTTTATTGTGAATAAAATATAAAATTTAGAGGCCCTCTGCTAAGCCACAAAGTATAGCATATAACTTCATCTAGGTACAGATAAGCCTGTTTGCAGTTAATTGGGCCCTTCAAATTACCTCAAGTGACACAGTAAGAAAAGCTTCTCAAATGGGTGGAAGTCACTGAATCCCCTACTATGCACTTACCAGGATTCTACCTAATTTAATTTACTGGAAATGAATTTTTAAAATTGAATACACTGTAACAAGGGAAGGACTCTGGGTTTTGTTTTTGTTTTCTTTTGTATTTGTTTTTTAAAAGTAGTTCAATTTCTGAAACTGTGATAAAAAAAAATTGACTGTCAGGCACTCAGATTTTGAACATAAGTCACTTCCCCTTCTGTGTAACAAAGTTCTTTGTTATCTCTTCTCAAATTTTGTCTACTCTCCCCGTCCTCTTTTCTCCTCTCTGTTCAGGTCCCTTCCATCGTTGTCTTCGGACTTCTCTTTTTCTTCCTCTTTTTTCCCCCTACTAGTTTGAAGATTAGATTAACTCTCATTTCCAATTCATGGGTCTCTTAAGTCTTAATTTTTTATGTGTTGGCTGTATAATCTGCTGACATATTTTTATACTCAAGTGTAGTTTTATATTAAAAAGAAAAGTAGTTGGATTAAAAATGGTAAGGCATATACCCCTTATGTTACTTTCACTTTCAAATATTGGGTACCTAAAATATGATTTCAGAGATTCTGTAATCATAATATGGTATGTTTGCCTTCCTTTTTGTTAAATTTTGTATTCTGATTTGGTTTTCCTCCTAAAGTGTATATTATGAGAGATTAAACATTTTTTTTTTTTAAAGTATTTAGGAAGATGTTAAAAATTTACAGCAAAAAGTCTTAACTGTCGCCCAGTGGGAGAAAATGCTTTAACATTACTATAATATTATTCCAGGTTTGGAGGGGGCTCTTCCAGGCTCCATTTTTGCTCTTAACAGTTGGACCTTTTAGACCATGTGTTATTTGCAATCCAGAATGATTGCCTCTGCTAGTTAGTTTAAAAGATAATTTTCTTTTCTTTCTGTACAAGTGCAATACTTTCATTGAAGTCTTAAAAACTGTGGTTATTTTTTGTTTGTTTGTTTTCTAACCTGTTCTTCAGTTAATGATGAAAAGAAACCCTTGAAAATCATGGCATGTTAAAGGACACAACAAGCAAAGAGAAAAACACTGTACAGTCAGAAGATTAGAGAATGTGGAAATAATTGGTCTGATATGGTACTTTTATTTAGGCTAAATTTCCATTGAAATTAGTATCTTTTGCCTGAGAAATGTGTCCTAAAGTTGAAATTCTTAAAGACTGAATTATCTTTTTAGACCCTTGCTCAATGTTTTAAATTAAGAACCTAATATTTTTTTAATTTCAGTTTTCTCCTTTTGAAAATGAACTTTAAAATTAAAGCAAAGCACTTAGCTCAATTTTAAACACTTACCTATCACTTATTGGAGAAAATTTTTAAGAAATATTTGGAGCACTTCTGTTTTCATACAAATTTAAGTAAGAAGTATTTTTCGTATCATACATATTTATATGTAGTATGTTGGTTTTCTTTTTTTATACCTGTGTCCCTATAGTAAAACTGCTGTAATGTAAATACATATTTTGTTAAAAGATAACATTTCTTTGGCATTTCTCTTAAAGGCAGTTACTGCATTTGTACAGTATGTGTCTTGGCCATTTTAGACTTTTTTTTTTCTTTAACAATACCAAAGGTAATTAGACTACTTTGAAAACTAATTGCTTGACAGTTTCTAGAATATTTTGAGTTTTAGCAGAAAAAGGAAAAATAGGTGAAACCAGTAAACCTCATTTTTTTCAAACTAATAATTTGGGAAAATAAAAACTATTGTTTAAAAAAGAATTATATATAAATATATATGTAAAATTGAAATTCCAGACCTTGTATGTCAGGTTTGCTCAGTGTAATATAGTTTTTTTAAGGCTCAAATATCATACCTCAGAACATGAGGTCTACTATGGAAATACTGAAACAGTCTTTGCAGCTGTGTGACAAGTCACTCTGCTATCTACCAATTTGGAAACCTCCGATAAACAGTTTTATCACTGCAGACTAAAATATGGGACTTGTATTTTCTTTGTTTTTAATGTACACACATACATGTTCTGTGCATGTATGTGGGTACTTTGTATGTGTATATGTGTATGAGTGTTGTATATGCATGTGTGAGTGTGTGTATGTGTGTACAACTAAAAAGCTGCAGAAACTTTGTAATACTTTGTGAAAAGGATTATATTATAAAGGTTTGTACTGTCTGAGTGCACAGCTACTGGAATAAATTTAGGGAATCTCAGGAACAAGCATATAATTTGTCCAAGATTTATTTCTTCTCAGAAGTGTAAGTGCAGTTTTTAATTCTGTATATTATTTAATATTTTACCAATAAAATAAACTTCTGACATAAAAAGTTTGCTATAAAAACTTTCTGGTGAAAATTCTGTACACAAACATGTTCCAAATACAGAAGATTAAACTGTTGAATAGTATCTGGCTTGTTTAAGTTATCATCGCCATGTGTGTGTCACACTTCCTAACCCAGAGATGTGTATACAAGTGATTTCAGTAATCTCCATTATTACTATATAGTCCACCAGAGCAGAGAAAAAAGTATTCCATGATTGGTTAAGGATGACATCTCTCTTCAGTTTATACTATATACTGGGGGTGCCAAAAAAATGTATACACATTACCTGTATTTATCTTTTGTTATCAGTATATATTATTACAATTTTAATAGTTTTTTCTGTTCTTAAAATGTGTGTACATTTTTTTGGCACCCTCTGTATATGACGTATGATAACAAAATATGGTGAATGTCTGAATTTAAAAAAATTATTACAGTAAAAAACGTATTGCCATTCATCTCCCTCAGAATACTCCCCCACACTTCATATACACGTATCCCATCATTCTTGCCACTTTTGAAGCAGTTCTGGATGTCCTGTTTTGTGCGTGCCTCTTGTTGCGCTGTGGTGGCTGCCTCAGTGTCCTGAATTGATTCAAAACATTTACCTTTCATGGTCATTTTGACTTCGGGAAAGAGCCAAAAGTCGGACGGTGCTAGATTCAGTGAATAAGGTAGATGAGGACACACTGTAATGTTTTTATTTGATAGAAATTTCCGTACCAGAAGCGATGTATGACACGGAATGTTGTCATGATGGAGGATGAAGTAAAGACACTCATGAAAGAGGACTTCCAGAACTGCTCCAGAAAGTGGCAAGAACAATGATAAGTGTATTTGAAGTGATGGGGAGTATTCTAAGGGGATTAATGGCAATGTGTCTTTTACTGTAATAAATTATTTTACTTAAACATTTGCCATAGTTTTTATCACACCTTGTATATATATATATATATACACACACACGCACTACATACATACATACATACATACATACATACATACATATATATATATATATGTATATGAATATATATATGTGTCTTATTTTATCCTTAAATCTAAGAGGTATGTATTTCAGAGCTTATCCCGATTATAGAAGAAAAACATGAGACCTGAAGGAAGAAAGTTGTGACTTGCTCCAAAGTCCGCAGTGACTTACACAAGCAATCCAAGTAATGGTCAATAACCATATTAGAAACCAGCATTTCTTAGGAGTCAGACCAAGATGAAATTAAAGATTAAATCATAGAGATTGTTCAATCACATTGGCAAAAATGTGGCCGTCTGTTCTGCTTCATGTTATACTACCACTGTGAGTCATAATCTCAGATTTTACAAATGAAGTTTGCTTTAACATGAGAATTTTGTTGTTACAAGTATCTTCATAACCAGAATGTAAAAGGGCACGTATGATTGCCAACTCATTTTATTTAGCTTTAGCTTATCCCCCATGCCAATTTAAAGTCCACCGTCACATTTGAGAGAGCAGTTAGAGTTTGTTTTCATCAATAAGTATTCACAGAATTTCGTGGGTTTTTATCACATTTCCCAATAATTTCACATCCACATGCCACACAAAATGAAAAATACTACAAATTCAAATGAAATTTTACTTCTTTAACCATTTTTACTTCAAAAGACTAACCTGACTTTGGAGGAGAAGCCCAAGGCAAGGGGGAAAAACGGATGAGCTTAATAAAGTACTCTCTAGAATTAAGTTTGTGCAAGATCCCTCCAAGATCATCAGAAAATACAAATTGTCCTGGTTTATATTAGTGACAAGTAAAATGAAAAAGTTTTCTAAAAAAACATGTCCTATGTTCTTAATTTTTCTATTGCAGCAGGGTCAGAGAAATGATAAATAATTGAAATCTTCGTGTGATTGTAAGACTTTTTATAAATATGCTCAAGCCAAAGGGCTGTCCGTGGCATGAGCCACCCAATGATTGCAGTTCATTTAGCATTGTAGGGTTCTAAGATGGACCCCTTAAACTTCCATCAAAACCTCATGTTTTGTTAATAATCCTACTAACAGTTCCCAGTGTGATTTTTTTTTTTTTTTTTTTTGACTTGTCGTAAGAAGTACCAATGAAGACTATGGTAAAACTGAATTTTGCTTTTCTCAGATTTGGCACAAAACACGAGGGAGGATCTTTCATAAACTAGCCTAACAGGCAGACAGGAGGAATTGACAAGATAGAATGTCCATAGTCCCATATAAAAATGGCAAATGTAGGGGGAGATCCTGGAAAAAATTATATATATATCTCCCTATCAGAGAAAAAAAAATACATTAGCTTTTTTCTTTTTTCCTTCCTATTACTCTATAATCCTAGAATATGTCTTGAATCAGACCAACTTGAAATTTTGTCAGGCACAGGACAAATCCCTCAAAATAGTCAAAACAAAACAAAACAAAACAAAACAAAAAACAATACTGCCCATATCGGTGTTGAGTTGTTTTTCTAGAAAGCCATAAAAGATTTGTATGAACCTGATCATCTGACCAATTGGAACATATGCAAAGAAGCAAGATTTTTAAATGTTCCAGGAAGAACCAAAGGTAAAAAAGAAGTAAGGTAAGTGGGTGTGTTGGGCTCCAGTAGGCCTTAGGTAAGCCTATGACTAAAGGCAGGAGTCAGTCAGTGTTGTCATTTCACCTCAACCGATGGAGACTGGGACCAGAATCAGCTGTGTGTACTGGGAGTGCCTTGTGAAATACCTTGATGGAGAAGTAGGAGAATTTAACTAAGAGGAATCGGAATAAAGTGCATAGTATATCAATGCTATGGGTCCACATTTCAGTTCTGGTCTGGTGGATTAAAAAATTTAAGACTGGCCCATGCAGTTTTTGTAAATGATGGATCAATTTCCAACTCTAACATTCCCCATTCAAAAGTAGGGATGGGGGAACCTAGGGCATTTAGCGATTAGAGCAGTGAAAAGGGATGCATATACTGACAGTGGAATATCCCAGTCCAAGGAGTGAGTCCAGGACCTTCTTCCCTGTTTTTTTTTTTTTTCCTTCTTTCCCTGTTTTTTCTCATTATGTCATATAAGTCATCTACATTTCTTTCCAGCTTGTTTTTCACCCCCTTCCTCACCTGTGTCCCCATCGACCTTTTTACTCTTTCCCTCTCTTCTGTACATAACCTGTTATTCCATTTGCTATCTGTTGTTCTTCACCCTGTCACAATTCTAATGAACTAATTTGAAATACAGTCTCTTTCAACATAATCTATGCAACCAGAATGTACTCATATATGAATTTTAACTATGCCCTTTTTTACAAGTACTTTACAGATCAACACAATCGTTAACTGGCTTTATCTAATGTACTCTCAAAATTCCCATGGGAATCGTAGGGTATCTGATACTTTATTTTATTGATACAGAAACAGGTTCAGGTTGGTTGTGATTTTGTTCATAAACATCCCACAGGAGTGAAAAAGCTAAAAGTACAATCTAATTCCGGATATACTTAGCCCATACTTCTTTTCTAAAGAAGTTTATTTAACATTTGATTGATAAGCCCCATTAATACAGGGGGATGGCAAATCTATTGTCAATGTTTGTATGCCCCCCCAAAAAAAAAAAAATTCACATGTTGAAATCTTAATGCCAATTTGATGGTCTTAGGAAGTGGGACCTTCAGGATGTGATTAGTTCCTAAGAGTGGAGCCCTCATGAGTGAGATTAATGTTCTTATAAAGGAGACCACACAGAGTTCCCTCGTCACTTCTGCTATTATGTGAGGACATAGCTAGAAGATGTCAACTATGAACCAGGAAGAGAACCTTCACCAGGATATTGACCATGGTGGCAACTTGATCTTGGACTTCCCGCCTCCAGAACTGTAAGAAATAAATTTATTTTTTATAAGCTACCTAGTCTGTGGCATTTTGTTATAGTAACCCAAACAGACTAGGACAGCAAATATTACAAAGTGGTGGACAACAAGAAATGTTTCAGCAAACGTAACCTTACAAGTATGTTTTGCTCTAATTTTTAAACAGAATGATCTCAAATGAACTAACTCATTGACATGGTCAGGAAGGCTGAGAAACTACATTAAGTAGCAGGGCAAAGTAACCTGGAATTAAAATGTTTCTGCTGAAATTTTTTTAAAAATGGGTAAATTATCCTAACTAGATCTTCTAAGGACTGATTTTTAAATGTAATTTAAATAAGTGTGGACTTTTGATTGTTTACCAAAATTCCTTCATAATTGATGGAATTCTTTGCCCACTTCTAAAACACTTTATCCTTATCCACATACTCATTTCTTTCCTTATTGTAGAACATAATTTCTAGTATTTGTACTTTGTTTTTTTGATTCCTTTCTATTTAAAAACCTTGAGCTGACTCATCATGAGTAATATGAGGTTATCAGTGCTAGAAGCTCTGCCCATGATATCCAAGTGTTTGCAATGATAAGTTGTCATTTTATTATGTCTTCCAAGTTCAGCGAGCAGCCTGCACATTATGCTATTCTTAGAGGTCCAGTATACTAATGTACCTCTTTGCTATTAATTCTAGAATATAAGGGCATTTCCAAGAAGCACCCCTCCCCCAGTCCCAATTCTATCCATTGTGAAGTGATCTATTTACCATAAACTCCAACCTCATGTTGTCTATCCTCAGGAATGAGACAAGTACAACCATTTGGAATTTCTTGGCTTTGACCTGACAAGTTTCCCCAGTCTTCAGGGATGGTTGCTGTAGTTACGCCCGCCATCATGTTCTCCTTGTTTTACTTCTACAATGTAAGTAAACTGATATTTTGGCCTTCAAACAGTCTATTCTTTGTCTCCCCACTCCACTTCCCTTCACTGTTTTATTTATTTAATTATTTGTATCAGATTGTAACATGCATATATATTACTATCATTTGATAACACTCAAGGGGAAAAAAAAAAACAAACTGGGACAACAAATGACTCATGTTTTTTTCCAAACTCTTAGCCAAATTACTTTGTACTCATCCTAATAAATGGTAGTTTGGATATACCATAACACTGATACATTTTCCAAGCTACAAGTGTAAGCCCAGAGTCTTCTGCTTCGCTCTTTAATGTTTTAACAAATCTGATGATAGGTAAGGATGTGATCACTTGATCACATAATGAGCAAGTGAAAAACTCTGCTTCAGGTATGGGTAAAGGGACTTTATTAGCCAAGAATTCCAGCAGCTTTCTTGAGTCTTTGAGATATGAAGTGGGTCACTGCCTAATTATTTTAAAATAAACATGAGCTCTGTGGTATTATATCTCTTGCTTTTTTGTGTGTGTTTATAGAAATTCTAAAGTGGACACACAATAGTATCTATTTAAACTATAGTATGCTGAAAATCATTATCTGCCTTTATTATAAAAATCTGCTTTGTTTTAAAAATACATATATTAATTATCATCTTGAGAGACCAGCCGCCATATTCAACATGGTATCTCTCAGCTTTAATAAAAAGCTTATTTGTGTTAATATATTTTGAATTCCTGTCAGAATAATTTATTCTGGTTCATAGTTCCTAACTACAGCAAATTTAACACTAAAGAATTTGATATGGTGTGGTGACTTTGGGGCTATAAAAAAATTTACTAAATTATCACTCCTTCAATAGTTTTTTTGTTTATTGTTTTTTTTTAGAGGAAGTATGTTACAATTTGCTTGGATTAGTTATGTTATACTCCTGTATCTGATTCAGAAAACATGGCACAATTAGCCTAGTTAAAAAAAAACAAACAAACAAAAAAAAACGAGCCTTCAAAAATGACCAAGATAATAAAGAATGTATGTTTTCCTTTTGGTGATCATGTGGCCTTGCCAGCCACATTTCCAATGTGTGTAACTCAACTACAATTATTCATCAACACATAGATATTTATACATAAGTGGCTTTGGGCTATGCTAGTGTCTCATGGACACCTAGCCCATAGAAGCCATCAAATAGCAGTAATGGCAGACTATCAGCCTGCTATTATTACGCAGCAAGTGTCCCCTACACCAGTGCAGGGTTAAAGTACAACTAATATAATTTATTCACTTTTACATTTTAAATGTGTAGACTTTGCTTTCTATTTACATGCTGTTTGTTCTTTAGTTCTCTGGAGGCTGAGTTATAAACCCCTGTATTTTTCAGAAGCACAGATTTTTTTCTGCTTTTCTTATTCTTAAGTAAGACTTATTTTCACTTTTTGAGACCATGTAAATCACAAATGCAATAGTCTAGGAAGAGAATAGAGCTTCAGCTTCTAAATGTGTTTTGGTCAATCAGATATGAATTCATCCCATTTGTCCAGCTCCTATGGCAGAGCTTCATAATAAAACTAATTTGGAGAAACAAGGACACAGCTACATCACTGGCCATCTGAATGACAGGAAGAGTGAATGACTTATGCCCTCCCATTTATCACAATGTACAAAGCAGGCCTGATTTACATGTAGTAACACTTAATTTATGACACAGCAAGGCCTTGTCATATTTTACTGTAAGTAAGCCTATATATGGATCTAAGCATGAAAAATATCCTTGATCATTTTCTTGAGTAATATTAAACAGAGTATTTAGAAGATGTAATTATGAAAGAATGCATACATCTTAGAACCTAAGTTTAAACCTGATTCTGTCAAGGTAAAAGGAGTAAATTGTTATTATTTGAAGATGGAAGGCTTTTGTTTATTTCTTTTAAGAACTCTGAAGAAATTACTTGGTAAATAGTGCTAAAAGAACAAAAAACAAGTTTATCTTCATTCTAGGATTCTGGTCCAATGAACATTACTCATTCTGGGATTCTTGGCAAGGTCACTCTGTGTCCTTGGAGAAGTTTAAGCAAATGTCTACAGAATTAGCCTATAAGATGAAACTTGAAGAGGGTAGAATGTGCAGACTATTTAGTTGCCAAAATTAAATTGGAGTCCATTTGGAAAGTTTGAGGAGAACATAAGATCTGTTCCTTTCCTTTCTATACTCTCTTTCTTTGTGCATGATTGGTTCTTGCTCCAGTATTCACTAGTAAAATCATCTAACATGTATGGGATTATAATGCCTAGCATATAGCCACTCTGCTAAGTACTAGAGGGAGTGCATTCATATTCAGTACTTCCAATGTGCCAGATGTGGTGGTTAGGATGTGATACTGAATAAGACACAGTTCCTGTACTCAAGGACATTATCTTACAGTGAGGAAGCAAACGAATGATTAGGAATAAAACATTATAGTTATTACTCTAAATGTAAAAGTAAAATGCTATGGAAACAAATGGAAGGGGAACCTAAGCTAGCCTTGGAGTGAGAAAATGCATCCTGGTAGATGTGACATCTAAGCTGAGTACAAAAGGATACGTGGAAGTAAATTTGCTGAAGACAGAAAGGTGACAGAGGAAGATGTGTTTTAAGCTGAGGAAAGACATCTGCAAGTCCTGGAGGGGAGGTTGGAGAGACAGAGACACAGGGGAGAAGACAAAGGAGAGTCATAGAGAAAAGAAAACAAAGATAGAGAGAATAAACACAAATGGGTACCTTCAGGGTGTTGCATGTTCAATATGGCTGGAGCGTAAAATGAGAACAGGGACATAGCAAGAGATAAAACTGGAGTGATGAGTAGAGTTAGGTATTAGGGTTTTGTTTTTGTAACTCCAGGAATTTGAATGCATACCAAGGGAAACAAGGACCAATGAAAGTTCTACTGGGGAGTGACATGATTAGATTTGCAAAATTGTTTGGGCTTCAGTGTGAGGTTCATTTGGAGGGATGCCAAACTGGAAGTAGAAGCTGCTGCAGTAAATGCTGCAAAAAGATAATGGTGACTGTGCTATGGGAGGGGTCTGGAAATGGGGAGTTGTGGTTCGATCCCAAAGATACTTACAAGGTAGAATATGCTGGACTATTGATTGATCATAGGGAAGTAGTGAGGAAGAGGGATAAATTAAGCACGGTACCCTAGTTTCCAAGTTGTAAAAGCAGGTACATGATAGTGCCATTGGCTGACATCAAAATCACAGGGAGAGAATAGATTTGAGAGGTCGAGAGATGAGGAACACATTGAACATGTTGACTGTGAAATGCTACTATAGCATCCCAGTGGAGATGTCTGCTAGGAAAATGGAGATACTGGGTTAATATTAGGAGAGAGATCTGAGCTTAAGTTTTTATAAACCCTGTTTGGATGTCATAGTGGTATTATATATATATATATATATATATATATATATATATATATATATATATATATATAGTGTGTGTGTGTGTGTGTGTGTGTGTGTATGTGTACACTAACACACTGGTTTAATGTGTAAAGTATAAAAAGTAGTTCTATCAAGGAATGCTAAATACAGTAGGAATAAGACTATGTAAAAATGACTATAAAGAAAAGCTGCCACCAAGGGTCAAAACAAAGGTACAAATAATATAGTAAAGGTGGTATTTACAATAGATTTGGAAAATTTTGTTGGGAAGTTTCCAGAAAGGCAACTAAAAAGTTAGGTTGAAATTGTGTTACAGGGGGATTTTAAGGGAACTCTATCTTAATTTTCAGTTCCTCTGAATTTGAATGTGTCTAAGAAGGATAAACAGAGCAGAAGCAGAGAACCCGGCCCTACACAGACATAGAGCACTGCTTTGCCAGAAAGTCCCCATATATCTCACCTGGTGTAGGGGATGGGGTCTAGTCATGTGTGTCTCTTCTCTCATGAATGTTTGAGCAGTTTCTTGTTTCTCTTTGTGATCCATACGGTAGACTGATATTTAAAATTATCTTTTTAAAATTTGTGGCATATATAAATGTCAAGAGTAGGTGTCTGTTTACACTTACTTATTTGAATGTGCCATGTGTTATCATCCTTTTTTGAGCTAGTCATTATTAGAGATCATGTCAATTTGCAGAGATAGAAACTGAGGACTGCAGCATGAGATTTTGGTGAATTTATATACAAAAGCCTTTTTTTCTTCACAACTAGCTAATCGCATGACTGGGGACTGGGGTTTCATCATAGTCAGATGATTCTCAAGGTCACACCAAGAGGCAGGATGTACAGTCATAGAAGAACCCCATATCCTGACACAGCTTTTAGACGATCTCTTTCACTTACCTAGGCTTCTCTGGGACCACTTTTTAACCACAATCTATTACTGATCTTCTGGTAATCTGCGTGCCTTGTAGTGAAATTAACTAAGCTCTCCCATTTATTATCATACATATCTTCAATTACTCACACGGATATAAATTCGCTGGGTACATAAATATATGATGCCCAAGGAAAGCTTTATTATTTTCACAGGCTATATAAGGAAGGCACTTGATAAATATGATTCAACTTATAATATATTGATCGCTCTTTTAAAAATCTATAATCCTAATAGAGCATCTTCTATATATCTTATAATAAAAGGTTTCAAAATATTTTAAATGTGTATAGACTATAAGAATATAAAAGTTCATTATGAGTGACTACATTTCACCTGTGATAGAAAATTTATGACAAGACTTCTAAGTAATACCATACCTACTCATGGGTCTGTGATTATCTACTATAGCAGTGCTGTGCAATAGAAATGTCATATGTGCCACAAATAAAAGCTATGTAATTAATTTTTTCTAATAGCCACATTAAGAATTGAACAAGTGAAATTAACTTTAACATATTTTATGTAATCCAGTATATCTAAAATATCACTTCAACAGGTAAACATATAAAAACGTATAAAATCTTTTACCTTTGTTTTTCACAATGCCTTTGAAATCCAGTTTGTATTTTACATTTATCATGCCTTTCAGTTTAGACGAGTCACAGTTCAAGGGCTTAACAGCAGATCTATGATCTATCCTAATAATTAAACTCAGCTACATAAATGCTCCTGTGTAATAATAATGACCACAGCTACCTTTTAAGTCCTTATCATGTAGAGGTCACTCTGGTGATTCCCACATTTTCTTATTTCATCCTCAAAATGGTCATATGATATAGATGCCATTGCCAACTCCATTTATTAGAATGAGTAACAAGCGATGTGAAAGGACATAGTGGCTTGCCTAAATCAATGAAGTTAACAAGAGCCAGACCAGGAATGCAAACATGAAGATAAGCAAAGTATATTAAAATGACCTTTATATTTTATGTTTTTAGATGATTTTGTATTTTTATTTTTAATTGAAGATAGTCAATTTGATTTTAGGGGAAGTAAATTTGTAAAGTGTTTTAAGTGAATTGGTAGTGGGAAAAATGCGAGACCACTGACTCATTTTGTTTGTGGGTTAAGAGAATTTATCAAGAGTAAAGAAAAATAAAAGAGATGATGTTATAGAGATGCTATTGAAGGCAATGACACAGGGACATATATCTTTGCCAAATAAAACTAAAAATGAATAGAGGTAGGAAGGACAGTAGTATATCCTGGATGTGTGTGAATCAGATGATACAGAAGAGAATTTGTGGTGAATCACAGAAAATTGAACCTCTACATTAAGTATGTGGAAAGAAAAACAGATATAGAAGTGTTAAGCAGACTGGAAAATTGATTTTAGTTCTGAATTTTCTAAAATAGGAAGTTACTAGTGTGAGAGGAAAGAGATTTGCATAAGATATGGTATTTGAAGAACTATTATGAGTATTAAGCAAGTCTAGTTTGGACAAAATCAAAGATGAATGCTAGGGTCAGTGGTATGGAGTTGGAGGTCCAGGAAAATCATTAATAAAACAATGTTCTGTGTTTCTTCTCTTGAGTTTATGGAGATTCTCCATTGCTTCTTGTAACATTTCAATGACTCTTTCTTCACTCTGACCATCTTTGAGATATGCCTATTTTTTATTTGTGTCAATTCCTTCAATATCATTGGCCTTCCAACCTGCAGATTAAATTTCTTTTTCCAAACACTAAGCTACATTTTTCCCTATTATTAAAGATACCCCTTGGAATCAACCTACTCCAGGAAGCCCTCCCAAACCACATATGGGAAATACAGTATCCTCCATGGAGGGGAACAATGGCATGGATAATATATACAAATGTTCTCATTCCATGGGTCAAGTAATGCCATAGGGTAAATCTATATCTATTGGGTCTGTTACGCTTTATATAATCTCTATCCCACCTCAACCTCCACATTCCTCTAATTCAAACCATATACTCTTCCTCATTGCTCAGGTTTGTATCCTTTTTTCTAAGCATTCTTTGTCTGCCTTTCCTTCTTCCTGTTTACCTATGAGTCTACAGAAAAAAATCAAGCAAAGAAAATAGTAATATTCACAAATGACTGGCAAGTAAGAAGAATTGATTGGGGCCAGGAAATACTTTACTTCCATTACCAAAAGAGGTTTTATCTTATTGGTGATTGAAGGAGACATAATAGACAAGAAAAAGCATGAGCTTTGTTGTCCACAGACCAATGAGACCCCAAGATTTATTTGCTTTGTGACATTATTTAAACTATTTAACCTTTCTGGCCTCAGTTTCCTCATCTAAAGTGGTGACAAGAGTACCTACATGGCCGAGGTATTTTCTTCATTCATTTATTTATTAATTCATTTTCTTGGGTAAATAATAGCATGTGCCATTTATATATTAAACACAAGATAGAAAAATAAAAACAATTTCCTGCCTTCAAGAGAGATGTAATAGATTAAAGAGAAATAGAAACAAATGTTAATAGGAGTATTTTAAAGTGGTATGTTAGGAATAGGTATAGAGTAAGTACAGTAGGAAGAAAATGAGCAGTTATGCATTTTGCTTTGAAGGATAGATCAGTTAAAGTAGTTGACACTTGAGCTATAGTGGAGGAAGAATTGAGTATGAGGGGTAGGTAGTTTACATACGTATTAATATATCCAATCCTTCAGCAAATATTTATTGTGTGCCCAACACATGTAGTGAACATAGTGGTGAATAAAAAGAGAGATGGTCCCTGTCTAAGACACGCATGTTTCTGTTTTCACAGTGCCTATAGTCAGAGCGGAAGAGCGATAACTATGTCAACGGAATACTTTTAACAGACCTCCACGTAACTGACTTGGCAAATTAACCAATACTACCAAATGCCTTTGCAAAACAAACTGATTAATATTCAGAGCTCAGTGAAACCTCACAGCCAGTAGGCTACACTTCAGTAAGCCTACACACTTCTCTCATCGGTTGAGTTGCATGCTTGCCAAGAATTAGTTGTGTTTATGCCCAAACTATTTATGACAGTTGACTTATGATTCTAACCATGTAATATAATTAAACCTTGCTTACATTATTCGATAAAATAGAGTGTAAAATGAAAGAGTTGTTTCTTTGAAAATTAAGTTGGAACATTTTGGAAAGACTAAGTAAAAGATAATCATTAAAAATGTTTCTATCAAACAGTCTCAGAGATATAGAGAAAAAACTGAGGGTTACTGGATGGGAGGAGGGTGGGGATGAGGGAGAAGGTGAGGAGATTAGAAAGCACAATCGGTAACCACAAAATTGCCACGGAGATATGAAAGACAGTTTAGGGAATATAATCAATCAATCATGTAACGATTTTGTAGGTTATTTGATGGACACTTGTCTTATCAGGGAGACCAATTCATGGTTGGTGTAGGTTCCTGACCACTGCAGTGTATATCTGAAGCTGAATAATAATGAATGTCAACTATAATTATATATGCATGTATAGTGACAAGATGTGGAGTACAGCATAAGGAATAGAGTCAGTGGAACTGTAACAGCTATATATGATGTCAGAGGGATAGTAGATTGGAGGAAGGGGGTTATCACTATGGGTGGGATATAAATGTCTATTGCATTGTTTTGTACACCTGAAACGAATTAAAAAAGAAATGTTTCTATCAAAATTAGGTATAGGAAATACAACCAAAAAAGTCTCAGAAAAAAATTCTTAATAATCCAGAAAATTTTCCATTCAGATTTGTTTGCAAACATTTTTAAGTTTTCACTCCACTGTATGTATGTATGTATGTATTTATTTATTGAAGTTTATTGGGGTGACAATTGTTAGTAGAGTTACATAGATTTCAGGTGCACAATTCTGTAATACATCATCTATATATCCCATTGTATGTTTACTACCCAGAGTCAGTTTTCCTTCCATCACCATATAGCTGATCCCCTTAACCCTCATCTACCACCTCCTCCCCCTTACCCTCTGGTAACCACTAAACTATTGTCTGTATCTATGAATTTTTGTTTCTTCATTTGTTTGGCTTGTTCTTTTGTTATTTTCAGTTTTGTATATCACGTATCAGTGAAATCACATGATTCTCGATTTTTTGTCTTTTATTTCACTTAGCATAATAATCTTAAGATCCATCCATGTTGTCGCAAATGGTACTATTTCAGCTTTTCTTACCGCAGACTAGTATTTCATTGTGTATATATACCACAACTTCTTTATCCAGTCATCTATAGAAGAACACTTGGGTTGTTCCAAAGTGTCACTCCACTTTAAACAAAGTGAAACTAGAACCTACACATGGTGCACTATGGTAAAGAAAGACTGAGTGAATCTATCTCTAAATTTAAAGCCATAGCACTATATCAAAAAAAAATGGTGAATGTGCATTTAAATGTATTAGGTTAAAATAAATTTTTAAGGAATGTAGATAACATTTTTATAGTTCTCTGATTTGAAACTACTAATTATTAGCAGTCATATGGGCAAGAGCTTCTAGTAAAGAAATATGATGTGGTGATATGGAAAGTACTGGGATCTTAGATATCTATAATGGGGAGACATAATCAATCCTAGAGAATAGGAACTCTGACGTAGGAGTAAGTCAAGAAAAGGAAGGGATTGGGAAAGGAGACCATCCCAAACAGGCCAAACAGGGACAAAAAGAGACATGAGGAACTGAATAAAGTTCAGTGTAGCTGGAACATACTGTGCAAGAATGGACATGGCAAGTAGTCTGGGCTGGGAAGCAGGGCCAGGTCCAGGTATTGGAAAGCCTTATAAATCATGTTAAGTTTCTGAACTTTATCTCGAAGTGTTTTAAATTAGGGGTTATATTATCATATTTGGACTGAGGTAAAATAACTTGTTCAGGATGGTGGAGAGTAGGTTAGTGAGGAACAAATATGGAGGAAGGAGATAAATTAATCTAAGTAAAATAATGACAATCTGGATTAGCAATGGATTTGGAGATATGTGGCAGATTTTAGAGATATTTATGAGTTATAATCAACAAAATATGATGACTGGTTGACATTTAGGGGTCAAAAAAGAGTGGAAGAGGTAAAATATAGATTCTCCTAGATTTCTGTCTTAAGAAATAGGGTAGGCAGTGCCTTTTTTTCCCCTTTTTTTTTCCTGCCCCCCTCTCCAACTCCGGTTCAAGCCGTTGTTTCTCAGTCTAGTTGTGTAGGACACAGCTCCCTGGCCCATGCTGGTATTATGAGTCTAGCACTCCCCCCGGCTGAAGCAGTCGGTTGCCCGTCATCGGTCGGCCACTGTTAGGAGCACGGTGCTCCAACCACCTGAGCCACTGGGCGGGCCCGGCAGTGCCATTTTTTACAAGTGTGCTACTTTAATGAGAAAAAGGTTGGTTGGGGACTGTGAGGGGATAATGAAACACAGTGCTTATGTCACGAGACCATCAAGTGGGAAAGTCCTATGAGCAATTGCATATATAGGGTTCAGGAAAGAGGTAAGGCTTAGTAATAGACGATTTGTTGGCATCTACATACAGATGGTAACTGAAACCATAAAAAGTATAAATGATCTCCTAAGGTATTTAGTAGAATATAAAGACAGAACTGAAGAACAGAGAAGGAGAGAAAACAGCGTGAGAAAGGAGAGTGCTGGAGGAAGACTATTGAAGTATGAGTAGAAAACAAAAAGCCAAAAATGGGATTAATAAAGGAGCAGCCAAAAAATTAGGCGGAAGAGGAGTGTTCACATTGTCCATTGCTGTTGAGTGAAAAATACCCAGTAGGTTTAGCAGTGTATAGGTCATGGGTGCCCAGGATGGAGGAAAGGCATCTGAAGCCAAGGGCAGGCTGGTGGGATGAGGAGTGAGGGGGTGATGAGAAAAGGGAGATGAAAACATGCCATTATTATGCTCTTTTTAAGAGTCCTAAGCAAGGTGAAGTATAGACAGAGAAAAGCCTGAAAAGGCTGAAAAGGACCAGGTCTGGAGGACCTTACAAGCCAAACTAAAGGCAGGATGATGGGGGTGGGGTGGGGGATTGACCTTTGTTCTGTAAAAAATGCTGGGCACGTGGTAAAGTCTACACAACAGAAACTAGCTCACTTTGCCAATAGTGTGGATGATGGGATTAGTGTGGGGTGAGAGAATTTGTAAAGGAAGCTGGTTAACACAAATCTTTCATCCATGATATAGTTGGCACACATATGTGCTATAAGTAGTTTGCTACTAAAAATATGGTATCCAAATTTGCACAAGACTTAAAAAATAAATTGGAGCAGATTCAAGTTAACCTCTTTAATAATGTCACTCTTATGTTTATTCCAGTATGCTTTCTAGTGGCAAGGGAAAGAAAGGGGGTGGAGTGATATTCTAAACTTCCAGAATTGTACTTAACGTTGACTATGTTTGAGGGCGTGAATCACACATGTGAACATCATCCATTCTGTGTGTTCACATCAGGAAAAAAGGTTGAGGACCATTAAGTTAGAGAAAATTGGAACCACTGAAGCAAAGATGACTAGATCCTAATTAGGCATTATCTGTAGGGATGGCAAAGGAAGAAAGGATTGTTGGAGTGAAGTTAGAGTTAGAAACAACAGGATTCAAAAACCTATCGATGTAAGAGGTGAGACATTATTCCCAAAATAGCCATACGCTTTGTTAAATCATTTTCGTATATAAAGAACTCCAATAAGAATAATCCATCATCACAGTTCATTTGCTCAACAGAGAAAAGTAGGAATTTTCATCCTCGTTTTATAGGTAATAAATCTGGAGTTTAGGGAGTTGAAGCAACTTTCCCAAAATCATCCAGATTTAAAGTCACATTGGTAACGTTCAAATCCAGGTTTACCTGATTCAAAATTGTGGCTATTTATCATTACCTTGTATTGCATTCCAAGTCTAGAATGCATCTCATGTTCATGTTTGGCTAACAGATGGTAACATCAAATTATGATGGTAAATACAAGATGAGGAGTGGGTTTCAGGGAAAAATGGTGAGTTCAAGTTTTAAAGCCTGGCGAATATGTCTAATAGATAATTACATATATAAGTCTAGAATTTAGGGGAACTGTCTGGGAGGAGATAGTGACTTTTGAGGCATTAGCTTTTAATTTGTTAAAGTCATGAGAATAGGTGAGATTTCCCAGGGAGACGGCAACATGAGAAGGGAATCAAGTGGAGGCTAAGAAACATTAAAATTAAAAAGGAGGTCAGAGAGAAGTATCGGTGAAAGAGACAGAGAAGGAATGTTACTACAAGTGAGAAAGGAGTAGCAGAGGGTGATATCACATTGAAGCAGGAGAGAGTTGAGAAGTATGAGAGGGGAGTGATCAAATATTACCAAATGCTATCGAGTAGTCCATAAAGGTGACTGAAAAAGTCCACTAAGTTCAGAGGATTATAAATGATAAATATGAGTTAAAACAGCCTGAGATTTAATTGTAAATTTTACTACCCAGTAGTGTCTATGCTCTGGAAATAAACAGCTTGAGGGAAAGAAAAGCATCAACTTTCTGAAGGTCAACTGCCAATACATTTGAAAAACCAGCATTCTCATTCTAGGGATTTTTCTAAGGAAAAAGAAGAAAATGAGGACATTCATTTCAGCATTGCTGATAACAACCATAGCACAGAAGCACTCACTCCAGAGCCAGACAATCTAGGTTACAGTCTGCCATTTACTAGCTCTGTGACCAAGTGACTTAACCTTCCTGTGCCTTAGTTTATCTGTAAAATAGTAAAAAGATTAGCATTATCAATAAAGTTATTATAGCCTAATTAGCTCTTACAAGAATATTCTTACAAGAGTAAATACTATAAAGTATTTATATAGAGTATTTGTTAAATGAATACAGACAAAAATAACCAAAACATTCAATGGTTAGACTGATTTAATAAAAAAAAGACTAAGATATGCATGCCTTGCGATACATACAACCATGAAACATTATGTAATTATTTAATGATATGGAAAGCTATTTAAAACAAGTTATAAACCAACAGAAGAGAATGGTTCCATTTGTGAATAAACAATATTTCCATATGTGTTGTATATGCATGTAAAAGCATCCTGCAGGTCAGGATACAAAAAAGCAAGTGATAATTATTCTCTGACAAAACTTGTATGTGAAAGGATGTAGACTAAGGGCTTAGTAGCTACTGCATATTTATTACCAATGGAAAAACAACATATATAAAATGCTCGATAGAGTCCTGCCATCTGGGAGGCTTCCTATAAATGAGGGCTGTAATTACTACTAGTAGTAGTACTACTACTAGTACTACTAGTACTACTACTACTACCACTACTACTACTACTACCACTACTACTACTACTACTACTACTACTACTGTTATCATCATCATCAAAAAATTTTCAGGCCTCAGACTTTCAGTACAACTCTACTGAGTAGCCAAAGGCAAGAGATAGAAGAAAAAAAATTTAAATAGGGAGTATTGTAGAAAAAAAAAAAAATGTCAGTAGAACATTCTGGACACTGTTCCTGGTGTTCAGGGCAGTGTCCAGAGCTTGTTATCTATAGGAACAGCCTCAGGACCAGAGAAGATAAGACTCAGAGGATCTGTAAAGTAGCTAAGATAAGAAAGAATATATTGCTTTAAGATCTTTCTTACCACCTGTCATTTATACAAACTTGTTTTTGTATCTATCCATTTGGGCTACACATGTTCTGCTTTATCTCTCAGATAGTACAGATTATAAATCCCAACAGATTTGTGAATTACATCCATCCTATAATGTGTCCTCCTGTAGTAATCATCTTACATGTTCAATAAATTCTACTTGAGCAATTAATGGCATGAGCAGAATAAACCTAACCACAATTAAAATCAATGAGCCACTAAAATAATTTTAGAGGCCTAGTTTGAAAAAAACAAAAAAACATGTAAGTTTGAGTTTGATTTCTTGATTCTATGATGGACTGAGATACTAAGAGTAATAACAAAATCCCAGGAAAACCTGCAGCCATGGCTCTTATCCAAGAACATGAAGGACAAAACTTGGTGACTTTAGAACTTGGTCAATTTTAATGACTGTATTGAAAAAAACACTTTTGAACCAGTTATATCATCAAATTAGAGCAGTAGGAAAGTGGAAGCTCCTGTAATTATAATCTGTTAAAAAGAAAAGGACGTGAAGTGAAATGAAAAGACAACTTTAAAAAGAAACTCAGAATATACTGTGCATATGCTTCAGAATAAAGACAAACATATCATTTAAAGTTCAGGTATCATTTCCTTCACATTTTTGAGTCAGTAGCCCAACCAGTTAGCCACAGTTAACATTTTAGACCAGGCTAATAAGCTTGTCCAGATCTCCTATACTTTTTAGCTATCTAAGTCTCCACATTTGAAAGAAACACAGCCATGTTATCTAAACAGACAAGTCCAACAATTTCAAAGTTCAGGTAGACGTATAACACAAAAGAGAGACTTATCACTACATTAGTGGTTTGCCACAGCTCCATAGCTAAGCGCCTAACTTCTCTGGCCCCTTTCTTCAGGCCTGCCACCCCATCCTAGTCTATAGACAAACAAGCTCTCCAATCTAATTCTTATCAAGATGGAAACAAGGCCAGACCTGCTCTTCTAGATAAAATGCTTTGGCTGTAACTGCCTGGCTGCTTATCTTTCATCTTGCAGTGTTAACCATAACCCCTTTCCTGACCTGCTCTACTTCTTGTTTTCAGATGAGCAGTAAGGACTGGGGGAAAAACATGCTTAAATGGACAAGTTCACTCTTACGGCCCTCTATTCCTTTTAAAGTCTGTTCAAACTCCTTCACATTCAAATTATCTTGCTAAAATTGTCAGAAATCACATTGCATGTACAACATGTAATTAGATTTATTGCTAAGTCTCTCTCTTTAAAATTTCCTGCTCTACATCATCACATATGTATTTTTCTAATTAAATTTTCATGTTGATATTTTGGGGAAGGGGAGTTGGGTCATCTGAGGAATAGCAGAGTTGGGTTTTTTTGTTGTTTTTTTCCCTTTCCTTTTCCCCCCATTTCCCTGCCTAAGTTCTAATAAGCTGACTTGTCTTCTTGGTTAAGCTGTTTGGTTTGGCTTACCTGAATTCCTGTGTTTTCATCCAAACAAAGCATTGCACTTTCCTGCTCTTTCCTGAGCAGGTGAAAGTTAATGCAGTACAGATCTTGAGGCAGTGTGTTTGACTAGCTTGCTATGTGCGGTTAACTGTGGACTGCCCTTCTTTGACCCTCGTGTCCTCTACATGAAGTGGGAAGAAAAAAATAAGCTAGTCTCCTTCTATTCATGAGAATTCTAGGAAACTCCATTCTTCAGTAATTTGAAACAACTATGACGTTGCATTGTGTGAACTCGTGCAGGAACCCATTGTTGTAAACACCATGTTCTGGTTATGACACCTTTATCCCCTCGCAAACTCCTGTACCTGAACATACATGTCCTTGAAAATACGGGAATCTTTCCAAAAGAACGTGCACTCCTTGGAAGAAAATCACTCTACTAATACAACATGTTCATTTTCGTTTCTTCATTTTCACTTTTTTTGCATTTATAAATAAATCTACGTTACACATAAGACAATTATCTTACAGGTATCCTGCTCTGATTTATGTGTTTCATTTTATTTTCTTAGCTTAGAAAAGATAGAATCAGGGATTATATTACCTATTTTCATTTTCTTCCTGTAAATTAGGAATCTAAGTGATCCTTCAACACCAGTAGTTTAACAGTAGCAATAGTATTAATACTGGGGAGGAAGTATCACTGAATTCAATTTTTAAAAACATATTACATGCTTACCATGTATAACGTATTTTATTGGGAAAAAGATACACACCTGCCTTTAGAAAATTAATAAGTTTGTGCCAGATTAACCAACTATGATATTTCCCCCTTACTATAGCAGTTTGATAACATTAATGATTTCATGTTCAGAATACCACTTTCTTGAAAACCAGGAGAAGATACACTTCCTAGTGCATGGCCCTCTGTATCCTTAAACAAGATCCTAATATTTCTTTTATTCTAAAAATAATTGATATTCAAAGATTACTTTACTTAAAGGAGAATCATGTTTATTAGAAATATTTTATTTCTCATCTCCTCTACAAAAAGAAGGAAGTAAACTTTTAAAGTTTGTTTCAGTTATGATAAATGTTACTTTCTCGTGACTTTTAATTAGGATTGGGAAGTCTAAAGAGTAATTGGGCATTTACCTAATTGAACTTAACTACATTTGTTGAACTTTTAATTGAAGAAATGGGATCTTTACTAATCTGTCAATTCTGAATATTCTCCTTATTTGCCTATAGTCACAGGACTCCATCCTCTATACTATAAAATGCTGATCTACTTCTTGTCTTAGAGACATGTAATAATTTTTACTGGACCTTTTTTTTTTTTTTTTTTAACATATAGTAGGTTCTTGTAAGACTATAGGACACGGAACAAGTATAAATAAAATAAAATTATCCTGTGTCAAGCGATTGGGTGACTTTCAGTCTATGAAAACTCTAAGAGTACAGTTTAAGAAGAGTAGTAGGACTAGGAACCAAATTCTGTACTTGTTCACAGTCTTTCCACAAAGATTTCACAGTCTTTCTACAAAGTCTTTAAATTAATATAACTTAAAATCCCCTCTTACTTAGAAAGTGCTTTTTAAAAACCTAGCCAGAGAGTAAAAAACCAACTAGACAGGAGCAAGGAAGAAGAAGAAGAGAGTTAGAGGGAAACAAATGCTGGAAAGGAAAACTTCTGGGCAGGGGTTTGACTTAAGAACAAATTTGCTTTAGAAAGATAAATCTAAGTAAATGGCTTGGGTCAGGAAGAGTCTAAAAGTGGAATGATCATTTGGGCTTTCAGGTATGAGAAAATGAAAATATGAATTAACAGTGAGAATGGAGAAGAGAAACCATACATGAAAGTTATTTTGAATGAAGAAAACAAAAAAGGCCAGCACATAGTGTTTGGGGAAGTAGGACAGAGCTACATCAGTGATGACGTCAAGTCTGAGTGACAGAGATGAGAAGGGGGTGGGGCTGACATAATGAAGCTGGGAGGGAGAGCTAATGGCGATGTCAGATGAGAAGTTCAGAAGAGTTCAGAGCTTGAAAATGAGATTTCCAACTATAGTCGTTTGCATATTGGCAGAGCTATAGGCCTGGAACTCAAAGGAGAAGCTAGAGCTAAGGGTTCTGCTTTTTCTTCTTTCTTTAAAGAGCCTTTAGCAGAAAAAAAAAAAAAAAAAAGTTGATAGAAATTGTGAAAAAGTTTCCAAACTCAACTAAGGCCAGTCGTGTTTAAGAGAGAAAAGCTCAAGTGAACAGCAGTACCAACAGGAATAGGGAATTTAAAAAGGAAGGGGAAGAAGAACAAAGTTGGAGGCTAACACTGCCTGAGTTCAAGATTTATTATAAAGCTACAGTAGTGAAGATGTTGTGACACTGGTGTACTAACAGACAAATAAACCAATGAAATTAAATAGAAAGAAGCCATACACATATGGACAACTGATTTTGACATAGTTTAATGGTGAAAAGGACAGTCTTTTCGACAAATGGTGTTAGAACAATTGAATATCCATATGCCATAAAAATGAGCATTGATTCTTACCTCATGTATCATATATGAATATTAGCTAAAAAATTGGATCACAGACATAAATGGAACACTTAAAACTAAAATTTCTAAAGTGAAATATTAAATTTTTGTGATTTTGTGTTGGGCAAAGATTTCTTAGCTACAACACGAAAACATGACCCATCAAAGGAAAAAAATATGATAAATTGGATTTCATCAAAATTAAAAACTTTTTGAAAGACACCGTTAAGAAGAAACTCACACTCTGGAAGAAAAATACTTGAAAATCATGTATCTGATAAAGGACTTGTATCCAGAATAAATAAAGAATTCTCAAACTCAACATAAGAAAACAACCCAGTTAAAAAAAAAAAAAAAAAAAGGCAAAAGGTTAAAGAAGACTTTACCAAAGAAGACATACAGATGGCAAACACATGAAAGATGTTCAACATCATTAGTCATTAGAAAAATGCAAATTAAAACTATACTGAGATACTAATACACATACATTAGAAGAGCTAACATTAAAATATTGACATACCAAGTGTTAGAGGAACTGAAGCTCATATTCTACTGGTGGGAATATAAAATGTACAGCACTTTGGAGATCACTTTCCAGTTTTATAAAAGGTAGATACACTACCATGTGATTTATTTATTCTACTCTTAAGTATTTATTTACCTAATAGAAACATAAGCATATGTTCAGAGAAAAACCTGCACACAAATGTTCATGGAACTGTATATGTAATAACCCCAAACTGGAAATAATCCAAATATCTATCAAAGAATAGGTAACATTGAAATGAGTAGACAATTTCTAGTATATTTATACAATGAACTTAAACAATAACAAGGAACTAATTATTGATGCATACAACAGAAATTCAGAATCATCATGCTGAGTGAAATAAGCCAGATCAAAAACCGAGTGTGAATACTGTATCATTCCGTTTATAAAAATTCTAGAAATAAAAACTAATCTATCATGGCAGAAACCAGATTTGTGGTGGCTTACGGATAAAGTGGAGGCAGTGAGAGGTGTGACGAGAGTGATCACAAAGGGTCATGAGCAATCTTTGGGGGCGGTGATGGATGTGTTCACTATCTTGATTGTGATTATAGTTTTCATGGGTATATAAATATATCAAAACATCAAGTTGTACACTTTAAAGATGTTCAATTTATTGCATGTCAATTATATCTCAGTAAAGATGCAGAAAAGATGAATAAACTCATTAACTCACCACTACATAGCGGCTCTAAAATAGAAGAAAATAAATAAAAATGCAAAAGGAAAAATAGAATAGGTAGTTACTAAAAGTTGTAGGAAGAGACCAAAGGAGACCAAGAAGATAGCGTTTCAAGGAGGAGTCAGCAGTTAAAATAACATGACACAGCTATACCAAGAATGAAGACTGTCCAGTGTACTTGGCAAAGAGAAAACCACGGAGCATCCATAACGGCCAGTGAGGTGAGGTGGGAGCCAGAATCTCAGAGGCTGAAGAGAGGCTGCATGAAATAAACATGACAGTAGCACATTGAAACCACTTGTTTTAAAAAGCTCAGCAATGAAATGAGAGAAATAAGACAGTAGCTAGAGGGGACAGCAGAACAAACTAAACGTTTTTTTGGTGAAGTTTGAAGGGAGAAAAAAATAAAGGGGGAATGAAGAAGAAACTGAAGATTCTAGAGATGAAGGAAAAACATGTGGAAACAAGTTTCTAGAGGAATTTGGAAGTGATGGGATCTAAGGCACAGGTGCCAGAGTGAGCCTTGGAAAGAAATCTGTAATTGTTAACTCCTGACAGTCCTCCCAAAGTGATGGGCTACAGAGCACTAAGTGGATTATTTTAAACTTTGAGGGGAAAAAAGTTATTTTGCCAGAAAATTTCTTAGAAAACCTGAATGACTGGACATTCTGACATTTCCTAAACTGATCTCAATAAAAGAAGACATTATATTAATCATCACCTCTGACCTCCCAAATGTGACGTTTGCCGGCTGTCATCTACTGACCACAGCCCATAGGTCATTGTCCCAAGTGACATAATCGTACTTTTATGTTGTTAGTATCTTGCTGCTTTAGGGAGGTTACTCTGAATCAGACGTTTTAGAAGGAACAGAGGGCAGGAAAAGAGTCAGGGATAAACTGTGGGTTTATGTATACAAGGTAATGGGGAAATCTCCATGGAGAAAAAAAAGACAACCATTACTGGATGTCTGAAAGGCATTGCTGGGGCTGACGGAATAGTGGAAGATATGACTTTAGGACCAGACAGACTTGGTCTCAAATCTGAGATGATATAATTGAGGCTCCTCCTCTTGCATTTGCTGTGTGACTGACTAGATATAAAGTTTTTGCTTCTATTAATCTTGTTTTCCTCGTCTATGTAGTGGGAGTATACTGTTTACCTTACGTGGTTGTTTGAAACATTAAATAACTTGATGGATTTAAGTATATAGTAGAAAATAGGCACACGGTATAGGGTAACTATATTTCTTTTATTATATAAGTACTCTTAACCCATAAAAAATGCTCCACATGGTCTTATTTCCACCATTTGTCTACCATAGATGGTCAGTTAATGCCTTTTGACATTTAAGTGATTAACTTAGTAGTCCTCTCTATACAACAGCGGCGGACTGTCTAAAGGTCAGATAACACATCAGCACACAAGGATGAAGTGAAAATGCAAACAATTGACCTTTCTCCACGTCACCAAGTTGCTTTCTCTTTTGGTACATACTAAGACTGAATACAACCATTCCCCTTTCTTATTACAAGTGAAGATCTGGAATGAGGAGACAGTAACTGGGAGGGGTCCTGTGACACTAGAAGTTGAATTCCCAAGGAGAAGTGGAATCTTTGAAGTTCTTGATATTTTATAAAGCCATGATATATGGCCCGTGTTCCAGAATATGCTCACACTTTTAAATTTGTCAGTATAGATCGTTACCCAGAAGTGAGGAAAGGAATTCAACTATTCACTGGGATCAAAGGGACCTCTCTTTAAAGTAAATTAATCCTTTAAAAGCATGTCACATAGTACCTTGAATTTACTTTAATTATGGTATTAGGCCCACTGCTGAATTACGACTTTTTGATATAATTGAGCTGTGCCTTTTTAGAACAACTTGTAGTATATCTCAGGCATTTGCTGTCTGGCAATTTAAAAGATCTAGAATTTGTGGACTGTATCCATTCTCCATTTATTCAGGCAAAAGGAAAAATAAATTATGATAAATCCTTAGAGTGACTTCATAGACTCCGTAGTAAGATCTCCTAATCATTACCGGACATGCAAATATGTAGTCGTAACACATCCTGATAACCTTACTCTTCAGTGTTTGGGTTGATGTGCTTGTTTCCAGTTTTCTGCTACCATCAAGAGTGAGTTCAAGTGCAAGAGGGAATGTGGTCTTAGTGATCAGGATACATCTGCTAAAGATAGCACAGCCCTTGCCCATCTGATCCTCCGGGTAGCAGTTCACTGCATACTGAGTCCTATGACTTAAGAGCTATAAAGAGTCTGGCAGGAGCTTTTCCCTGCTCTATATCATGGCTAGAATTAGTTGATAACCCAATCCTGGGCTTCGGTTTGGCTCTAAGCTTTAAATTAAGTCATATTCCTGCTGGAGGATCTACCACAAAACAATTTTGTATTCATTTCCTGGGATTCTAGAGACCACATGGTTGGACAGACTATCATTGAAGCAAATATTTTCTTTGAATTAAAAGAGAGGAAAATATCCTACATGAGTCAAAATCTATAAAAACTGTCCAAACTTGAACTGAGCTAATTGTGTAAAGTTAACATTGCAAAATTAGGATTGTAAAGTTAATTTGACCCATGTTTAATGATACACATTACTGGGCTACATGGCAATTAGGGGTAAATGGTAAGCAATTAATATACACGGCTGAAATGAGAAGTTTCACCTGGCCAAACCAAGTTCAAATTGATCTTCTTGCTGCATACGTTTTTCATTTTCTATAAATAGCATCAACGTTGACAGCTTCTCTGACCCGTTGCCTGAGGAATCTTAGTAGAATATTATTGTGCTGTTTTAAACATGCACTCTAAATCCAGTGTCTTAGACCCCTTGGCCACAACACATAGTACATTTCACCAGATAGAAGCACCAAGGTAGTTTTTGTTGGCTTTTGTCCACCAGCAACAACTACTTGTAGTTTTCTGAGGCACGTGGCATTGCTTTTCATTGTTATTTCTGATGTCCCCTAGGCCAAGGATAGATACTGATGGTAAAGTATTAATGGGACATTGAATAATGTCACCTCTGGTCTATGCTCCATTCTCTGCACTGGCCGGCGCAGCTGCAGTGTGTGGACCTCATCAGTAAGCCTCCTCACTCTCTGATTCCAGACAGGCAGATGAGTGAATGCGGAGAGTGGGGGGATATGGATGCCTTCGGCCCCGGCCCCATGGGATTTCCAAGGTTTCAGCTCTGTCTGGCTGCCTCTTCCTAAAAAGCCTTCCTCTTTCCAGGTTCCAGTAACTCCCCTCTGTCTGTGCCTCTGGCTGGCCTAAGGGTTGTACAGGGCCCTGCTCTCACACTGGTGCAGCCTACAGGCCCTGTATTTTCCTTCTTCCCAGCTTGTGAAAGAGACATGATACTCTTCTCAAACTTTTCTGGTGTGAATATGCCATCTGTTTTCTGCTTGGACCTTAATTCAAAAGGTATGGCTTTGCCCCTAAGCATATATTTTGTCATGGTTAACAAAAAAGCAAGGTTCTCATAACATCCCAGTATTTGTTTTTCTTCTGCTCTATGTTATCAGTCTTGGTGTGTGGAATGTAGTAGGTACTGAATATCTACTTGGTGATTGATTGGATGAATCTATGCAATGTATTGTATTTCCTGAATTATAGTTTCTAACATCAGTTAGTATTATTCCAGTAAGATGATTAATGATCAAATTGTCTTGTATATAGAGCAGTGTAGATAAAGAATTATTATTTTGCCATGGTTGTTGGAGAGAGATGAATAAAAAACATGCTGTAGTTTGCAGTCATCCTGACGAATGTACAAAACAACCGGCATACATTGTATTCAAACCTTGTTTTCCAAGTTGAGTTTCTTCCTCTTCAAATTGCCAAAGCTTTACCTTCTCACTTACAGCATAACATTGATACAATCATTTGAATTACCCAGGTAACTGTTTTTCCTTGCACAAAATATATGCTAAATAAATTCAGTGAAACAACTGATTATCATGTGCCTAACATAGGTAAGATCATGAGAGCAGTCGTGTGGAGAAGAAATTGGATAGGAGAGATTGGAGGCAAAAAGATTAGTTAGGAATCTATTGCAATAGTCCAAGACAAGCTAAATATTTACTGAGCTTTGTTATGGCTTTGCTTTGGCTGTTTCAGTCCTGCTTAATTTTGGGGTGGGGCTTGTGGAGCAAAGATGGTATTTGAGTTGTTCTGACAAATTCTACTGACGTACAGTGTTTACTTTCTTTTCCTGCATTACCTTTCCATCTCTTTTCTTTAGTCAACCAATTGAAAAAGAAACCAACAACCAAAAAAAAACTTCCAGGAACTTCAAGCGACTTACAATTTAGTTGGGAAACAAAATATGAACACAGGAAAAGTAATAGCAAGATATTAGAGCAATAGAGGACATATCAGAGTGTGGCTTGGGATTAATATCCAAATGAATGAAATGGGTAATAAATGCCACAATTTTATGAGACTAAGAGGTGGCTGTGGGTTGGGTACCTTGGAAAATTTTCATGAAGAACTTGGTGTTGAATGGTAGGCAGAGAGCTAGAAAGAGAAAGGAAGGTATTCATGGAAAGAGAAATTCTAAGAAAGGCAGAGTTGCAAAAAAAGTCTTATTGTTCTTATCTTTCTTTTTATCCCTTGTCTTCCTCTCTTCAAAGTGCACAGCTGTCTGAGTTATGAGCAGGGTGGGGAGGTGTTATCTCTGAATGGAGAAGGCTATTTCACTTCCCTTTTTCCCATTCCTCAAGGCTTAAGCAGATATGAAATGCTTGTCTAACATTCTGAGTTACTACATGTTTTCAAGTCTGGCCTAAGTTGACATTGAAGACCCACTGACATTTCAAACAAGGATTAAAATTAGATTTATTTTATATTTTAATTCTAAAATTCATAGGGATGGTATTTCTTTCAGGTATGTTGTGTCCCTGGAAGATACCTGTATATTCTTTAAATTATTCTGAAAGTCATGAGGAAAAATTAAAATGCCTTACATCAAAGGAGAGTTGGGAAAGAAGTTCATCATTTATTTACAAGTACTGATTTGAGTGGTTTATATGCATGAGTAGATTCATTTTATTCCTTGCAACAACCTCATGCTGTAGTACTACACAATCATCCCAATTCTGTAGACAGAAAACTATGGCAGAGGTGAACATGCTTAATGCCCCACAACTGGAAAATGCTGGAGCTGGTAATCAAACAAGCAGTCTGACTCCCAGGCTTTGGCCACGAAATAGCTTGAGAAGTTATGTAACTGATCTGGTTCCTTGTCTGTAAAATCTGGGAGGTTGAATTAGATAATCTTGACATTTGCCCTCATGTTAAAAATTAAATGCTGGGTTTACATCCTCAATTCCTGTTCTTCTCACATGACTCAAGTCTGAGCTCTCTGCCCTCACTTCCAAAGGAATTAGTTCTTCCTGCGTGGAAATAAGGACATGAATTGTTCTGGGTTTTTGAATGACTTAAGGAAGATCCGATTGCAGGTCAGTGATAAATAGCTCCTGACTCGGTTGTGCAATCTTCCTGGCTTTTCCATAGGATAGAAGACCTATTTTCAGCATGCAATTAGAAAATTGCCCTGTATCATGACAAACCTTATCATGTTCATAACTAAGTTTGAACTTAGTTTTGTTTGTTTTGTTTTTTACTGACATTAAATAGGTGATCCAAATTCAGTGAATATACCTACTTTCACAAAAGACCAAATAAAGTTATTCTCATGTTGAACTTTTTTAAAGTGGCCTGTACACAGTTTTTCCTGACTTGGTCTATAGGCAAAAGAAACTCACTGACCCTTTCACTAGATCGTAACCTACGCATCTCCAGTCTTGTAGGACAAAGGCATATTCCACATCTTTGCCAGCTGTTTCAGAATCTGAGTGAAGATCGGCACCCTGACAAGGAGTGAAGAGAGCTGAGGCCTGGTTTACAAGCAGAACAAAACCTTGCTTGTTCTTGAGGAGTTCCATGTCTCAGTTTTGATTAGAAGAATTTCAAACCAGCTCTAAGTTCCATTGTAGCTATACCTCCTGGAAATGGGTATGCAGCAGCTCCCATGCGAGCACCTCTTGAACTGCTGTTAGTGCAGAAGAGAAAGTGAGGATGAGAGCAAACATCACCCATCACTATCACTTCCTCCATTTTAAACTTAATGAAGGAAGTTTACTTCCAGAGCCTGTCTCTTAAGTAAACATGGCATAAGTACTGAAAGGTCTTAGAGACAAAGCTTTCCATTGTTGAATTGGATGCAAGGGATAAAATACAAATCCCCATAAAGAAAGTAGCACATTGATAGGGCACTCATAGAAAAATATACCATGTTTCCCCGAAAATAAGACCTAGCTGGACAATCAGCTCTAACGCGTCTTTTGGAGCAAAAATTAATATAAGACCCAATCTTATTTTACTATAAGACTGGGTCGATATGATATGATATGATATGATATGATATGATATGATATGATATGATATGATACTGGGTCTTATATTAATTTTTGATCCAAAAGACGCGTTAGAGCTGTTTGTGGCTGGGTCTTATTTTCGGGGAAACACGGTAAATGAGAGAGGAGGGAGCAGAGGGTTTTCCAGTTAAGACCCCAAAAGGAGAAAAGAGGACAGACAGAATTGGGGTTGACATCTAAAGACAAATTTCGTATACCTAATTATTTTTGTTTACTAAACTAAAATATTCCATGCATTTAGCTTTTTTCTGTTTAAAATACTAATGAAAAGGTAGCCAAAGGAGCCATTGATTGAAACTGTAAGAAGCCTAGCTATTATCCCTCATTTCATTGACCAGATTCCCACAAAAACTGTGAAATACCTAAATTTAGAAGGAAAAAAAATATCTGTTCTCTCTTTTATGATACACAATAAATCATAGGACAAATGACTTGAGATGGGGGTGGGTATGTGGGGATAAGCGGGTCTATTTTCAGGATTTAGCTCCTCATTTTGTTCAAGCAACAGAAGCATAGGGATGAGAGAGAAGTACGGTCAGAATGTGGCCTTGGAATTCAGGGTCGTGCTGAGGTGTGGGAAGGATGAACCAATAAGCTGGATGGGCTCTCCTAGAATGGGGTAAAATGGAGCATTATGAAGTCCTGAACTTAGAAGTTTCACAATATCTTGGTATTTTCTATATTAGCCCTTTGCCTTTCTCCCTATTTCCCTTTCTTTCACCCTAGCAACCAACATACAAAAAGTGCAGCTCATCTCTATCACCTTTATACTTTTGTTTCCCTTATATGTATGAGTTAGCCTCATACTTAAAGGCAGTTCCTCTTTTCTATTATAGTAGCTCTGGAAAACATATTTTTGCCCCTGTCCCCGGCCCCCCCCGCCCCCCCCCCATATAAATATCTTTCTGGACTTAAACCCTTTACCACTGGATAAAACCCATGGGTCTGCTAGCAGGAGAAATGCTGCTTGCAGCTGTTTTTTGAAAAGTGGCAGCGTGCTTTGTGCTAGTTTGAAAAACTGATAGTTATTAAATTAAATAGAGAGTTTGTTTGGGATCTAAGTAGTGGATGAACATGTTACACTTTAAAGCAATTTTTGACTTCGCCAAATGCCAAGCAACAAAGTGTCAATATAAAAAAGGGAAGGGTGTGAATAAATATTTAAATTAATGTTTTTTAAAGGTAACAGCTGGAGAAGAATTCAATTTCCCACACGATTCATTAACAATGACTGGATTTGTTCTCATACCAAAATGTATTGTTCTAAATATTTTTAATGGAAGCTAGACTACTAAAGACCTTTAACGTCTTAAATCCAAAATAAAAATACATTTTAGTCCACCACGCACATTTGTTCTTTTAGCTAATGTCACATGATGAGCATCTTTCTGTTCACCTTTTAGCATACACTAAGATTCCTCTGTGGTCTTCTCTTCAGAGGCTCATGTTCTAAGGATAAAAGATAAATACAAATAGATCTCATATTCACTTTATTTAGTTATTTTCTTGTCTTTTGAAAAAGAGAACACATATTTCTCAATTTCTGATAGTTTCATCTTAGCTGAAAGTTGACCTTTTAGCCCCTAAAGAGATCTGAGTAGATAATTGAATAGGAGTTTCCACTTCGGTGGTAGCAACTTGTTTGCAGTAAATAGATCACTGGAGAGTCCATCTTGTATCCTCTGCTAATATTGGAAAAAATTAGGGTCTCAACATACCACTTTCAAAGCAAGAAGAAACATATTCTCAGTAGTCATGGAAACCACAAAGAAATTCAGTTCTGTTAACTGAAGTGTCACACGGATTAGGACAAACACATGAAGTCCAAGAGCAATTTCTGGTTTTTCTATAGAGAAGAGATGTCTACCCTAATCTTTTTTTTTCCTATGCTTAATCATTATTTTGATTAACTTTTGCTTTTTTATTACTTTTGACATTCAATTTTATTTTATATTAGTTTAGGTGTATAGCATAGTGGCTAAACATTTATATAATTTACAAATGATCCCCCCGATTAGTCTAGCACCTACCTGGCACTACACATAGTTATGACCATATTGTTGACTATATTCCCTATGTTTTACTTTACCTCCCCATGACTATTTTGTAACTGCCAATTTGTACTTCTTAATCCCTTCACCTTTTTCACCCAGGTCCCCTTACCCCCTCCCATCTGGACACCCTTAATTTGTTCTCTGTATCTATGAGTCTGTTTCTGTTCTGTTTGTTCATTCACTCTGTTCTTTAGATTCCACATATAAGTGAGGTCATATTGTCTACTCTAATCTTGAAGTTAGTTTTAGTCAGTCTACATGGTGCAGTACTGACGTGAATAAACTTTTTCTAAATCTTGAGTAATAAGGAAAATGAACAAGTTGGGTGGAGCTCAGAAATAAACAGAAAATACTTAGCATGTACAGGCTTGATTTAGACTGGTATCAGCTTTGAAGGAGGAGGGGACATATTTGTAAACAATTTGCAAAATGACTTTTGCAAGCAAAGCAGAAGGAAAGGTGTGCTGTCAGTATACAAGTAAGCAGAGTAGAAGTAACATTTTTGTTTTAAAGAAAAAAAAAATAGCAGAATTGCTTAATTTCTGGGACATTGAAGTTCTCTCTCGTCTCTACAGTAGTTCATTATCTATCCACCCCAGAATTCTACATACTTAGGGTGGAGTGTAGACTTTGTGCTTTGTAGAGTACTCTACTGGGCTGTCTTCTTGACATGATATTTTGACTCACTATGTGAATTCTGACTAATTGCTCAGTACCTTCAGGCCACTGGTTTCCCCCAGCAGCACAGTAAGTGCTTACTTGCAAAAATGTTCATGTATGAAAATTTGTGTGAAAGACCCACTTAACGATAATTCATAAACATACCTTAGAATTATAAATATTCTTTATATATTAAGTGATAAATTTGAAAAGTTTTGGTTCTCACATGAGCTGTGAAAGTGTCTTCATACCCCCCAGCCTTTGTTTTCTCCTCTTCTTCTCAGGGATTAAATTTATGATAATTACCTATAGGGTTGCATTCAGAATTTGAATAGATTTCTGCAAACTCTCTAATGGTTCCTGCAGGGTAGGATAAACTCTCTCACATTTACAGCTCTATGATGTTTCACAGATCTGTTTGGTGATTCCAGGTTTATTACCCTAATTATGAGCTAATGAGCACAGAACTTTGCAAGGAAATTTGCATTACTTACTTAAATAGGACAAATTATCAGCTTAACCAAGATGAAACGTCCCTTGTTGCTTGAGATCCTTTAGCCCACCAAAAGAGATGCCTATCGTGTCGCCAAGTTAAATCAGCTTTCAAAGAGTGCTGACTGCTGCCTTGAAAACAGTAACTCTATGGCAGTTTTAAGGCGTTTGCTCAGCAGGGTCTGACGTCTTTAGAATCCCTTTCAAATTTGTGTTCTCTTTTAGCCACCTCTACCCCATCTCCTTCTACTAAAACAGAAGAACGTGAAGGAAACTATTGACAGGACTCTTCACAACCAAAACAGGAGTGCCAGAACAATTTAGCATAAAGAAAATACAGCCCAACTGCAGACATTTTACATCAAGTATGAAGCTTTCCTCTCTGAAAGTGCAAATCAGTACGTTTTAATATTTTTCCTGTTGGAGCCAGAAAAAAACACAGCTGTATGTTTTACTTTCCTATCTCTTCCCTTCATATTTTCTCCTACAGAGAAACCACTTTGGGATTTGTTTGGGAGTTCATCCTCACTTCCATCAATAAGTTAAAGGCCTTAATTTTCCACTCATTTCTTCTTTTCAAGTGTAGCCTTCTTATATTCAGTATTATTTTGAGAATTCTCTGAAAAATAATGCAAAGTACAGCATAAGGGCACCACCAGGATGTCCCTAAGAGATTGACTAGAAAAGGTGAGTAAGCAAATTAGTCAGCTAAATTAACTAGTTGTTTTAGAAGACACGAGGCCTTTCGTGCCATCGTTAGCACCACTCGTTACTTGACATTGTCATTATTCTACCTACTTCTTTCTGTGCACTTTCACCATGTCAGCTTTGATTTTCCCTGTACTGATTTTTTTCCCACCTTAAAGCTATTATATCACCTCCCAGGAGCATTGATTTTTCGTCAGGTGTCACAGAATTCCCACTCATCATTTCCTTGCAAGCATAAAACTGACTATTGCTGCTAATGCTGCACCCTTTCATTATTTCAGAATTAATCACTTATTCCTATCAGTCAGTTCTAGCATCTTCCTTCCCTATTAAACTCAATGTTTAATTCTTATATGTGTTCATTGACAAACACTGAAATAACTTCCCATCAGCGTGCTTGGGCAAAAATAAGTCATTAAAAGGACAAGGGAGAGGTAGGTGATATAGCGTTTGTTTGAAACAATCAGCCATTTACAGAGCATCTATTATGTGTCTAGAACTGTAGTAGATGATGTTGAGGAGTGACAGAAATATAAGATAGTATCACTCCTAACCCTTAGACTACTTAAAATCTTGCAATGTGAAGCAATTCTGAAGGGAGGCTGGCTTAGCAAATCAACTATAAAGTCCATTGTCATTACGTTTAGCTTAGTTTTAACTAACCTGGATTACTGTAATAATTTAGAAAAATTCAGTAAGTCAGTAACCAGTGAAGGAAGTTTTTTGTTTTGTTTTTTTAACAATGTTGGTAGCAATGATTTTTAAAGCTTCAAACAGTAAGTTGACTTTCAGAAACAGAAATAACACGTGTTGCGAGTTGGAATTTTAGTATAACTCTCACTAAAGGAGCTTACATAACCATACCAAAATGCAACACCTCTCTTAAAAATTGGTATATATACCACTGCCTCACCAATTTTAGATTGATTTTTTTTGAAGAACAAGTCATATTTTTTAAAATCTAAAATGACTTTAAGCAAAAATTCCTAGAAAAGAGCAAATTTTACAATAGTATCTGTCTTAACAGGCATAAAGACCATCGCTTTTTAAGAAGATCGTATAAATTCACAGGATACAGGCACATAGAAGGCATGGCATATATAGACAATATTCCTAAGAAGGACACAGCAGATATTACAAATATAGTCACTTCATTTTGTCAAATGTTATGCACTTCCAGGTTGGAAGTGATAAAAAAAACGGTGATTTTAGGAAAAAAGAGTAAGGATAGGGGTTAGGAGGAATTTGTGTCATGATCTATTGCAATTCAGATAATTTTAAGGTTCTTTTTGAAATATACAGTAAAGAATACTTTTCAAACCATGTAACACGTATAAAATATACCGTAAGAGAAAATGGTATTTCTCCAAAGAATGAGTGAGGGATTGGATTACAAATGATGACCAAACCAACTCGAAGGATTATAAAACTGCATGACCTTCACTTAGCAAGCCACTTGGCTGTCTCTCTTTTAAAAATAATTTGTTCTTTTCAGGGTCATTTCTAAGTTTTGTTGAAGTCCATCCGCCTTCTACTTCTGAAAGGCAGCAAGTGTTATTGGAAAGAACACCAAAGTGATGGAGGTATGGTCTGAATACAAATGCCATATTTCTCTCCATGGGCAGGTAGCAAGCTCAGTTCCTAGCGTAAGATGTGAAGAATTGTAACGGCCAAATTGATCCATATCATAGGAATGTTGTTAAAATAAAACAAGGTAATGGATTTGAAAATACACTGAGGGAAGACATTTCATCCAAATGCCAAATGATATTCTGTTTTCACCATAATCGTGAACTTCTGCTTCCATATCTTTCCAATTCATGAATTCTGTGTTTACATATGGTGTATGTAAGCTCAATTAAACTTGAAAGCACTGTGGGAAATATCATTGAAATGATAGTAGGATGCATTATAGTAAAGAAAAACTTGAAGAAAGACTTTTCATCTCACTGCCTAAGCATTAGTAATGCTTGATCAAATTTTTCAGACATTTTCTAGATAGTCATTCCTGTTTCAGATGCCATTTATAGTTTTGAGTATCCTGAGTTTAGGTTTGACTGAATTATATTGGTTTTCATATTTTTATTTTTGACTGAATTATATTGATTCTTATAAATATGCCCTGTATTTCTCAACATAATGTATTATTTGATATTACCAGAAATAAATATGAAGTTTCCCTGTATTTTTGTTCCATTGATTCTAATACACAATCTAGAGTACTTTGGTAAACACCCATCCCTCTGCAGCCTTCCCTTGGGGGAATTTCCTGTTTATTCAGCTATTACCATAGTATTTATTCTGTTATATAAAAATGGGCAGCATATAAAACCTACTCTACAAATAGTAATACAATACCAGAATACTATATACTTAGGATAGATTTTTTTTCCCTTTTTTGCAATTACTCTTAGCAGTTTTAGAAGTTCCAATTTGGTTTGCTCTATTACTTAACATAGACTAAAACAAAATATTGGGCAGAAATTGATACATTCAGTAATTTTTTTCAGCTGCAATATCTGTGCTTGGCAACTGTGATTCTATTGTTTAATTTGAAAGACAGCAAACATTTCTTACTTGCTTAATGTGACTTAGAATTACTGTCTTATCCTGTTACTAGAGAGACCCCCCACAAAAAAGGGCCAGAGAATATAGAGTAATTGACATATTAGCATTTCTCTCCTGCAGTAACTAGTATTTTCAATCTTAATGTGAAGCATCAAAGAGAAAATCCATCTTCAGGGCTTTCAACCTGATGCTTCATTGGGACTGTGCATCATGACCTACACGCTTATGTAATCAATATGTGCTTGTGGGCTCAAAATAAAATTCCTTTATAACTAATGAATCTTCCAATCAAGATAACTTAAGATAAAGCCCTTGCTTTTCCAGTTATATACATAAATATGAGCCTTGCTTAAGATTATCTGGCATCTATGCTAATATTGCTCGAGATTCCTAATCGTACAAAAATGTACGCTTCGCCCCCATGGAAACAGAAGTAGATTAAAATTATTGCAGTAAGACCTCAGAACTGCAGCAAATGATTCAAATATTAGCTTTTCTGTCCTAATATTTCTAAAATCCAACCTGCATGTCTACAAAATTTCTAGTTCTAAAGTGTGAGGCTCTTCCTTTATGGGACCTTTTCCTTTCTTTCTTTAAAAATGAAATTGCTATCTAGATATCTACCTATATATTTTAATGTTAAACTCATCCAAAAAAAACCCTTACATTGCTTAATTTTTCTTAATACCTCTATTCTTGTGTGGTTGCCATTTCACACTGGTTTTTGCCCTCAATTGTTCCTTCTGTCAAACAATTAAGCTGATGAACAATATTATATATAATGTTCAGTAAAGTTTTTTTTTTTTTAATTTAAAACACAAAAAGAGATGAACTGGAATATCTGTAGAGAACAATAATTGAATATATAGAAAAACATATGGAAAGCCCCTTGTATAGTAATCAACTTTGAAGATACCACAATAATTGTTAAATATTATTATTCGACACTCTCCCCACTCATCCCTGTCAACATCTTTAATAATAAATTTAAGTCATTATAAGAATTTGAAGTTCCTTTTGAAAAAAATAGGATTATATGTCATATAATTCAATTTTGTGTATCATACTTTACTTATTTAAAATCAGAATAAAGTCCATTTCCAAAGGTACAGAGGCAAACAGGAAATAGAGAGGAAGAATACTTCATTTTGTTAACTGTAGACAGAGCCAGCCTTTCCTGTTCCCAGAAAATTCAGAAATGTCAGGCCCCAGTGAATCTCATTCCCTAATAATGTCAGAGCTTATCATATATGTTATATTTTGCTAGCCTATATTGTTTTAGTTGCATTTCTTATCTGGGTTTTGATTACCTTTGGTCTAGGATATTGTTTATTGGTTCAAGTATTTACATTCAAGACCCTCTTCTCTACAGATACGTTCATCTAAATGCTACTAACTGGTTTCCATTGCTGGGATCACAAAATTCTTTTTTGAAAATCCCTTAAGTGCCTGAATTGGGTTTTGAGGTCACCTATCAACATTCCTGTTGTTATACCTAGCTGTTGCTCTATTTTTCCTACCTGCTTCTCCATGACCTGGCCGTTAGCCACACTCTCATCTACATTCATTGCTAAACATTTTTCAATACTCAGCTCCAAATCCACTTTATTCCTAAAGCCTTTCTCATTTTTGTAAAGGCAAATGGAGCCCTTGGGCCGTTTTCAGAGATATCAGTGCATACCTGTTTCCAACTTGACCATGTACCCTTTTCCCTACCTAAAATGAACTTAGTTATGTACAATCATGTAAACTTGATCACATGTATTTAATTAGACTGTTCTTTGATCAGATTATCTCAAATGTAGAGACTACCCTATAACACATACCTTAGGGTTCTCCCACAGCTCAAATACATTGATATAAGTGACAGACGTATTTCAGATGGCTCATAAATAAAACCGATGTTGATTTATGACCGAATGCATAGATCCATGGTTAAGATGGCAAACACTAACCTTCTCCTGTTTGTGTACAGTTCTCTAGTCTCCACAACTCACATTAATTCTGTCTCTTATCTTTTTAAATGACTGATAAGATTACCAGATGTGTAGGAATATGATACTTTGCACTGGCAAGTGGGGCAGTGAAAATACAATCTTTGGGATAGCTGTTTTTCTATGTTCTTTTGTATTATTTGAGTTATTTTTGTACTCAGTTGTAGTGTTCTAGCTTGTAGTATTTGGTTTACTTTTTCCATAGTCTTCCTAATCTTTAGTAACAAAGTCCTAGCTGCTTGATCACCAGTTTATTAGTTTGGCCAAAGGCATCTTGGCACCAGAGCCCAACTTAGGCTAAAACCAAAAGTCTAAAGTCTTATTAGAAGATATCACTGCAGTCACAGAGAGGCGTACCAGTCACAAGCTGGTAACATCTTGTTACCATTTTGTCTTCGCACACGAGGCAGTCTCTATATCCTTTGCACACCACAAGATGAGTGCTTTGAATCCCAGGTTAATTTTCTAGGTGGGAAATAATTTCAAATAAAGTAACCTCAAGTGTTCAAATAAACAGGCAGGCAAGATAACTGTGGAATTAGGAAATAGGATGCTGAAGTGGAGTAATTCAAAATGGCATGAAGTCCCTGGATAAGATCAGAGAAAGTTCCCTTTTCGGTTGATACCACTTCTGGGATGGGAAATGGCACCTTGCTGTGGTCAGTATTTATTGTCTGTGCAAGCCTGAGACAATTCTTATCTCTGGTTCCACAGTGTGAAAGCCTTTGAAATAGACTTGGGTTACCCAAGAGAGTGCTGGAGCAGAGGAGATGGCAGAGGACAGTGGCAGCCGTGCCAGTTGAGTAGATCTAGTTAGGGGTATTTCAGGATTAGCTATAGGTGGCATTATACATAGTAGGAAAGCTGGTTCTGGTTCATGCTTCTGAACTGGGAAATTATTCCTAACATTGTCTTTCTAATTATATGTCCAGAGAATGGTATATTTATTTCATGAAACTGGTGTACAATTGCTTAGCAGAAGTTAAAAGTCTCCTTACTTTGGAGATTTTACATGCAGCATTCTAGCTAAAATATCTTTCCTCCTCCTTTCTTCACCATAGGTCCATTTTGTACTTTGCAAACTTTCTGTAAAACTCACTGCATAATTTTCTTCCCCATTCTTATGTCTTTACTCTGCAAAAATAGACACTGAGCAAACAAATAGACACTGAAGACAGCAAAGCACCTCACATCTGTAAAGATAAAGAACTACAGGCAAGAAGTAGGAGACATAGAGCTTGCTATTCATGAAAAGAGAAAAGAATGCCCTCCTAAAAAAAGCAACAAGACATCCAACATGATGTTCATCAAAAAGCCAGGTGATGTCTATGTCACGGGTTTAGATTTTATAGAAACCCAATGTCTCTTAGATTTTAGAATTAGAGGCAAACTTCTGTATGAAATAGACCAATCTCTTCACTTTACAGCGAGAGAACTGAGGCTCAGAAATGCCAAAGATTCACCTCCAGGCTACACAGTTAGTGAGATCTGCCTCCTCATCCTGCTCTCCTTTTATTTCTCTTTCTAAACCACAGTATCTCCCATAGAGTAGTGAAAGCATGAAAAGAAATAATTGTGCTTAAAGATATGTATACATATCAGCTGGTCATTTGGGAATGAAAACTACAAGGATAAAAACAGTACAAAAAATTGGAGGATGAAGATATATATATTTTCTAGGTTAAATGATATAATTATATATATATATATATATATATATATATATATATATATATACATACACACACACATTATGTATATGTATGTGTATATATATATATATATATATATATATATATATACATATATACATATCCTAGATTCTAGTTATCCCAATCATATCACTTTTTAAAAGCATATTATAGAGTGTTTTTAAATAAATAAAACAGACCCATTTTTGTGATTCATCAGAATCATATGCAGTTAAAACCTCCTAGGAAGGCAATAGAGATTAGACACTACTTAATCAGTTTCCCAATACATTCTTCTCATGTAGTATTGTTCTCAAATGATTGTTTTTTCAGTGCTCATAGCCTTCTTTTAGACCATTTGAAAGTTAGGGCTTCATTTTTTTCTTTGAAAATACAATTTCAATGTAATCTGTTTTAAGAATCAAGCTATGATACTTAGGAAACTGATGCGCCTCACGGAAAACTTTTGGCATGGTATCTGATAAGGACGTCTGTTGCTATCTTCTGATGTGAAATCGCCTGGGAATCTCCCAACATCACTTAACGAGTGACATGTAGCTAGGGTAGGGCAAGGAACACAACTGCATTTCTCATTAAGCAGCCAGGGCCATTTGGTAATTGGAATATCATCTGGAAAGGACAGACGCCTGGGATGCCGTCTATGTAAAGCACATTCAGGCTTGCTTGCCTGGACAAATCCCCAGTAGGAGAAAATGTATAGTGTAGTTCCTTGCATACCATGTTAGGAGTTCATAGCCAGCTGAGCAGGGTGACACTAGGTTGAGGTGCTGTATGTGCACAGTCCCCCAGGCAATTTGGCTCTCATGTTCTCTAGTATTTATTTGGCAAACTCAGCCATCATCACCCCCCCCCCCCAGATCTGAAGTCGTCATCCTGGGATGAGATGATTTATTATGTTTCGCATAGTATTAAAGAGCTTTCCAAGGGAAACAAGTCCTCTTGTCAAACATGAACAGGTCAAAGAGGAATGGATGGCAGCAGCAACTCTGACCTGGCCTGACTGACCTCAAGTTCTGGCTTCCTTGTGTTCCCGAGACCTTCTTTTGTACTCTTAGATGAGCCCTAATCAAGTTGCAACCTCTTTAGATAGGGGAGAGAGAACACACCATGAGACAGACGCTTCATTTTCCTCAATAAGCTCAGAAGCTATGAGGGTTAGAAGGAAGAAAGGCATTCAGTCGTCTTCTTTGTTTACTGCTTCTATTTAGGGGAAGGTCAGGGTTTCCTCATCCTGATAAAGGTTGGTGAGGAGAGTGAGTATTCCCAGGTGACTCCTTGGTTTTTAGGTTTCTTTGTTCCTCCTGTGTCTGATCTGCTTTATTCAGGTCAAAGTTAGGGAATCAGCTGTAAAGAATTCTCCAGTGCAACAGAGGTCAACGGAGGAAAGACGCGTGCGCACACACACATATACACACAAATAAGTGGGGGCTCTTTTGTTCCCCCAGTGTCATAGTCAGCCTTTTGATTTCCTTTGTGCTTTTAATCAGGACCATAAGTAGGGCATGTGACTAGGACAAGGAGCTTACCGTTTGAAGGTGGTAATGGAATGGGTTACATTTGTTCCATTTCCTATGCTCTTTACATTCTTGAGATCATTATCATGAAAACGGATTTGTGCTGTGCCATTTCCTGTTCTTGTTACAATCTTTATCATGACAAGAAGGTACCAGGTTTTAATGCCTGGTGTTATATTTAACTGTTTTCAATAACTGCTGTGTAGTGTGACTATTCTTCCCATATTGGGTTGTCTGCCCAACAAGTAAAGGTAGTGTTGTCTGGGTGTTTGAATGATGGTATACCAGGTTGTCTTGAGGCTCTGAAATATCAGGGTAGAGACACACACCTTCCTTCTGTATCCCAATGTAACCAACAGGAGAACTTTCACAAGAGGCTCTGACTTGCTGCTGTTCCCTCCGCCTAGACTCCAGATGCCCACATTTCTTATCCCTGACTCTTTATTGCCCAAGTGACACTCCTAGTGACAGTCAGATTGTATAACTTAAGGGGCACGGCAGTGCAGTTTCCAATTATCATCAAAGAATTTCCCCAGCATTACCATGCTGAGACTTCAGGCTGTTGATACGGATTAGATCAAAAATAGAACATGGTATAATAAGAACCTTTGCTTTCTGGCATGGACTAGAATCAGAATAGCTAATGGTACAACACTTTCAAGCTCTCCTTTTTTTTTTTTTTTTTTTTTAAGTAGGTTTAGTTTTTGCGAAAGCTGCTGAATTGACAGCTCAGGATACTATGGATAGAAAAATGATAAGCTTTCCCTCTCCGCTCTTCCCAGTATACCTTTGGCCTGCCCTAGAGGAAATGTCTCAAGAAAAGGGAGGTTAGTTCTTTCTCCAGATACTTTTAATCTTTGAATTCAGGAGTAGGAGTATTTTCCAAGCTGCTTATTATGAAGAATGTATCAAGACGTGGCTCTGTGTTCCCTAAGATCAAAGCTAAAATTGACAGATCATTTCATACAGGCAACTGCAAAACCACCCAACTAGAGCCCGTTTTGAAATTATGTGCCTCAGCTCATAAGTGAATTCCTGAGTGCACCCAGTGAGTTTTGCAATGCATTGTCTGTGGCTGAAGTTTTTAGGAACTCAACTTTTAGAAGAAGATAGGATAGAGCGTTTGCTTCATAATCAGCGCTTACAAAGAATCCAGTCATTGCTACTGATGACCGATGTGTATTTCCTGATAGCAGAGTTCAGAGCAGTGCGGCTGCCCAGGAAGACCTAAAGACTTCAGTCACAGCTTGAGGGATGGTGGGGCACCCAAAGTCTTCCAAAACTTGGTAGTGGTAAAAATGTCCACCTTTTGTTATACCTGACTGACCTAATATTCATCAACTTTGGGGTGAGGATCCATCGTACATGTTAGGGAGGTTCTGAAACTCCTGAAATTCTAAATACAATTTTTTGTGAGCATAAAAATTCTCTTTTTTCCTCTCAAGTGTATCTTCCTACTTTTTATCAAATTTTCAAGAAAATCTGTGACATCCTACATTTTAAGAGTCACTATTTTAGACAGTCAACTCACTTTTCACCAGTTCTGGGACCAAGTATCACTAAGTCCCACTCAGAAAACACCTAGAGAAGAAAGGCAGTAGATCACTAACAATATAATAATGTCTTCTTAAAAGTAAACAATTAGAGTACATCTGTAAAAATGTGCATACTCGTCTACTAACACCATCCACCATAAGAAAAGAAAGAATGTCCTTAATGAACACTATCATTTTAAGAAAAGGAAACTAAGATATGTATCATCCAAGCTACAAAGGATGGAAACCCATAATCAAATGTAACAATTCCCTCTGAGAAATAACCCGTGAGTGCCAATACAAACGTAACCACAATGCCTGCTCTAATTTAAGAGAGAAAGAGGGTGGGGGGGGGGGGGAGAGAGGGAGAGAGAGAGAGAGAGAGAGAGAGAGAGAGAGAGAGAGAGAGAGAGAGAGAGAAGAGCTAAGAAGAACAGCTCTCCTCCTTTTCCACCTAATATTGTTCTAGGGAGTTCATAAGGTCAGGAACTTGACACTGGTTTCGAGTGGAAGCCAGTCAAGCAGGATTTCTTTGCCCTCTGGACAAATGGTTGGCCTACTTCAGGAATTTTGAATAATTATTGCTGTTCTCTTCAGCAAGAAGTTTACCTTTCACAAAGAGAAGAGCTTGTGGCATGAATTTAATCCCATTGCCTGAATGCACAAAATCAGTTTTGCTCTCAGGGTTACTGTTCCTAATTTATAAATCTGAGAACTATTTTGTCTCACTCTTTGGGTCCTCGTGAAAATGAAGCACTCATGGTGTTGCTTAGAGTCCGACTTAATGCCCAGTACCCTGGAAGGAAATCCCTTCGCAAATATGAGGTAATCAGAGGAGCATATTGTTGCTCCTGCTATGAGATATGTCATTTTTCTCTAAGGAGCATGGAGACAGTAATTTTGTACCTGCAACCATGACACTCAGGAGTTTTTCATCCTTGCTCTTTTCCCATTAAAACTACTCCTAATAATTCCCAGATAAGCTGAACAATCTGTAGCACCACAGAGAATACAAAGTCAGTTTTCTGTACTGAGATCGTTATTGTGTTGTGATGAAGCAAGTAGCTGAATAAGCTAAACCTTCCATAGTCAGATTCTTAAACAAAATTAGTAGTTAAATTGATTTGTAGTGTTGACAACTATTGGCCAAAATTGCCAGCAGCTCTATTTTCATTAGAAAAGCAAGCTTCCCTCATTTTTTTTTTTAACTCCTTCTTACTATTCCTTGGTGATTTCTATTGTTTTGGAATCATTCTGTACCATACATAACAAGTACTATTAACCATATGGGATTACCTGTCTAAATTCCCAGGGAACAGAGAGTAGCTGTGAATATTCTTGTGTGTCTCCTATATTATTGCCTTAATGCTGCCTCAGATTACTAGAATGATTTTCATCAAGAATCCCCAAGAAATTGATATTACAGAAATTATTCTACTCCTAATGGGAAGCTCATTACCTCTGAGGAAGAGTATATTAACCTATTGTTTCACAAGTGCTGTATTGACTTAAAAATGTGTATGTACTTTGATCTAGTCTAGAAAAATCTTGTCGGTCTGTTGGTAATCTGTGAGGGTTTTAAATTTTGGAGAGTATGTGTGTGTGTGTGTGTGTGTGTGTGTGTGTGTGTTTCATAACATCAAGTAATCCAATGTATTCTGTCTTTCAGCCCAGTGAAAACATACATAGCACAAATTGCTAATTTTTTTGCAACCTATACAATTGACCTTGTATCCCAATTAAGCAGCAATAAGGTTAGTGTTTCACACAGATAATTTCTCAGCGCTTTTGACTCATGTCTAATGATTGTTTCATCATCGTTTCAATCCCAAAAAGGGTTTCTAGATTTATTATAGTTTAATTCAGTGAACTCTTATACAATTTGCCTTGCTGTCTTATAACTCAAGCTTTTCATTTGCATCTTCATTTTATCATTTCATGAACACGGTAAGAAAAAAGTGTTGATGACTTACCAAGTGTTTTGAACTCCTTAGATTAAATTAAATATTGACAAGAAGTTAGTATTTGATTATGTGATTTGGCCTAACTTTTAAGATGTGACAGAGTTAAGATTGGGGGCATATTCTACTTCAGAATTTTATTCCTCACAGTGTATATGCTAGCCCACGTGAATTCAAGTTGCCTCAAACTGAGGAAATCTGATTTATAAACCTTTACTTTATTTGCTCAAAAGAATCCAGATTTTTTTTAACATTTTTTTTAACCTATGGTAAGAACACTTAACATGAGATCTACTTTCTTAACAAAAATGTAAGTGTATAATACAATATTGCTGACCACATGTACTATGCTGTGCAGATCTCTTGCGTAACTGACACTTTATACTCTTGGAACTCGCTATTTCCCCCTCCCTCCAACCCCTGGCAACCACCATTCTACTCCTTGTTTCTATGCATTTGACTATTTTATATTCCCCATATAAGTAGCATCATGAAGTATTTGTCCTTTTGTGATGGGCTTATTTCACTGAGCATAATGTCCTCAAAGCGTATGTGTTGTCCCATATGGCAGGATTTCCTTTCTGAAGGCTGAATGACGTTCCATTTTATGCATATACCACATTTTCTTTATCCACTCATCCACGGATGGACATTTAGGTTATTACCACATCTTGACTATTGTGAGTAATGCTGCACTGAACACAGGAGTGTAAATATCTTGTGGAGATCCGTATTTCAATTCTTTTAGATAACTACCCAGAAGTGGGATTACTGGATTACATAGTAGTTCTATTTTTAATTTTTGAGGAATCTCCATACTGTTTTTCGTAGTGGCTAAACCATGTTTATAGTCTCACCCACAGTACACAAGGCTTCCAATTTCTCCACATTGTCGCCAACACTTTTTTTTTTTAATAGCCATTGTAACAGGTGTGAGGTGGTTTTGATTTGCATGTCCCTGATGTTGAACATATTTTCATATACCTGGGGGCCATTTATGTTTTCTTTGGAGAGATGTCTATTCAAGTCATTTGCCTATTTTTCACTCAAATGTTTGTTTGTTTGCTGTTAAGTTCTAGGAGTTGAGTATCCATATTTGACATTAGATGACACAGCTCCTAGGATAATGATTTTTGTATAGTTAAAAATACTTTTGGTGGCATTTAAATGAACACTGAGAAAAATTTATTTTTCCCAGAATGCTGGTATTGGAGGCATCAATAAGACAAAGTTAAGACCTATGCTAAATTTTAAGTAGTTGTGTTATCTCTGTTATGTCTTGATTCCCATCAGCATACAAACACTGTAAAACAAAACACCCTCCTGTGATGGCCATGGAGGTTTGCCATTCAGTTCTGCCTTTAAGAAAGATCTTGCTGATCAACTTCAAGGAGCTCAGTGAGCTGAGAGCCTCCAGGGGCAACACCTTTGGGATCCACTAGAGCATTTAAGCCAAGGCGAGGCTTGTCCCAGATTACCCTAGCCAATAACTGAGCATGGCAAGGCTCCTAAATCCTGGCGATTCTGCCTCACAAAGGATTCCTCTAAGAGCAGTCTTTATGACAGAGCTCCCTGACTGAGCTAGCTGAGACTTTCTCAGACCTGCACCTTAGTCTCTTCCCACCTAATCCCCTTCCTTTCCCCTCTCCTTTCTCCAAAGAAGACATAGATGCAGATGTCAGACCTATTTCATTATCTCACTGCTTTTCCTGCCTACTCCTGTTCCCTCTCTGTCTTTCCAAAACATTATCCCCCTCAAATCTCTTGTACTTCTATCTCCATTTTGTGATCCCCTTCCCTGACGACCTAACCAGCAGACTTCCTGTGAGTCCCAAATCCCTTTCTAGCTACAGCCCCATTTCTTTGTTCTACTCTGCAATAGACTTTTGCACAAGAGCTATCTCACGCTGTGGTTTCCACTTCCTACTTCCTGCTTCCTGCTTACTTGTTAACTCCCATCTGTCTGTATTCTATTACCAATGTTCCACTGAAAAAACTCTCCACTGAAACAACCCTTCTCCATGTTACAAATCCAGTGGATACTTTCCTGTCATCTTATGTTGTCTCTCAGTGAAATTTGATATATATTTTTGAAGGGGATGGAAAAGTTACTTTTCATTTGCAAATCAGAGCCAACATCAAGTTCTACTTAAGAATATGACCTTTGGAATTAGATACCTTTGATTTAAGTCTAAGATCTACCACTTATGAGCTTTGTAAACTTGGGGAAAATGGTCAGTTCACTGTGCCTTGGTTTCCCTGCCTGTCAAATAAGGTAATAATACCACCTATCTTTTGAAATTTTGAAGATTAAATTACTTTAAGGTAGTTAAAGCACTATTTGGCACAGAAATTGCTAGCAATCATTGTTATTATTCAATGATATGTTCTTTTTTTTGTTTTCCTCCTACTTCTGAGTGTTCCATCTGCATTCTTCTTTGTTAGTTCCTTCTTATAAATGAGACCTAAATGTTGGAGTGCTCCAGAACTTGATCACTTTTCTAGCTATACTTCGCCTTAGCCCAGTGAAGTTACATGTCACCCAGATGCCATTAGCTCCTAAACATATCTATTTAGCTTTGACCCTTATCCAACAGTGTATTTGACATTTCTACTTGTATATTATAAACATATCAAGTTTAATAAATCAAAAACAGAACTTTTGATAACTCTCTATCCTGTCAAAACCTGTGCTAACCTTCCCCCTCCACCATTTTTTTTTTTTTTTTTCATTTGCTCAAGTTGACTATCTAAGAGTCTATGATTTCTCCCTTTATCTTCTTCTCTACTATGACCACCTGGGTCTAAACCCTATTACCTCTAGCCTGGATTATGGAAATAGTTATCAACCTGGGCTCCTAACTTTTACTTTTGTTCCCCTCTACAGTGGATTAAGCACACAATTGCCAAGTTTATCATTTTAATATGTAGTAAAATTATGCCACTCCCCTCCTTTTTAAAATCCTTTTTTGGCTTCTGATTAAATTTGGAATAAAATCTAAATATACTCCTTTGGACTACATAACAATATATGATCTGGTCCCTGCTTCCTTCACCCACCATTTCCTCCCAAACTTATTTATTCATTATGCTTCCAACTCTACTGGTCTACTCATTGCTCTTTGAACATGCTAAACTCCTATCTGTCTCAAGGGCCTTGGATCTGATCTGCCTTCTCAACACAATGTTATTCCTTGGCTTTTCACCTGGCTGGTTATTTCAGTTCAGATTTCAGGATTTGGCTCAGATGGCACCACCTCTGGAAACCTCCCCTGACCAGCTAACTAAAGGAACATACTACCCTTGTTCATTATTTTTCAGCCTTTTCTAGCACTTTTGAAAATTTTCTATTATTTGTTTGCTTATTATCTGTCATCATTCCACACTAGAATATTAGCAGCTGCAGGGGAGAGACCTTATCTGTCTTATTCACTTCTATATGCCCATCACCTAGGGCAGTGCCTGGTACACAGCAGGTGCTTAATAAATATTGATTCAATTAATAAATGACAATCTTGGTGACAGTGAACATTTTAGTAAAAGTGACATAACAATGATTAACAATTTAAAGGGACCACTATGGATAATAGAATATAGATATTCACCGCTCTTAATGTCTGCACTAAAATTGTAGAAGCCAGGCAAATGAACAAAGTGATAATATAAAAAAGATTAAAATAGAATTTTTTTTTTTTAAATAAAATGTTATGTTTCTCATGGACTTCTACATAACATTTAGGTTATGTTAAAGTGTGTGTAGATATTGGGGTAAGAGGAAGTTAACACTTTTTAAGCATTTACCATATGCCTAAAACTTAGCTAGGTTCTTCACATAAATAAAAGAAAAGTAACATATATTTGTCAAAACATGTTCACTTTCTACTTTCATATTAGATTCATAAAATTCAGCTGTAGTATTTATGTTTAAGTATAAAATAGAATATTTAGATTACAATACTTTAATTCCTTTTGTCTGGAAAATAATATTTGATAAATTTCCTACATAATTGAAAAATTTGCACCTTAAAACAAGAGCTCAGGAACATATAAAAACATTTTCCATTCGGAGGCTGATGCATTTTAAATTTTAATACATTATAAATCAGAAATAAAAATTATGCCATATTTCACTATAAGTAGAATACATTCCTGAATATTTTCAGTGATTGCATAAGGTAAAGGGAGGCATTAAAAAAATGAAAATGACAGCTATCATCTAAACATTTGCTATACAGAGAGGATTTGCTAAGGGCTTTACCAGTAGAACTTCAGTGAAGTAGCTGACTGTCCCTTTTACAGATTTTAAAGAGTGAGGCTTAGAAAAGTTGAGTAACTTGATTAAAGGCACTCAGTAACTATCTCAACCAAGATTTGAATCCAGATCACTCTGACTTCAAAGCTCTTTAACCACTGTTATGGACTGAATGTTTGTGCCCTCCCCCACAAATTCTTATATTAAAACCCTAATCCCCAATATGATGGTATTTGGGAGGTAGTTAGCTTTAGATTTGGTCATGAGTATGGGATTTACATAATGAGATTACTGGCTTCACAAGAAGAGGAAGACAGAAGCTTTTTAGTTTGATATGGTCCCATTCACTTCACAGATGATTGGATGAAGAAGATGTGGTATATATACATAATGGAACACTATTCTGCCATAGGGAAAGATGACATAGTGCCATTTGTGACAACATGGATGGATTTTGAGATTATTCTGCTAAGTGAAATAAATCAGACAGACAAAGTTGAGAACCATATGATTTCTCTGTTATGTGAGATATACACTGAAAACAAAAAAGAACAAGACAAACAAACAAACAAAAACTGATAGACAACAGTAGTTCACTGGTTACCAGAGGGTAAGGGGTCAGGGAGGTGGTAGATGATGGTAAATGGGATCAAGTGAAGGGAGGAGAACTGACTGAGTGGTGAACACACAATGTGATATATAGGTGATGTATTACAGAATTGTATACTTGAAACCTATGTAACTTTACTGAACATTGTCACCCCCAATAAACTTTAATAAAAATAAAATAAATAAAAAGGAAGAAAACAAGTCTCTCTTTTTCTCTCCTCGTAGGCACGCGCTGAGGAAAAGTCATATGAGCACGCAACCAGAAGGTGGCTATCTACAAGCCAGGAAGTGGGCTCTCACCAGGAACTGAGTCTGTGAGTACCTTGATCTTGGACTACCCAGTTTCCAGAACTGTAAGAAATAAATTTCTCTTATTTGCACCACCCTGTCTATCATATTGGGTCACAGAGCTGAAGCAGACCAAGACCACCACATTGCTACTTAGGTAATCATTATTTTTGGTTCCCCAGCATGAAAAGAGAAGTCATCTTTATGAGAAAAAGCTGAGTTTTTTTGTGTGTGTGTGTGTTTTTTTTAACTGCTCCAGCTCTAATAGTCAAAACCACAAGGGATTTTTTTCTCTTGGTTCAAATAACATTTTATTAGAAATTAAGTTGTAAAAGTATATGATGAGCTTCATCACCAGAGAGACCTAGATTTGTCTCTGCAGAGTTGTGGTTGAAGCTCTGTGGGGATCCTTCCGTATATTAGACTACAGCCAACTCTCTGGGGTACCTTGCTTTCACGAGCACTAAAAATCCGCACAAGTATTGAAGGGAGGACTTGAAAGGCCCTCTGAGCTGACCCAGAGTCTGAGTGTTCCTTGTCTATGCTCTCTAGTAGGAGATTTTCTCAGATTTTCACTCACAGCCAGAAGCAACTGTACATGCTGCACAGGCAGTACTTTCAGTTCCCAGAGGGATGAAATGCCTCATCATCACTCGGCAACCACTTTGGCAGGCTAAAGGGTGACATTGATTGGCTCTGAACAAGTGAGTAAGAGAAACAGTATCCAAATCTCAGGAGGAAAATATGATAGGAAAAAAAAAAAAAAAAGCAAGCCCCTTTTTAACCCTATCTTAAAATCTTTCAAAGACCCATGAAATAAATGCAAATCCATTTGCAGTGGGAAATCCAGTTACTCAAATGAGGGTTCCAACAAAGTCATCCTTAGAAAGTGAAACATTCCTTATTTTATTCATTCATTCAATGTTTACTGAGCCCCTTTTATGTGCCAAAAGCTGTTCTAGGCTCTAGGGATACAGCCTGAACAAAAAGTCCCTGATCTCGAGGAGAAAGACAAATAAATAGGTAATATATCAGGTGGTGATAAGTACAAGGAAGAAAAGTAAAGTGAAGGAAGAAGCAGAGTGTACTGAGGAGGGAAATGGATGTTGTTTCCACATGGTGGTTAGGGAAGGAAGGCCAAATTGATAAAAGACCTGAGAGAAAGAAAGGGACAAGTCTTCCTGATATTTGTAGAAAGACAAACGAGCAAGAGCAGGATGGTACATGAGCCTTTTGAAGACATCTAAGTAGCTGGAAAAGAATGAAGCCGGGGAAAGGAGATGCAAGGGGTAGTGTGGGGCCAGAATAAGTTCCACCTGCTAGGCATGCTGGGACTCTAGCTTTACACTGAGCAAGAAGGAAAATGATTGTAGGGTCTTGAGCCAAGGAGTAACATAATAATGGCCCACAATTTAAAAGGACTGCTCTGGATACAATAAACAAGAAAGAAAGCTAAGAAATCAGTAGGAAGCTATTCCAGTTGTTCCAAGAAAGAGTTGATAGTTTGAACCAGAGTAAATGCACAGGAGGTCATGAAAAAATGGTCATATCTGGATTTCCTTTTAAGATAGAACTGAGAAGCTCTGCTGATAACTAGGGTATGGGGTGTGATAGACCAAGAGAGGGGTTTAAGGTACATCTAGGGCCATTTATGGAGATCAGGAAAATTGGAGGAGGAACAGTTTGATAGTCAAAAAATTGAGAGGTCTTCTGTAGACTTGTTAATTTTGAGATGCTATTAGATATTCTTGTGGAGTAAATAATTGGCTATAGACAACTGAAGTTCAGGGGAAAGGCCCATACTGAAGATACAGTTTTGGGAGTTGTCCCAAATAAGGGACATAGTTAAACAGATGGGCCCAAAGAGATCACCAAGGAAGTGAGGCACAGTGGTAACAGATTAAAGTTGAGAGTTGTTCAGGGTGTGTCCCTCATAATGCTATTAGGTAGATACCATTATTCTCCACTTGAAGAAACTGAGGCACAGAGAGGTTTAAGTAATCTGTCCCAGATCACACAGCTAGATATGTGGAAGAGGCAAGATTCAAACACAGGCAGATACGTTCCAGAGTCTTCTACAGAGAAGGCTCAGGTTACACATCACCATTTTCAGACACTGCTTCTGCTTCAGGGCCTGTTCTCCTCAGGGATGGTCATAACAAGGAATCAAAATAGAGGTCAGAGTTTTGCACCATTTAAATTCTAGGCTCACACAATCATTAATACTAGAAAATAGAAGACCCATAAACAAGTGCTTCAAAGCAAAGCACAGACACACACACACACACACACACACACACACACACACACACAATCAAACAAACCTTCTCTTAAAAGAAAGGCAAACAACCCCAGGGAAGAAACAACAGTCCTTTTTATGTTATTCTATTATATTTACCCAATTTTATCTATGGATTGTAAGATGCCTTTCAATTTTAGAGATCTAAAAGGAGAAAAAAAGTGTGTGTCTTAGAATTGGTGAAATATGATATTTTAACTTTTTACAGCAATGTGGCTTATTTTGTTGGCTCGGTTCTAAGCATTATTTCACCAGAAATGCATTGTTCTTAATATATACTCTCCATTATATTAAATCACAATGCCTCCTCTTTAATGGGAATGACTTTTTTCTCTAGGAATAACATTTATTGAAGGCACCAGTAAATCCTTTATTTTTAACCCTTCAGTTATTGTACATATCTCAGAGTGATGTTCATAATAATGGCTGATGACAGGCCTAAGAAACACATACGATTTTCACATTGTTTTTATGAGGACACGTTATTTATCACATTCTCTTGATATCTCTCATATAGTAGGGGCTTGATAAATCTTTGCTAGAATAATAGAAGTTTATGTTTAATATTCATTCCTAGTGTCAAAATATTACCATGTATACAATCGAAACACATACATAAAGCTCTCCTTTTGTCACTCCGAATTTTGCTGATCTGCTCAAATGCTAATGTTTCTGAAAACAAACATAGTCCTCTTGCTTGGTTAATCTGTGTATTTACCATGTTTCTTCATCTCAGCCCAAACTAAGCATTTCTTCCTAGAGAAATTGTTGCCACTATCCAGTGGCAGCAAACAGAAGCTACTCTTAATAGTTTAATTAAAATAGTAGGGCAGACCTTGAAGACATTATGCTAAATGAAACAAGCCCAATACCAAAGGACCAATATGGTATGATTCCACTTATAGGAAGCACCTAGAAGAGTCTAACTCATAGAGACAGAAAGTAGCATAGGGTTACCAGAGGCTGAAAGGTGGGAGGAAAGGGGAATTATTGTTTAATGGATGTGGAGTTTCAGTTTGGGACGATGAAAAATTCCTGACTAGCTACTGGTAATGGTTGTACAACTATGTGAATATACTTCATGCTACTGAATTGTGCATTTAAAATTTACCTTTTTAACATTTTTATATCATATATATATATGATATATATGTATATGTATATATATGTGTATATATGTATGTGTATATATGTATATATATGTGTGTGTGTGTGTGTATATATATGTATATATATATATATACACATTTACCACAACAAACAAAAAAACTTATACATACAAACAGTAGACCAGTTAGATTGCTTCATTCTTGCTTAAGTGGTTTTATAAAGGCATGGCAGCAAAAGTGGGGATGCCTGTATCCATTTGCAGATAGATGCATGTGTGCCCACATTTACCACCAGATAATGCCTCTTGTCTCCAAACAAATGATCCTCTCAACCTCCCACAAACCTCTCATCAACCCCAAAATCTAGTAGTCCATGTATTTCAAACATAAAATTTACCAATTGACTTTAGAGACTGTCTTAACTCAGTATTTATTGACCCCTGACATGAAGGCCTGAATTTGCCCTGGCTTGGGATCCGGAAGGGCTCCTTTGGACTATTTGCCCGTGGGTGGTTTACAATGAGATCTAATCACTGCTGGGAGAATCTGAGAGGCTGCTTGTGAAAGCCGCAGAAACAAAGTTCCCCCGGGTTGGTGGATTAAATACTGGAAAATTTAGGACCCCCCCACCCCCATCTGTGGTTTTACTTTCCACGATTTCAGTTATCCATGGTCAATAGCAAATTGAAAATATTAAATGGAAAAGTCCAGAAATAAGTGATTCAGTAAATAATTTATAAGTTTTAAAGTGTGCACCTTTCTGTAGCATGATGAAATCTCGCTGTGTCCTACCCAGGATGTGAATCATCCCTTTGCCCGACATATCCACTCCACATACACTACCCACTTAGTAGCCATCTCGGTTATCAGATCAGCTATCGTAGCACGCAAGTGCTTGTGTTCGAGCAATCATCATTTTACTTAACAGTGGCCCCAAATCACAAAAGTAGTTATGCTGGCGATTTGACTATGCCAAAGAGAAGCTGTAAAGTGCTTCTTTTAAGTGAAAAGCTGAAAGTTCTCGGTTTAAGAAAATTAAATGGTATGCTGAGGTTGCTAAAATCTACAGTAAAAACAAAGTCTTCTATCCATGAAATTGTAAAGAAGGATAAAGAAATTCATGCTAGTTTGGGTGTTGCACCTCAAACTGCAAAAGTTACAGCCACAGTGCATGGCAAGTACTTAGTTAAGTGAAAAGGCCGATCTGAAATTTGTGGAAAGCATGAACATGAACAGAAAATGTGCTCCAACTGACAGCAGCGTGTTGCACCAAAAAGCATCAAGCCTACACGAAGACTTTAGCAAAGGGTCCCCTGAAACAAGTGCCCACATTCACATAACTTTCATTACAGTATATTGTTACAATTGTTCTATTTTATTATAGTTGTTAATCTCTTGCTGTACTTAATTTATAAATTAAACTTTATTATAGGTATGTATACATAGGAAAAAACACACCATAATATGTGTAGGGTTTTGTACTATCCATGGTTTCAGGCATCCACTATGGAATCAGATAATGTATTCCCCTTGAATAAGGGGACGACTGTACAACTTAACATCTTTTTCTCCTAGCACTGGGATATGATGAAAGGACACATAACTTTGCTGGCTGGAAGATCTGGGTTCAGTCTCTAACCCTGCCCCATTAACCATGTGGTTTCATGCAAGTTATTTCTCTTATGATATCAATTGAGGGGGAATCTCAGCATCCTAATCTATAAAATTAGAAACATTAGTACTTACTTTGCTTATTGTTGTGAATATAGATCTACCATGCTTGGCACAGAGTAGATACTTTAGAAATTCTAAGTTTCTGTCTTGGCATGACCAATAAGAGTTTGGATCTTCAGATTACAATTATGTGCAGCCCATAGCTGATCCATAGCCAGTCCATGTGGAGAAAGCTTTGCCTGTTGATCCTGTAGCAGAAAAAACACACGATTCTGTAATACTGAGGACCGTCTATATTATAATGGAGAAAAAGCAAATGGTTATTTAAAACCCAAACTATAGGTACTTTGGCTCATATGGGGAGTGACCAAACTGATCAGTAGAAATCAATCAATGTTGTTCCCTTCCCTGAAGAATCTAATGATGGGGTGGGGTTATGAACAGAATAAAGCAAAGTCTAGAATTTCAGTGCATCTCTGTGGGACTGCTGAAAGGAACGCGCAGGAGCATATAGCCCATTGTTTAGGCTGACATATTGATGTATGTTTGTTTAAGAAAGGGTGGAGAGCATAACTGCTCTGCATAATGTGAGGGGGATAAAAATTTGAGGAAAGCTTTGAAGAAGAGACACTATAAGGCTAACTACATAAATCCCCTTGTTATCTCTAAACCTTTAATTAGGAAGTTCTACACACTCACATGACTAGTGTGAATGATACTTGAGGGAGAAATCGAGGAGAAAATTCTATATTCTGTATCAGGGGTAATATGGTACAGTACAGACAGCTTTTCGGGAGAGCATCATAATCCAGAACAAATTTAGAGCAACAGTTCAGAGCCAACATTGACCAGCAAAAGCACAAACCATCCCTTCCCTCTCCTTTCCCCTCTAGAATTTCTGGAAAAACTTTGGAAAATGGACTCCCCCTACCATATGGGAAGTTCATTTCATTTGAATTGAAAAAGACAGCACACCTCAATCGATGTCTGGGATACTCTAGTAGTAATGGATGGGATTTTGGTAGGAAGGATGCCCACGCAAGCTCAGATACCGTTGTACTCCCCTGAGCCAAACTCAGGATGGCAAAGCAGGGATGTCACTTACTGTCTACTTATTGCAAAGGAAAGATCAAGTCATCTCTGGAGAAGATGTTTATTTTTCTCTATTGAATTTTTGTTATAGACACAGATAAAATGTAATTCTGGTTTCTTAAAGGGAACTGGCTTCAAAAGAAAAAATTCATCAAAATTCCCTTCCAAAGTATTTGTCAGCTGCCAAGATGTGTATTTCAGACCCAAGCTCCCAGTTTGATAGGAACAGAAATTCATAACTTTATTAAAGACCCCATCTTATTTCTTGGAGGCAGAGGAAAGGTGTGCAAGGAGACAGGCTTGCTTTTAGATATAGTTTCATTGTACAATTAGATAAATCACCCTTATTCATTATGTTCTCTTTCCCAGTTTGCCGTCCCCCTCCCCACTTTTTTACTGCTTAGAGACTTGTTCCTATGTTACAATTTAATCATTACCTGTTAATTTAAGACTAATAGACCCCCAGATGGATATCTAATTTAGATAGTATTTTTGTTTCAGTTATCAGGTTTTTCCTTTTTATTTCTTTTTCATAAGTTATTTTGATATTAGTGAAATAAATTTAGGTGTATTTGAGTTATTTTCTCTACAGATTCACAGTTACTCATTTTCCAGCTTGATAGTTTTCTGAAAGGAGAACTATCCTAAGGCCAATGCTCGGAATAAGGTAGGTTCACAGTAAATACTTCACTTTGAAGGAAACAAAGATTGAACAAATCAGTGAATGAACTAATAAATATACTCGTATTGAGAGTTGGACATATTTCCAAGGAATTGGCCAAATGCTCTTAGCTCATACACATATAAGTAACAATTCCTCTCTCTGTCTAACTGCTGTATGACCTCCTGTCATGCAGGGTCTCAGCTCCCGCCCCCCACATAAGAACACAGGATATGGTGAGGCCAAAAAGGAACACCCACGGAGCCATAGATATGGGAGTCATACCACTATATTCTCACTGGCGGCTGGGTTGGAGACACAGGAAGCAGGAGTCACACGATCTGCACCCCGCCGTCTGCTTCTCTGCCAACTAACCCCACTTGCTAACTGCAATCTGCTCTGCTAGCTCAGCCACCATCTTCTTGCTAGCCCCCATTTGCTGCTAACATAGCCATTACAGTTATATTAGTGGCCAATGGCTCACTGGTTACAGCTGATGGCCAGCTAGCCACAGCTGATGGCCATCCAATCACAGTTGATGGCCATTTACTACCCAAGTGAGCACCTTTCCACATGAGGCCGAGAGCCTGGAAACTGCACTCCTGGCTCTGTCCTCACACCTCCCCACCAACAACATCCGAGACAACAACATGCATGCAAACACACATAACATATACACAGGCATCAGTGTGTTTGTGTAAATGTTTGTCTAGGTAAGTGGGTACCTAAACATTTTAGAGTTTTAGTCTTAGATTTAAAGGTTGAAGTCTAAGAAAGGGAAAGGAAACTCTCCCTTCAAGTACCTTCCTCTTTGTTTAGTGAGCACTGATTGAGTGAATGAATGAATGAATTAATGAATGCTCACTGCAGGCTACCACTCTCTTGCATCTGAGCTCTCTTGCCTATCCCAGTGTATTTTTATAAATGAATATAAAATTGAGATTGATTTTTAATGACACCTGCTTTTATCTATATTACTCTTTTCTCACATAGTGATGTTAAAGATTATATTTATGCAACTTTGTTAGAGAGCAAATGGGAGTTCTTTTTCTTCTCTCCCTCATTCCCTCCTTTCTTTCAACAAACCATTTTCTTGGAGGGTCTGTGTGTTTGTAATTAAACAGTTATAGCACTCCATCCAAATCCTGAATGTACATTGTGTTGTAAATGTGTAATATTTCTTCATTTTGTAATTAGAAAAAGATGCTATATCCATAGCACTGAGGGAATTATAATGGGTATGACCTGAATACGCTGTTAAGGTTATTAATACCTGGAGATTACTGAGATTTCTGTTAAAGTTTATACTCTAAACCCTAAGTGGCTTAGCTCTTTTCTTGGTACCAGTGAAAGATACTTGTATCCTATTAGACCATGTGCCACCAAGAAGAAGAGGTACATAAAAGCAGACGAGTGCACGACCTGCCGCTGGCATGCAGACACCAGCAGAAGATGCAGAGAAGCCTATAATGTGTAGGACGCCAATGTATATCAGAATTGTAGGCTGGAGTTGCATACACCAAACTAAACAAAAATCCTAAATACTCGTGTTAATTTAAAGAGACTCAATCTATGTTCAGAGGATTAGTGCAGATTAATATATTTTCTTTCTTTTTTTAACCAGAAAGAAAAGGTGTTGGCATTTGTAGTTTGGCTCAAGTTCCAAGGACCAGCAACTGAAGGTGAACTCTGATTCTTTCTTGGCTTCTCTGCATTGTTTGGAGTAAAAATTGACTAAATACCATGAGTAATATGGGAGTTCTCTGAAGGGTAAGTTAGTGCTCTGATTAGCACTCATTTTCTGATAATTCAGCTGGAAACATAATTGAGAAACTTTGCCAGGGCAGTTTCTCAGAGATGGAAGTGATATGCAGAGTCACTCTGCTTGGAACTTCATCAGTTTATTCCTAAATCCTGGCAGAACAAATTCAACACTTGCTTGGTCATTGCTGTTGCCTTTTCATGCTTAGGAAATAAGGCCTAGTCCTTAAATAGCCACTGTCATCGTCCTGAACTCCACAATACACCTTCCTCTTTCTCGGTGCTTCCCAGTTCAAGCTCTATGGAATATACTAGTCACAGGATTTCTGAAAAATAAGTGATACAGTTTGCTGTGCTTTTCTCAGAGCATGCTCTTGAAGTTTTGAGTGTATCACTTATAAAGATTCCACTGATATTTCTTTACATTCCATCTCTTATGAAGATAGTGTTTGGAAAAGGTTTTATCCCATGAGCTTTGGAGATTAACAGTAATACAGGTTATATGGGTATAACACATACTAGTTATCATGTTCCTCATCAGAGGAATGCAAATACTTTAGACATCTTTGTCAAAATCCTTTTTGTGTACGGACACTGGCTTATTTTCAACTAGTTTATTTTCATTATTGAAATACCTAGAGAGTTGTGTAAAATTAAATTTTTCTTATAAAGAAAATTATGACAATAAAAAGGACAGGGTTCACTTCTTTTATACATTGTCTTTGGAGTCACCTGAAAGAGTGCCATACTTTCGGGCTCCAGCAAATTCTGTCAGGGCCTTGCATCATCACATTGCGTGGTCAGATAGATACTGTGTTTTAATCCAAGGCTAAGAAAAACCAATTGTAGGTAAACAATTGAAACTACAAATTAGTGACAAGAGCACCATATTTTAACCATGTTTTAGAACTAATGTTATGGTTCTTTAGCTTTTTCTTGAGTTAGGAGCCATACTTTATTAACGTATATCTCAATCACTCTTTCTGTATCCAGAGTACCAAAAACTATAGTAATAGTGAAGGGGCTTTACTTCTACAAATTTCAAGAAAATTACATCTGATATAATGATTTAAGGTGAATTTTGCCTATATAGAGCACAGACATTTTGGTCAAATTTTCCTGATTCAATAATAATAATATAATTCCAATTGATGGAGTTCCTTAATAAACCACAGAAAACTTCCTAGAAGTCTTTTCCCTACTTTTGTGTGATATGATATTAAAAAGCTTTGGGAAAACTTCTAGGATAGTTTTAGTTTTAAAAATGTATATATTAACAATGAAGTCAAGGAGTCTGTTCTTTTTTCTTCAGGTTTTAAAACCTTCAGCTCCTTAGATAAAGCCCATGTAGATATTAGAATCTAATAATGTCACCTAGATTAAAATTTGTTTTCAATTTTATAGCTGGAAATAATTAGATGTCTCCATTTTAAATCATTCACAATATGGACAAATCATTGAATGACATTTCTAAGAACTTTCTATTTAAATAGGAAGAACAACATATACTCCATAATTTTCTTGACAATTTGTAATGGTACAACCCTTTCACTATATTGATTGTTTGTTTCCTGTAGGCACAGTTAGAGGAAAAAATGATTAGGACCAAAATAAGTTTCCTAATTTACTAAAAGTTTTAAAGAACCATGAAAAAACACAGCACTGAAATTCATTCCACATTATGCTAACATCTGGGTACAACTTGATGTCTTCTCACCAATTTGTAACTTCTTCAGTTGTTGTTAATCAACAGTTGGTTTTCCATTGTACTACCTTCTTGCATTTGTTTCCAGGGTCTCTGAACTAGTCCTCGGGGATGTTGGAGCTTGTTAGGTTTGCCACTATCTATAGGACCTTAGGTACGTCCGAGTGACATGGCAACTCTGTGAAGCCCCTCATGTGTAATATGTGAGAGTTATATCTAATATGACTCTGTCCTCAGAATTTCATTATGGAATTCCAATTCAGCCTCCTTTTCCCTGACACCAGGAACCTGTCCTAGGTGAGGTGTCTACCTCCAATCTGGCTTCTGGCATTTAAGGCTGTTTCTAGTATTCAATCTGTTTTGATTTCAGGAAATCTTTTCTGTTTTCTTCGTTTGCCATTCACAGTGAACACTGTCACCTGAGTGTGTTCAGATATTCCCACCTGTTTCCAAACTTGAGTAAAACCACTGTGAAAGCTGGGACTCTTCTTATACTTCTTGGCAGAATTCTATGTGGGCAACTGGACTTGTTGGCCATAGGTCTCTTAGTCACAGCCACAGGTAATCCATTTCCTTCTTGGCTGTCAGGGAAGGGCCTGATTAGCCAATCCAACAAATTCCACACCCCACCCCCTGCTTCCCTGGGTTAGTTCACTGCTCCTGCCTCAGGCTTCTTGCCAGGTTGTACTGAGTATCAAATTAAGCGATTAAGTTTTGCCTTTGCAGTGGAGCCAGGAAGGGCACAATGCTGTTTATCTGCCATCCACTCCATAATTGTCTTTTCTACATCAAAAGTTCTGCTTCCTTTGACTCAGAGTCGCCCTTTTTCTTCCTCAAGAAACCTACCACTCCTCCCATTTGTTTATAATGAATTGATGAATGTTGTAATTTCAATCAAACAGTTTTAACTCTTTGTTCCCAGTCACATAACACATCATTGGATTTCACAGTTGGGTGAGATTTAACTTCACCAGCGAATGAAACTAAAAATCTTGTCACCTGTCCGAAGAGTCATGTGCTAAACATATTAGAGCAACGTGAACTGAATGGTTAAGAAAAGTGAGATGTTTACAATTTTCACAGATACAGAAACTTAATTCATTTCATTTTAGTTGTAGAGTTTCACTTAAAATGGATGCTTTCTTATAACCATCTTCGCTGAGATTAGTATATGAAAAGATCTCCTAAAGAAGTAAAATCCATATTATGTCAAGTTCCATTTGGTAAAGAGAATGACTCATCTTCATGAATTCTGTCTTAAAGAGTTCAGTTGGGTGGCCAGGTGATCAGTAGGAGTGGGTTATTTACCTGGGAGGACCTGGAAAGCTTTTTACACAGTGTCAACAGGATTGTTGTTAAGCAGAAAGTTGGCAAACATGGGAAGGTTGTCATTAAACAATGTTGGGATTCAGAACTGTTGACGTTTATTTGCTTTTCAACTCTTCAACAGCTCATGGAGAGATCCAAGCTATCTAAAAAGAAAAGGCACATGCATCATTGCACTCCTCTCTCTCCCTTTTTAAAGCTCTTGGCAACCCTAAAACAGGGTGAAACAATCCTTTAAGGCAAGGGCTTTTTTACATGGGCTTCCACAAATAGGCTTTGAGGGGGTTCATGAACTCCTGCAAATACATGTGGCGTGTGGTGTATGATTATATGAATACATACAGTCTTCTGTTTGGGTGGTGTGGGAGGGTTGCACATCTTTTATTAGATTTTTACAGGGATCTGTGAAACAATACATTTTACAAACTATTACTCTAGGGCCTAACTTGAGCAGCTTTAATGAAGTGGGTGGGGAAGGTGAAAGAGGACACCAGGGGGTGCATGCTCCTTCCATACACAACCTTTAAAAGCCTAGCCAGCTAGGTAAGTGGAAGCAAGAGATGGATAACCTTGGTCACTGCTGCAAAGGAAGAATACTATGCTGGGAGCAATGGAGTGGAGAGAGAAAATTAATGTAGCCCCTCCAAGAAAGGGCATCAGGAGACCCTCCTCCGATTCATCTAGACAAGAGTTTTTAGCTTTTGGTACTCACTGAAAAACTGACAGCAAATACTGCTTTTCTAAGAATCTCATGTACCAATTCCACCAGGTGCAAATGGGTTTTGGTCCTATTTGCCACTGTGCTTGGCTCATCACACAGTTCTGAGGCTTATATCCAGAAACCCCCACCCCACAAGCCTTCTATTTGCTAAATAAAGAGAAATTGATGGATCTGGGTTTGTGCTGCTCCATTCCCCAATCTGGATAGTTTTCCCAAATACCATCAAGGTAGCCGACTTCAAAAATGGCTATCTAACATCCAAGATTTTATCTTATTTCACAGTAAGTGAACATCAGAGATGCTTTTTACCAAGCTGGTTGCCACGTTGGACTCATTCATCCAGTTGGATCCACATCCAAGCACCCTATGAAAACAGGAACAACAACCAGCTTTGTTCCAGGAGGCTGCCTCCAGCTTCTTTCTCTGCAAGGTAGGCCTCTTCCTCACAGAACTCTTTTGTTCTTTTCTTTTTTCTTGGTATTATGGTTTTTTTGGTAAGAGGAAAGTTAGTTAACACCCATATTCTTCTTTAGGATTCTGGTTCATGTATAAAATTGTGCCTCATTTGCTTGGTTTCCTCAGGATATTGTCCTGCCAGTGCCTTATCAGCTTCCCTCCTCACAGCTTATAAACCAATGACTGTTGGGCTATTCCCTCCCCCATGTACCTTGGCATCTCCTCTGCTTTTTTCTTTCTCTCTCTTTTTTTTTTTTTCAAGTGGAGTGAATCAAACTTACTTACCACAAAGTTTAATAACATTCTTAAACTGGGTTCTTTGACTTCCCACAATCCTTCCAGCTAAAATGTACGCACACAAACTCTGTTTCTACAGAATGTGAGATTTTACTCATCAAAAAGTTGAGTTATCATAATTAACTGGCGACTTATCTGCTTCAGCACTGCTGAATCTGTGTGTGTATTTTAAATAGATCTATGGCTGCTGATGCTATCAGAGGTTTTTCCTTAACTCTAAAAATCACCCTTTGATATTTAAATAAAAACAGTTTTGTTGAAACACAAATACCTTGGGAATAAAATCTGGATAGTCATTTGAATATAATTGTGACAGTAATAGTGTGTTGTGAAAGGTAATTGTATGGTCTCTGATTGTGTGAACTTCAGACACAATTTGCCCCATAAAAGGTGAACAGATTTTTAACTTTTGCTTTGTAAATATAGTCGTTTCTTACCATTATTATAACAAATTAGTGGTTTAAAACAACACAAATTTATTTGTTCAATAGTTCTGGAGATCTGAAGTCCACAGTAGCTTCCACTGGCCTAAAATCAAGGTGTCAGCAGGGCTGCATTCTTCCTAGAGACTCTGTAGAAGAATCCATTCCCTTGCTTTTTTCAGCGTACAGAGACTACCCATAATACTGCTTGGCTCTAGACCCCTTGCTCTGTCTTCAAAGATAGCAGCACAATATTCAAATCTCTGTGACCTGACTCTCTCCTTCTTATAAGGACCCTTGTGATTGCATTGGGCCCACCTGGATAATCCAGAATGTTCTGCCCATTTTTAGATCCTTAACTTAGCCACATCTGCAAAGTCCCTGTAGTTATGTAATATCACATATTCACTGGTTCTAGAGTTCAGGATGTGGACATTTTGAGGGGCCATTATTAAGCTTACCACAGTAATTTAATGCGGGGGAGGGGGAAGGGTCCACAACACAATGTTTACTCTAAAGAAGATATTCACTTAAAATTTCAATAGAAATAAAAATATCTACTTTTTATTAGAAAAATGAACCCCAGCCAGGTCAAAATTGTGAAAGCAAATTCAAATGAGAAACTTTCTGACCCAACTCCACAAATGTATAGACTAGAGCAAGTGTAGGCTAGAACATTGAGAAAATGGAACAGCTCTTGGGGTAAAAGAAGTTGTCAAGGTAATTTCTTCTAGTCTGTGGTTTTCTCCACAGATGTTGCAGATAAATCAGAACTAGGATGGAGCCGTGGCACAAATGTTTAATATTCCCCAAGCTGTGCTGAAAGCTGACAAACCGTAAAAACTCTTCTCCATCCTTATTCCCAGGAGTTAGGTAACTAGTTTGCCTTGCAGTTCTGACTTTTCCAAATTGTGTAACTTTATGCTTTCAGACATATAAAACAATCGCAGCCGTGCCCAGTTCTTCAGGTGGCTGATGATCATCCTTTCCCTGTTCCCTCTCCATGCCCTCCTTCCCGCTGATGATGACGGACGTGCGACGAAGGTGGAGCAGGTGTGCGGTGTCTGCCCTTGGCGTGTTGAAGCAGGACTTGAAGGAGGAAACTTGACTTTCTTTTTTTTTATTTCTTACAGGAGAGGGGAACCAAAGGGATGACAGACTCCCATAGGAAATGCACACACACCTGTTTTTTTTGGATTTGGTGCTTTAGGCAGTTTCAGAAACAAACCCCAGAGTAAAACTGTCAACACGACAACACCTTTGTGCTGTTCAAAATTATTTTCCAAAACTAAGGAGCACTTTCTGACCAGGTGCAGGATAATTTTTTCCCCTTTTTTCCTAAACGCAGGACTAATTTTTCTTACCTTTTTGAGCAATAAATCATTCTTTTAAAAATCTCATTGGATAAAATAATCTGAGCGAGAACACATAATTTTTAAATACTGATATTTCTCACCCATAGTCTTTAAAGACAGAATGGAAAGCATTTTGGACAAATATATATTGAAGTACGATTTAGATATAAGTATATAAATTATGCTTGCATGTGTGATCAACATGTGGTCTGCTCAGAAATTAGCATCGTTACATAAGAGAGCCACTTATCTGATATTTTTGCCCACTTTGGGCCTAAGTACAGCTATGTGCTGCTAAATTTATAGGAAAAGGCTCTCCAGGGGGAAGAAAAGCCCTGATTTGTAGTGTTTGCTGATTTCTATGGTGTTAAACAATACTCCCACCGAGGTCAATTTCTAGGAACCATCCTGAAGTCATTGATGGCAGGGATGGGAAGAGATGGGCGCATAGGCTCTCCTGAGCTGCTGTGTCTATAAATAATACAACTCAGAAGATTCAGCTAGATAACAACAGGATATAGTCAGAATGATGGAACCCCAACTCGGAAAGGAGAACTATGTACAATTTTGCTGTTTGGTAAACCATAAGGATATATCATAAGATCTGTAACCAAGAACATAATTTCTGCCTTTGGATGGTCTGGATTTTTCTTTTTCTAAATTCTGGTAATCCTCTTTCCCGGTGTCCTATCTCGGTCATTCTAGAAGTCTGCATCTTGCTTCAGGCGCTTTAGTAAAAAAACACAGGAAGGCCTGAACTCTTATGTATACATTTGACACCATGTATCCTTTTTATATATGGAGTTTTTCCCAATTGCTTTGTGTGAAGGACTTGAGTTCCTTCCAATATCAGCTGAAAATACCAGATGCCTATTTGTCTGTGTGGAAATTTCCCAAGACTTCAGGTTTTAACTCTCTGACCTGAGTAGTATGTGTGCGAATTTTCCACTGTGTTGTATTCTCAGCTGTGCAGTGGCAATTTTTTTTTTTTTTTTTACCTAATGCACAAGAGCTCCTGTCTGCCTCCCACCCCACCCAGCCTCAGTACTGCCCTTAGACCTGGGGAAGAGAATTCTCTGCTCTGGGCTCCTCCTGCATTAGAGATTTTACTCTGGTTATTTGTTGGCTATGCCACTTCCCACTGAGTCTGTGACCCCTCTTCTATGACAACTGTCTGGATTCCAGAGACCCCAGAATTCTATGCCCAACAGGCACTGAGCCTGTTGGACCTGCATTAGCCTCTTTCTTTGGTCATCATCCAAGGGGTAAACTGTTCTATCTCCCAAGATTTTGATTAAGGGTAGCTGCTTTTGTTGTGGACATGAGTATACTAGGATGTCTCCTAAATTTGAACTTGGCTTTCTAGGTCAAAGACGTAGGTTGGAACATGTTTCATTTAAGCGGTTGTTAGCTTAAAGTTTAGACATATAGTATATGGACTTTCATTTGTACTTTTGATCCAGAGCCTGCGACTATTAGGGCAGACCTCCCCAAAGCACAGGAAAAAAGAAAAAGTGTTATCTTTCTCCTTTAATTGTAGAAAATCTAGGTAAGTAAGGATGAGGTTTTTAGAGAGTTAGTTTCCAGGGAAAGAGGAATGGGCATGGAAATTAGTTTACCAAAGAATAGAAAGCTGATGATCCAGTGTCATTGTCAGAAAGAATGTGGACACCTGAGCCCTGGGAGCTACTATGAGGACACACATGGATGCCTAGACCAGCAGCAAGACTAGTCAGTGTCAGCGGTCTGGCCGTAAGGACCAGAGACCCCCTGGTTCCTCCTCACGTACCTCCTAAACCATGATCAAGAGGGCGGATGACTGTCCGGGGGAGGTGTTGCAGGCTCCTCAGCATTGTGGAGTCTCGTGTCACTCTGGTCTCATCTCTTCTGCCATGGTCAGTCTGTGATTTGCTGAACTCCACCAACCCATGGGCATTTAAAACTGCTTTGGGTGGGAAGAGTCATTTTCTGCATGTCCCTTGGACTGAACATACGCTTTCTCATTGTGCAGCGCCGTGGTCCTTTCTGTGTCATGTCATTTACCTCCTTCTCCCAACTGCTCAGCTACAGCAGCTCTAGGACATTACAATAGAATTGCTGCCTTCTCAATATTATGTAGGTTACAAATATGAACACACCATTTCCTGAGGCTTTTTCAGCAAAACCTATGTCAGGGTGGGAATCTAAAATAAGACAAACTCTGAATTATTTTATGTACTCAAATAATGGTACTATAATATTTCAACATCAGGGCTATCTCCAAGAAGGTGTCAGTTAATGCACATATATTACTGTGTTACCCCAAAAATAAGACCTAGCTGGACAATCAGCTCTAATGCATCTTTGGGAGCAAAATTTAATATAAGACCCAGTATCATATCATATGATATCATATCGTATCATTCCCGGTCTTATATTACATTATATAAGACCAGGTCTTATATTAGTATAGTAAAATAAGAACAGGTCTTATATAGTAAATCATACTGGACTAGCATGTTGCGTTGACTCTTTGAGTGCTATAGGCATTTGAGACGAGGAAATCCAAGGAAAGCTTTTGGGAAAATGTAGCCCTTGAATTATGTCTTGAAAGTTGTGTAGTGGAAGGGGGAGAATTCCAGGGGATGGGAACGTGATAAATGGGATAGTTACTTTTATGTGTCAAATTCACTGGGCCAAGGAGTGCCTAGATATTTGGCGAGACATCATTCTGGGTGTTTCTAGATAAGATTGACATTTAAATCAGTAGACTGAATAAAGAAGATTGCCCTCCCTAATGTGGGTGGACCTTGTGCAAACAGTTGAAGGCCAAACTAGAACAAAAAGACTGACCTTCCCCTAAGGAAGAGAGGATTCTTCCTGTCTGACTGCCTTCAAACTGCAACGTATGCTTTCTTTTCTGCTTTCAAACTCAAACTGAGACATTAGCTCTTCCTGGGTCTTGAGCCTGCCAACCTTTAGACTGGAACTTCCACCATCAGCTCTCCTGGTTCTCAGGCCTTCAGACTCAGATTCACACTGAAACTGCTGACTCATACTGCAGATTTTGGATGATTGCCAGCCTCCATAATCACAGGAGCCAATTCCTTTATATGTATGTATGTATGTATGTATGTATGTATGTATATATATATATATATATATATTTTTTTTTTTTTTTTTTTTTTTTGGTCATCCTATTGGTTCTGTTTCCTTGGAAAACCCTGTATAATGCAATAAGTAAAGACACACAAGTTTTGCAAGACAATGGAAAGTTTGGCCTGCCAAAATTAGAAAGAGGAAAGGATGTGTGTGGAAAAATTCAAGATACAGTAGATTCGACAGAGCAGAAGATGAAGTGTTAACAAGAAGGATTTGACTGGTAATGCAATTAACATACCCTACTCCTAAGGTAATCAATCACACTTTCACTTTTCAGTTTTGTCACTCTTTCCACTGAGCCCAAATTTGAATGAGGATTTCATCTCAGTACTGTATCCCCAATCATTTAGCGTAGGTGCACTAGATTAAACCTTGTAAAATCAGCTTGGGATCTGGCTGAAATGCAGATTCTGATGCAGTAGGCCCAGGGTGGATGGAGCCTGAGTTCTGCATTTGCACGTGATGAAAATGATGCTTGAGGCCCATACTTGGAGTAGGGAAACATCCCTTGTTTAGTTAATACTTCTTGAACCAAGGAGTAATTGAAGAAATACTACCTGGAGAAATAAGACCTGGCCTGGGGGGAAAAAAAGAGTACAGTGCATTCTGGAATTGTTTTTGAATTGTTCTATGCATATTGTCCTGTGAATGGGTTATCGGAATTTACAAAATCACTGAACAAAAATTAAGAGGATATCAATATGCATCCAGAAAATGTCATTCGAGGTAAGCAACAATTTGAACAGCCATTTTGCTCATATTAAAAGAGATGGCATTTTTAAAATTTGAACTCTGAGAAACATTTGATGTAATTACTTATAAAATGCTAATATTAGTTGTAATTGACCTAGGAAAAAGCTTGATAGGAAGAGGTCAAGGGATTTAGGCAAATCATCCAGAATCTTTCAACTACTGTGTTTCCCTGAGAATAAGACCTGGTCTTATATTAAGGTTTGCTCCATAAGATGCATTAGGGCTTATGTTCAGGGGATGTCATCCTGAAAAACATGCTAGGGCTTATTTTCCGGTTAGGTCTTATTTTCAGGGAAACCCGGTAGGTTATTCTCCAGGGAGAGGTTAGCATGAAGATAGGAATTCCAAAGAAACCAGGTGGCAAGCCTTTTGAAATCAAGAGCTGCGATTTTCTTGTCAAGACACTGGGTAGAAAAGAGTAAAGCACAAGTGAGTGATACATCCAGTAGGGATAGTTTGTTTGGAAATAAATAAAAATAACAAGTTATTTGTCATTGCCCATACCATTTCCAGAAGGAGGCTATTATAAGATACAAAGTGAAAATTAAATATGAAGAAATAGAAATCAGACTCAAATTCAATATATGCTCACATTAAAATATTCAGGACATCATTATATGTACTGTGACACTCAGAAGAAATGGAGGCTGAGAAGAATTTGGATGATTAATAGGATTTTCCAGTAAATAACACACACATATGCATACACCCAGGCATGTGCTCTTCTCACTCCCCTGTATATGTATGTATTTTGTCGTTGTAGTTCAGGGTTGAGCTATGCTAGAGAAGGGATGATAAAATACAATGTGCCTGTGTTTATACAGTGAGTTGTTTCCAGTGACGGGTTTAAGGGAAAGAATGAACAGGAAGTTAACTTGAATTTCCATGTTAACACTTACTAGATTGGAGGCATTCTGTCTTTATTTAGTTAAAATACACTCTACTACAAACTTCTGAACATCTGAAATATACCAAACACTGTGCTGACTGCTTCAGAAACAACATATCAAAGGGAAGGACTCAATCCTAGTTAATTATTGAAGAGCTCTGACTTGGATTTCAGACTTGGGTTCACCTATAGGATCTATCACCTACTTGCTGTGTGACCTTGAGAGACTTATTTAATCTTCCTAAGTTTTGGTAGAATGAGATCACTAACAGTGTCTACCTGCATTGTAATACAAGCAACAGAAACTGACAACTTAAAGGAGAGTGGAATTTAATGGGAGAATGTGGGGTAGCTCCTAATACCTAAGAAACAGAAGCACAAACAAATCTCCAAAGAGACAGAAGCAGAACAGTGGCAGAGATCTAGGTGAAGAAACAGGTACAATCTCTTTGGGGAGCTGAAACCAACAGGATCAGCTCCAACTATGTTCTGCCCTTGGCCAAATTTCTAGGATTTCTAGCTGATTGGTCTTGGCAAGGGAGAGTAGGGATGGGGGCGAAATGCCAACTCACCGCTTTGCACTTGGATCCATAGTTTGATGGTCCCACCAGGATGGTACATGACTAGGATGGGCAGATTCCCAAAAAATCTGAACTGGTAAAAACAACGTCTTTTGGTGCAAAAATTAATATAAGACCCAGTCTTATTTCCGGAGAAACATAGTATCACTGAAAAGTTCATCACAGGCACTTTTGTTTTATTGAAGGACAAAAATAAGTGTCCTTTCTATGTTAGTTTATTGATCCAATGCTGCGGACATCTTTCTACACACCGACATTCAAATATTAACCATTTTCAATTAAGGACCAGGGTACATTTTATTATACAAACATTAGTGACAATTTTAGAAGTCTTAGCTGTTCATCCTAAGTCATTTTGCAGTTTCACAGGGATTTAGAAAGGCAGCTAAGTTTAAGTAAATGCTTCCTTGCTGATCATGTCATTTGTTAGAATGATCACATTAAAATCTTTCTTTCTTTCTTTCTTTCTTTCTTTCTTTCTTTCTTTCTTTCTTTCTTTCTTTCTTTCTTTCTTTCTTGTTATATAAAAAGCATACAATTCGTATCACGAAATTTGTAGAAAAAAATAAACATCACACATTAAGAACACATACTTAATGTTCTTTTTTACCTCATAAAATGTAAGAATGTTTTTTTTCTTAGTGGAATGTTGAAGCTCTTCAATTTTCACTTGAAATCACTAATAATCAATTATAATTTGAACCATAATCTGGGTTTGGCTTCTCTTATTTTCTCCTTGGTATTCAGTGATGTGGAAAAGGGGTAAAGAAGATGTCAAATGTTAAATATAATTAATGTTAAAAACAGGTTGATGAATCAGGGTGTTATTTCTGAAGAGAATGACTCAACAGAGGCTTGCCGGTCACAATTACTAAAAATTAGTCATTCTGTGAGATCGTTTTGCTGATACTAATAGATGAAACACCTTTGAGGGAAACCCTTTTGAAAGTACTACAATATGACCTCAGAGAAACATGCCTTTCCAGACACAAAACTAATTCATCCAAGAGGATGGGAGCAAAGCTTTCTCAGAATTTAAGTACGTACTGTTTCCCCAAAAATAAAACCTAACCAGAAAATAAGCCCTAGCATGATTTTTAAGGATGATATTCCCTGAACATAAGCTCTAATGTGTCTTTTGGTGCAAAAATTAATATAAGACCCGGTCTTATTTTCGGAGAAACACAGTATCACTGAAAAATTCGTTTCTGAACAGACTTCTTCCCCTAGCTAGGTTCCGAGTAAGTGATTTTTGCTCTGTACTTGGCAGTCCATAATGTTACTGAAGACGGAGGACTTAAGCTGTGTTAACCTCAACTTCCCAGTTTGTTTAACAGGGATGATATTGGTTCCTACTTCTTAGGGGGCGTACAATATTAAGTGAAGCGTGTGAAGTACTGAGCATAGTACTGGATACATACTAGATGCTTAATAAACATTAGTTAATAAAATTATTATGAAACAGTTTTACAAGAATCTAAAGATTCCAGTAATTTTCCCAATGCATTTGGGAAGTCTCTTTAATTTTATCACACCAGTGAATTCGAACTTCCTCTTAATTTATATTGCAACTCCTCTTCCCTAAGACTGTCAAGTTCCTTTTCCAAGTCCTCTTTAGTGAGCAATCAGCTGAATCCTTCCCTCAGCTTTTTATGAGGCAATGAACTGGCACATCCCCCTCACCTTCAGGCCTTAGGATACTAAGAAGATAGATCAATTACCTTGACATTTGCCCCTGTTCCTCAGGGGCATCGGCTTTCCTTCTTTGCCTCATCACCTTTAGAAAAATCTTCTTTTGTTCTCACAATTGCCAACTAATATTGTTCTCACAGTTTGACAGAAGATGTACAGGCATGCCCAGTGGTGATGGGTTCCTGAGAAAAGACTAGGAGTCCTTGACATGAAATTTATACTGATTTGGATAGAGTAATGACAAAAAAAGATGGCCTGTTTCGGAAATATTAAATAAATTGCAGAGAATCATGAATTCTTAGCATATGATACATCTCATAGGAAAGAATGCTGCACGTTATTCCTGTAGACATTTGTTCCCACAGTACTTGAACAATAACTTACTTTTTAATAGTAGTTATTTTCTTAAGATCTTAGAAATATACTCAAGTTTTCGGGGGAACACTCATGTCTGAAAGGAAGTGTTCTTAAGTTAACATATTATTTTGCTAGATATGTCAGTTGTCATAAATTACCCCCCACCTCATACTCACTAGAGCCTAAGAAGTTGTGGGGCAAGGTTTGATGGAATGATTGATTTTTTTTTTGATTTTTTTTTTTAAGGTATCAGGACAGTTTTTATACCTAGGAAGAAAAGAAAAGAAAAAAATCCATTCTTTGAAATATGTTTAGCTAGTTATTTGTTGAGTTTCTACACCTTGTTAAATACAGTAGAACATTATTTCATTTAAATAAAATAAATAAAACATGTGACATAGATTTTATTTTTATCTCACATTTTACAGAATAGGAAACTAAGATTTAAAGAGTGTAGATCCCTGGCCCAAGGTCACAGGCTACTTCGTTTCAGAGACAGAAACTGAACCTCTTTTTAAATCCAAATTCAGTGTACTTAATTCCCAGGCTATGCCATGACGTCTCTTCTCCATGAAAGCTACTTTCTTTTTCCACGGAGGTCCTATATGTGATTCTACTAATGTCTTTTGTGAAGTTTTGTTTTGCTTCTGTGAATTGTCATGGATTAGCATTCTCAGGATGTGAATGATTTAGCTTCAGATTACTTTTCTCCAAATGGAGGGAGTGGACAAACCTCAAGCTAAAGGCAGCATTGGAATGTCAAAGCCTCAGCTCCTTAAGGGTCCAGAGAAGCCTCCCTCCCAAGAATGCCATGGCCTCTGGGCTTCTTTCCAGGCTCAGCCTGCTTGCAGGACTTGATTGCTCCATCTTGCCTGGTTCTCAATGGAATAATCTTTGTTTTGGACCCTGTTCTTGTATTCTGCTCAGTGGACTTAAAAAAATGGAGATTTCCTTGCTTTCTGGTCCTTCCTGTGCCTGGGAAACAGACTTGGAATTCTCCTTGTATTTTATTTGTTTCCCTTCATTCAGCAAAAGGACTGCCCCACCAGTTACCATCCCTTGTTTCAGTTCTTGGAACCCAGCCTGGGCCAACAGGCCCCTTGAGAAAAGAAATTTAACTTCCTTGGCCTATTTCCTTCCTTAATAGATTGAAGAACTGAATAGAGCAAAGCTTCTCAATATATACTATATAATGCTAAAATTTACTTAAAAAAAAAAAAGAGTTAACCCCTACATTACTACGATTTGAGACAATTTATATACACTAACATATAGGATAATTATAAGAAAATAAACCATTTTTGTTTTTGCCCTCCCCTACTGAGGTTAAGCATAAATACAGAGGATGCCAAAAGAATGTATACACATTTTAAGATAGGAAAAAGCTATTAAAATTATAATACTTTATATATACCTATAACAAAAGATGAATACAAGTCACATTTGACTTCTGCAATTACAAGAGGTGCTCAAAGTGGTTACCATCAGCATCCAGACACTTCTGATTATGGTGAACTACTGCTTGACCAAAGTATCCACTTGTATACATTCTGTTGGCAGCCCCTGTAATTGCTTGTATGGAATGAATCCTTACAAAAGGCCCATGATCGTCACTTATACAGTCATTGTTTTTTCTAAGGCAGAAATTGTATAGTGCATGTGGCAAAGACTGAAAGCTCTTCATCCAGATTTCTTCTCCTCTTCTTCCTGAGTACACAGCTACCCTATCTGTCCCAGTCTCTCTTGCAGTTTAGGTGTGTCCAGGTACTAGAGTTTTTGTATTGGTGTGCTCTTCCATGCCTTTCCATCTCTGGCTTTCTGAGAAGGAGCCGACCACATCTACCTTGAAAAGACCATAGATAGAGCCTTTGTCATCCTGGCCCCCTGAATGACTGCACAGAGCTGAGTGCCGCTGACCTGGAACTTCCACCCTGGCTTGTTACCTGACAGAGAAATAAAGTTGTTGTGCCCCGAGATGCTGAATTTGGAGGTCTGTTTGTTATCACAGCATAGCCTGTCCGAGCTAAAACAATGTGTGTGTGGTCTTGAGTACAAGTTTCTTAGCTAGGGAGAGTGCTTAGAAGAAAAGTGTCTGCCATGACTTGCTGTCACCTACTCATCTTAGTGTAAGCAATAACTCTTGCTAAGTGGCCTATCTTTTGAATATTGGTGGAACACTAAATGTTGGTGGAAAAAAGTAAAATGAATTTGAGTGTGTCTAAGAAGCTAATGGTTCTTAGCTTAAAAGGTGAATGTTTTCTATAATTTAATAGTAAAATGCCAATTTCATATCAGTATATGAGTAATTCCATCAAATGCTCTCTATAAATGAAGAACAGAAGACTTAATTCTTGAAGTGTTCCAGCAAATGCTTCAACCAGGATTTTAAAGATAGCTTTATAGGTAACTGTGGTCCTGAATTTATAACATCATTTACATTTTTAAATGTACATTTGTAGGGATCATTTACATTTTTTAAATTGATACTTTGCCACAGTTCACGTAGAAAATTATATATGTATTTGAAAACTTGGTGATTTACACACATGCATAGAAAAAGTGATCACCTTATGATATATTTCTTCTAAATATTATTTGGTTGGTCCAAGCCTAGGATGAATTTATCTGCTTGACTCTCTAAGACTGTGAAATTAGACCACACATTTTGGTATTCTTACATTGTAAAATTCCAGAATGTAGAGGAAGGAGCAAAATAAGTAAGTGATACTTATTTGTGACTATTACATTCTTATGGTAGGTCAAAAAATGGTCCCCAAAAATATCATGTCCTAATCCTTAGAATCTGTAAATGTTACTTCAGACAGAAAGAGAAAAAGTCTTTGTAGGTGTGATTCAGTTAAGGATTTTGAGATGAAGAGATTATCTTGAATTATCAGAGTGGACCCTAAATGCAGTCATATAAATCCCTTTAAAGGGGAGGTAAAAGGAGATTTGACACACAAAGACGAGGAGGAGATAATGTGATCACAGAGGCAAATTGGAGAGATGAAGCCACAAGCCAAGGAAAGCTGGAAGATGCAAGGACCAGACTCTCCCTGAGAGCCTTTGGAGCTAGAATGGCCCTGCTGACTTCCAATTTAGGCCCAGTGAAACTGATTTTGGACTTCTTTCCACTAGAACTGTGAGAAGATAAATTTCTGTTGTTTTCAGTCACTGAGTTTGTGGTAATTTGTTGCAGCAGCCACAGGAAAAACACTCAAGTTCATTTTCCAATGGCTGTGTTGAACTTTGCTGAGTTTATATCTGTGGTAGTATTTTATCCCAAGCCTTTGGAAACCTACACATGTATTCCTTTCCTTTGGCCTTGAAAAGGCAGATGTACTTTCCATTACATTTTGGATTATTGGGATCTTTAGGGGGCTCAAGACAAAGGGCCCTTCCCTTCTCCAGCTGAGTTTGAGCCACTGAAAAATAAGAGAGCATGATAGATGGAGAACAAATGGTCAATTTTCTCACTGATAAAGCCCATTTGGAGAATGGGTTTACTAATAATGAATTTCAGATGTAGAGAGACTCACCTGCCCTATTCCCAGCAATGGACAATGTAGTCCTCTAAAATGGGGTTTGAAATAGGAGAGTGGAATGTATGCTGTCAGTAGGCACTGAGCTCTCAGGAGAACGAGGAGATAAAGAGGCTGAATAAAATTAAATGACTCCTTCTTCTCCTGAGGGCAGAAATGTCAGGACTGCTATGCTAGTGGAGATCCTTCTACATGATAGAAAATACCAGGAGTGAGAATGAGACATTTCTGATGATCCCAACCCAAGATCATTAGCTATCCATGGGCAAAAAGGGTAGCATTCTAGCCTATAGAAGCTGATTGGAAGACAGCTTAAAGGCAGATGATGATGATGGCATAGCTGTTCACAGTCCAAATTTACATATATATGCATATTAAAATATATATCTAATGTTTAATAATTATCAATTTTAACAAAATATTTAATAAATATTATTTTCTTTTTGGATTTTGACTGTGTCTAAGATCCTAAACGAATCTGCTGAAGTCTGGTTAACTCCTGGTTAAGTCCTAAGTTCACACATGGACCTTTCATTACATATCCATTTTTGAGACGTCTGCTTAATATAGCCTTTCAATAGAAACTGTCTTTGTAAATATATTTGTTAATATGCACCTAGAAATGTCACTCTTTCATAAACAGATACTGTTACCTATTTTCCTTCCCCAAATGATTTTTCCTTGAAAATTAAAAGAACATTGGTTTTAGTGTTAAATGCTTACAACCTCAACATGTGGTCTCAATAATCCAACTGATATCTATTTGTCTTTGTAGATTCATTTATTCTTTTTCCTAAGGTTATTTCAGCAAATTGTGTTATTTGTAATAGAAGTTGCCTGTGTTTCTACCTTGGGCCAGAATGGATTGAGTAATAACATTAACAAATACCTTGAACCTCACATAGCACCTTTCACCCTGAATCCTTTCAAATGCTAACTTATTGTCTCCTCGATATTCTAACTCTGTATCTGGTAGGTGGCTGATCTCCATTTCCTTTAGTTCTTTTTCTGGAGGTTTCTCCTATTCTTTCATTTGGGACATAGTTCTTTGTTTCCTCATTTTTGGCTGCCTCTCTGTGTTTGTTTCTATGTATTAAGTAGATCTGCTATGTCTCCCAGTTTTGCCAGGTGGCCTTATGTAGTAGGTGCCTTGTGGGGCCCTGGCACCGTCTCCCTGGTTACCTGCTCCAGGTGCTCCAGTGGTGTCCCTTTTGTGAATTGTGTGCCCTCCTGTTACAGTTGAGCCTTGATTGCTGTTGGCATGTCAGTGGGTGGGATTGACGCTCAGGCTGACTGGCTGTGGGGTTTGGCCACATCCACAGTTTATGGGCTGCTGTGCGGGGGCACTTTCCCCACTGAGTAGGATTCACCCCGGCAGGTTCTGGTGCTTGCTGAGACCACCTTTGTGTTTACAGCTTGTGGGGCTAATTGGGTGGTACTCTGTTGTGGTCTGAAGCCAACCTCCAAGTATTTTGGTTCTGGGGCCTCTTGAGAGGGGCTCCGGTGCAGGCCCAGATCACCCACTGTTTGTGACCGGCCAGGGACTACCTGGTAGGAGCTACAAAGTGATCTGCAGTTGTTAACTGCCTGCGCTAAGCATGGGAGAGGCCACATTGTGAACTGAGGTTGTCTGCCACCAGGACTGGGCCTAGAGTAGCTCCTGAAAAAGCCAGGACACCCCGAGGCCTGCTGCCACCTGCTGGCTCCCTTAAGGTTCAGCCACTGACAAAACCTCGTGTGGTACACAAGTTGGGTGAATCAGAGTCTCAGGGAGTCACTAGAGTGGGAAGAGCTGTGTTTACCAGGTTAATGTAGATTTTGGTTTGGTGCCAGTGCTGAGCGTGGAACTACTCAGGAAAAGTCTCAGAGCACACCGAGGTCAGTCGCCACCAGCCTGGGGCCCACGGACTCTGATAGTTTTCTGAGAGAGTGCAATTCACCTGGGCTGGCTTCTCCCCGAGAAACCAGCTCCAGTGTTAGTTAGGGGCATTGGGTAATGTGGAGTCCCAGGGAGTCAGCAGGGTAGAACGAGTGGAGCTCACCAGACCAATCGGATTCAGATTTGGCTGTGTGAGGGGAGGGCTCAACATAGGAAAGATGGTGCCGGCCTGCTGGCTGTACGGGAGTAGGACTCCTCACAGGGAAAATGGTGACTGCCCTGCATCCATCCTCCCCAAGCCACACACCTCAGCCTACCTCCTGTCTGCCTCTGACGCCCCCCGCCCTGAGTCACAATCCCTTTGCCGGAGCCCAAGGTGAGTGCCTGCAAGTGAGTGAGTCTGTCCTTGTGTCTTTTAAGAGGATGCCTGGGTTTCCCACAGCCTTCTGTCCCACCCAGATGGTCAGAATCCTGACTGTTTTTGACAGCAGATGTTGTGGGGGACTCCTCTTCCCAACACCAGTATTCTGAGCTGGGGAGGTCGGTGTGGGGCTGGGGTCTCTGGATTATCTGGGGGGAACCTCCATGGCTGAGATATCCCTCCTGGTTCTCAACGGCCACACAGAGGTTTGGGGCCAGCCTGTTTCACGTCTCCACCCCTCCTACCAATCTCAATGTGGCTTCTTCTTTATATCTTTAGTTATAAAGCTTCTGTTCAACCATACCTCAGATGGTTCTCCAGGTTGTTCTGTAATTTAGTTTTAATTTTAACGTGTTCATGGAAGGAAGCAGGCATAGTGTTTATTTACTCTGCCATTTTGGATCTCAAAATTCAATAATTTAAAATTTTGTCATTTATTGAATGTGATAAAAGAACATACTTAAGTTCCAAATTCCATATTGACCGAAAAAGTCAGGAACTGATCACGTACATACCAAGAATTGACAGACTGTACTCTTACTTGCTAATGTGTTGTAGTATGCATTCTTCTTACGCAATGTTCATTAAATCAGTAATATTTTGGAAGACTCTTCTCTGTGTCGAGTGCTTCTCAAAGTCATGAACTCTGTGAAAAGCAAGCTTCTAATTTTAGGAAGCAAGAAATATAATTAGGAAATTATAAGACCCCCCCTAAGAGAACAATAAAGGAAAAGAGAAAATAAATTTCAGAGTAAGTACTAAAGGACTTCACTGGAAAAGAAAGAAAGACCTTTCTCATTGGACGAGTGTCTTATTTGGGAAGACTTTGTAAAGAAAGTAAATCCTGAGGACATAGTGAAATGTAGATTGCCCAAGAGGGATTCTAGGCAGAGGGAGTAGTGTAAAGTCTGGAAGAGTCTAACATCCGGGGAAAATGGTAACTTACGTAACAGATATAGATTAAAAAAAAAAAAAAATCAGTGGTTTCTCAGAATTCTCTTCTTGTGTCTGACAAGTATAAAAATTTGAGTTTCTTTTAAAAGATTTTATTTTAACACAGGAAGTGTTTGATAAAATAATAATAATAATTATTATTATTATTTAATTATGTCCTTAATGCATGGGCATTGTAGCATAGTTGACTATACAGAAAAGCATGAGGAAGAAAATTTTTAAAAAACCGAAAAACCTAGAGATGCCTAATTCAAATTTTCCTTATTTGTTTCCAGTATTTTTCCTCTGTAGAAGTACACACACATATATTTATGTATTTGTAATCCTACCATATATACACTACATATTTTTAATACTTAAATTTATTAAAATCACTTCTTTGTATGGATCAAGCCTGTTTTCCAAAACTGACCTATTGGGAGAGAATATCTTCACCAGTTTTCTGCCAATCTGCAGCATTTCCCTTAATAATTAAGCATTCTGTCTAATCCACATGCCCCTTTCCTCTTAGAACAGGGAGTGGTAAGCAGGAAAGAAATAGGAAGCTCATGTCTTTCTCACGGCTACTTGAAGTCATGTAACTGGCTATATGAAGAAATCGAAATTGGAGACTACGCATTCATTTATTTGTCTACTATGACTTATTTAGTGATTGCATAGTATGTGTTAGGCCTGTTGCTAGGCTATGGTGAGATAACAAGACAGACACAATCCAGCTCTCAATGAATTTACAGTATACGGGAGATAAGGACACCTGACTAGGAAATCCTAGAATGGTGTGGTAAGCACTATGACAGAAGAAATGCAGGATGTAACGAATGATCTAGGCTGGTTCAGGAAGTCTATTGAAGGCATCGAATATAGTAGTGACTAAATGAAGCCAAGAGGTGACTAGGAATTAGGTGTAGGTGAAGGAGGGAAAGCATGAGTTTCAGGTAGAAGGGAAGAGCATGAATGCATTTTCTCTGAGTATGCTATAACAACCACAACAAAGCTCTCAGTGTGGTTGGAGCACAGAGTGCAATGAAAGGTGTAGGGACAGATAACATGACTGCAGAGGTCAGAATAGGAGCAACAAGGATATTGCAAACTATGTGAAGAAGACTAGGATTTTCAGAACAAGGACTCATTAAAATGTTAAAGTAGGATGTGGCATGATCAGATTATATGTTTACCCAAAAGTCCTATCAAAGATGCTTTCCTAATTCTAGTTAGCTTAATTTATCAAATGTCATTATGATGCTAAATACTTAAATTAATGACTATTCACAATAATACTGCAAGATGCTATTATTCCAGCTATGTAGCGGAGAAACTGAGCTCAGAGAGGGTAAGTAATTTCTCCAAAGTCACCTAGCTAATGAACGGTAGAGAACTCAAAGAAAGATCTATTTTACTACAAAGCCCATGTTCTTTCCAGTAGACCAGGCTGCTTTCCAATTATGCTCAGTACTAGCTGTTGGGTGAGGATGCCAACTTTTATTTGAAACCTAACGAGAACTGGAGGAGCTTCAAAAAAGGTGAAAAGGTATGGCAAGCGTAGGAGGTGAACTGGGCGGGGGTGAAGGAGTTGAGTGAATCAATTCCTTTTAGCAATAGACTCCATTCTGTTTAGGTTTGCTTAAGTGGGTTTTTATGCTCAAGTACTTGTCAGCCGACTGATATAATCCTTTCAGAATATGCGAGTTTTCTTTTACAAAGGGGAGTTTGATTACATTGGCAATTCCAAGTAGTCCTCATTTCTAAGATTGTTTGAGTTTCTAAGCTCATCTTAATGGAGGAAATAAAAGTGTTCTCCTAGAAATAAGTGATGATGATGATCTTTTTTATAGGTAGTCTGTAATATATATAAGAACTTCTAAAGGATAAATAGCCATTAACAAAATTCTAGTAAGGCAGGTAGGCAATATAAGAGTGCTTCACCAAGAGTTTTGGTGTCTATCTTTCATTGCCCATATACTGTTGTGTTTGAAATCCCTGATTCCTGTATTCTGTCTACAAATCTAGGATAGATTGTCAAAGCAACTTTAGTAAAATATAAATAATACCATTAATTGCCTTTGTTCACAGTGACTAAATATATAGTATATGCTTATGAATTAAGGAACACCTAGATACAGTCAAAGAGTTTTCAGCACAATAATTGTTCTTAGAGAGAATTTAGTCCAGACCCTTATTTCGTAGATTAGGGAACTGAGACTCAAATTGGCTTAGAATCTATTCAGCAACATCCCCAGATTTCCTAAGCAGTTGTTTTCCACTAAATATGTGGTAATTGACTCTATACCACCAATGGTTGTTAAGGCAACCTGATTTAAAAAACAACAACAACAAAAAACCCTAAAAGCTCATCCATATTATTTCTTTATTAGACCAAGCTGCAAATCTCTAACTCACTCAAGTATAGATACTGTACTGTGAAGTATCTCTTTTATAGACAACATAAAATATCATTATCATTCTGTTGCTTTGTCATTTTCTTCTTTGGAGGTATTTTGATTACCTCTGACCTCCTATTATTGGCAGTAGCAAAGAATGCTCCAGTCAGGGAATAAGAGTTGTGGAGGAAGTGTTTGATAAAAATGTATTAGCGCTATGGAGAAGCATATCCAGTTGTTTCAGCTCACCTGGTTTGACTGCAGAGTGTTACTGCTCAGGAAATGGAGCATTTCACGTCTTGTTCACCTGCTATGTGACCCCTTCATACCACGCCTCTGTTGGGAGACAAAAACAAACACCGCAGAACTGAGAATTCCCAAGGGTTGAGGGCCAAGTAATCCTTTCAGAACTACTCTAACCTGATACTCCCTGACTAACGTGGGACTTTGTTAGTCTTTGAGAAACTGAAAATCTCCCTTTCTTTACTTCTTTGTTTTCCATGTTCTTTTTGCTTAAAAATAACCATCACGCAATCCCAAATATTTTATGGGCTCTTATGATAACTACCTCACCTACTTTCTTTTGGAAATCACTCTCTTCAAAGAAAAACAAGTGACAATCAAAGAGTTTGTAATGGGACAGAGTTCCTGATCTGGGGATAAAGAAATGACTTTAAAGTAAAATGACTGCCTTACACTCACAAGGAAAATCCAAATGAAAATCTCAAAGCATATAACAATCATGGCAATGTTTTCCTAGTTGTCCCACAAAGGGACATAATAGGTGAGACAAAGAGTATGGTGTCTTAAAATTCAGGGTGTGAATGAGGCTTCCTGGTAGAATCTAAAACCATCTGGGCCTCCTACCTGGAGAAGACCATATACAGTTTGGCTCCCCTTACTTTTTTTTTTTTTTTTTTTTTTGTGCTGGGGACAAGAGGCACTCCAGTTCTTAAGAGAGTTCCCAACACTCAGCACTTAAATAGAAAGACTTTATGGCCCTGGATGGAACATAACTATCCTAAAGAGCGAAGATATTTTGTCCCTGATTTCCCAGCATGCCCACTTGGGTGTTAAAAAGGATTAAGCTCCAATTTTTCTGAATTTGTTCAGTGAGTGGCTATTTGGAGCTCTCTGTAGCAGTCAGAAATCCCCATGGTCTTTGGGGACAAGGAATCTCTCGTGTCATTGTCTCTAAAATTCTAATCAGAAAGCTCATACTCAGTCAACCCAACCAGGATATGTTGGCATCTTTCCCAATGTCTATGAGTACTGTGGTGTCCTGGCATGTACATGGGCTTGATAAATCAGGCAGCATTATCAAACCTCAGACTCTAGAACCTGACCACATGCATGAAACCCAAGTTCCACCATTTACTAGCTGTATAACTTTGGATGACTTCCTTTTCTGGCTTCAGTTTTCCTATCTATAAAATGGGCATAAGAATACCTATCTCATGGCTTTTTTTTCTTTTAATCAAATAAATTAATATATAAAAACTGCTTAGGCTAGTGCTGGGCGCATAGTACTCAAAAATATTAGTTCTTATTTTAAATGTGATCACCTCAGGTGAATACTGAAACACAGAAAAACAAATGAATTATTTGTGATCAGAAAGCAAGCTACTTAAATTTTTAAACACCAAAGGTATTCTTCAAGGCCATCATTTGACTAATCCTAGAGGAGATTTCACGTTTTGTGCAAACAGTGCTCCTGGAATTGTACAACATGATGGGACTTGTACGCTTTGACTTTCTCTCTGTGGTTCCCCAGCGTTTTATTTATTTGTTTGTTTGTTTGTTTGTTTGTTTATTTAGTGTGTGTGTGTGTTTCTTTTTTGTCTTTCACTAATAATGTATATTTTTACTGTTATGTAATAATTTGTTCGGGCACCAGGGAATAGAACACAATTTATCCTAGGACACTTGAAAATGAGAACAAGTATATTCTTTTCTCATTGGTTTACTCCCAGATCGAAGACTCCTGTGTGGTTAGAAGTACAGTGGTACCTCGGTTTTTTAACGTAATCCATGAGTTCTGAAACATTTGAAAACAGCCAACAATTAGGCCTTGGGATCTTGCACTCAGCGGAAGCTGTGTGACATGTTTGACTTCTGAGTCGTGTTCAAAAACTGAAGCATTTACTTCCGGGTTTACAGCGTTCATAAACCAAAATGTTCGTCAATGGAGAAGGTCGAAAACCGAGGTAACACTGTAAGGCAAATTCACATACAAGCCCAACTGATTAAGTCCCTCCAGAATTGGATGGAAAACATATCTAAATTGCTGTTGTTGCTGCTGTTCCTAAACCTGTGCGGAAGTTGACAGTCTTTTAAAAGAGGTCTTTTTTTTTTTTTTTTTTAAGATGAAAACCAAGCCAACTGGTAATTATTGATCATGTACTATATGCAAGGCATTATATGCATATGAGATTACAAGACAGGCATTCTTCAGAAAGATAGTGAACAAATCCTGTCTTTTTAAGTGCACTTTGTTTAGAAAATGAAGGACTGTTACACAACAGGAATAGAACTTCATTTCAATTGAAACTGGGGTCAATGTCTGTAAAAAGACCCAAATTCACTCATACATTAAGTCCTATTTATTAAAAAAAAATAAAATAAAAAGCCCAGATGTGAAATACGCAGGCTAGAAAGACCCCTAAGTATTATATAGGATTTCCACCTACAAACGTTTACAGCCAAAAAGCCTGCCAAAAGGACTAATTCCTGAGTGGAGTTTTCCAAGCTCTTACAATAACCACATCAACCATCTCTTCTGTCTCCCATGGGGAAAACATGTGCCAAACAATCTCTGTTGCTGTCTGTTTGTGCTCTGCCTAGCCTTTCTCTAGCCTTTTGTTATTTGGCCAAGTTAAAACAAAACCAGCTCACACTTGCATGTGCCAAGCATTTTCAAAATGCATTTTTAAAACTGACTTAGTTAACAAGGTAGGTTCTACTGTCCGCAGATGAGGAAACTAAGGCACTTAGAGATTGAAGAACTGCCCCAGGTGGCATCGCAGAAAGAGCAGAGCCAGAATGCAGACTTGGCCCATGCAGCTGCAGACCCTCTGGTCTCCAACCCCCCTTGCTATGCTGCTGCAAGGCAGTGAGTGGTCTGAGTGGGGATACTCGATTACTTCGGGGCAAGTTTTCGTATCCTCATTTTCTTATCCAACTCCATAAAGTTTCAAAATGTTAGAATAGAAAAAGATTCACTCCAATCGAGCACCTGAATCGGATGAGTAACTTTTCACAAAGTACGTCTCTAAGTAGCCTTGCCCCATTCGCAAGAAGAAGCACTAAGTGGCCCTGGACAAAACTGTGACATGAGTGACATTCTATCTGTAAAGAAGTGGCCCCAGAATCTCACTATTTAGGGAAAACCTATTATTGGCTGCTTGGGATAGAAGGTGAGACCCTGAGGGCGTAGATTCTACCCCTCAGCTTGAGAAAATGAAAAATAGTTGTTACTGCTGATGAGAAAGGGATAGGGAGTGGGATAAGAGTGGTGCAAAAAAGGAAAACAATAACATAGTAAATATCTGGGACCTACATGGCTGAAAGGACAAGTGAAAAATGCCTCCATGATTTCTAGGGTAGGGCGGGGCACAGGGGAGGAGGTTGTCTGTGTGAAAAAGTATTTAAGTATTTAAGATTGAGACTTCTTAAACTTTGATTTGAAGGTATTTGTATTGCTTCAGTGTAAACCCTATTAACCCCGTCCCAGCCCTACTGCTTATACTGGGTCCCATCCATACATCTTTTATGATGGGAGGAGGTGTTTGGTGGGAATCCAGGAAGGGTAGAGTAACATCTCTGCTTAGCAGAGGCTGTAGACACAGGAGCTCAGAATCAGAGGAGCTCATGGGAGCTTTTGTCCCTGGAAATTTGCAGAACTCACAGGAGTAGCCCTGGGTGTACACAAGCCTTAGAATTGGGGGAGTTTGTATAAGCATCATCTCAATTTCAGCCCCAGCTGTCATCAAGATGGTATGACTCCCAATCTGGGTGCACTTCCTTTCCCTAAGCATCCAGATTTCTCATGAAGCCACTTATTCAATGTAAAGCTTTACCACTTTTTGATCATATGGAGAATTGATTCATTATCTATTTTTGATATTCCACATTCTCTTGACCCTTTTTCATAGTTGCTTTTTAAAATTTTGTCGAGAGAGAATGAGAGAGAGAGAGAGCAGTCATTTTTGTTGGTGAAGTTCTTCTCAGAATCTTTCATTTTTTTCTGGAAATGACCTGGGGCTCTTTGTACACAAACACCGAAACCAAATAGTCATATTATCACTGTGTTCCTAACCCTAGATTCTCTTAGCATGGGTGTGGGTTTACATAACAGGGAAACTAGCATTGACCTGGTACAAATGCTAATTAAATGTTTTTAAAAAATTCAAGGATAATGCTGCAATAATGCAAAGGTGTGTGTGTGTGTGTGTGTGTGTGTGTCTAAATCATTTAAATATATTTGATAGTGGATACCAAGTTCAGGGCAAAGACAGGAAAAAAATTTGCATGAGTGGATAGAGAAAAGGACTCCCTCCCTCTCCCAGGGAAATTGGTGACTCACTATGTGACAATGCATAAATCACCTAGTCTCTATGTTCTGTCCTCCACCTTAAAAATGGGGACTGGAACACTTGAGAATGTCACTACTCAACTAATGATATCTCCAAGATACATGAGAATCATATAATAAAGTGCATGCGTCCTTGGAAGGAAGGATTTTCGTTTGGGGTAGAGAAATATATGTGAAAATGTGCCTTTCAAGACTTTCTGTGACTCTATGATTCTATGAGCCTATCTGAAAAAGTGAAAGCAAAATCATACTTAATAGCAAAACTAAAAGAGAAACTCAAATTACACTATAAAGGGAAGAGAACAGAAAGGGGGGAAGGATGGGAAGAAGAAGAAAAAGCTAATATTTATCAAGGAAAATATCTATGAACTTTATGTACTTCATTTTTTAAAAGAGAATTGCTAGACCACATTCCAGCTTACGCTGCCTAAATTCACTGTTAATTCACATCTCCAGAGACACCTGTATGGTTGGGACAGTTCAGCATTCAAAGCACAGGGACGTGCAGATAAACATGATAAACAGATAAGAAACCTCACTGTCTTCATCTTTTTTTTTTTTTTTTTTTTTTGTCTTTGGCAGATGTTCTTTAAACAGAATATGTAAAAGTAAAGGAAAAAAATAATCTAACCTACATTTCCTTTTAACCTTTGGGATCATCTTTATTGTAGAAAATAGACATTTCTGATGCTGGTACACTCTGATTCAATTAAATAAATATTTTCTGCTTGCTCCCCATCAAAATGAGGAAGCTGCTTGCCCACAAATTCTCTAAAGGAAGATTCGAAGAAAAAGGAATTGCAGTTAATCCTTTCCCAGGTCACACCTAAAATAGGTCTCTGATAATAGGGAAGTTATTTGTATTTAAAATATAAATATACATTTTTAGAATATGTTGAAGGAATCAAAGATGAAGGAGTATAGTGAGAAGTTCATCCCACATTAAAGGGATTGAGAAATTAAGTATAGAATATTTAAATATTCTCCGAACTGTGTCAAAGGATCTGAAAGCCCCTATTAGATACTCTCAGAAAAATAAAAATATAGAAAGTATACCTTGGTTAAGTGATTCTGGGGAAGGCTGAGTTAAAGAAAGTTACTGCCTTCTACATTACTTTAGAGTAATTAGTAGGATTACGTAAAGTATGAATTTCCAAGACAGGGCTGTGTGCAGTAAGCGGTAATTTTCAAACCTAAACCTTTTTGGCAGTACAAAATAATATCTCACATATTTTAAGAAAAGCAAGTTGGAAATACTGGTATGGAATAAAATTGCTCTTGAAGCTTGGTCTACGTTTTCTGGGTAGGTTGTTATATCATGTTGTCGATATCTTAATACCTTGATAGCGTGCCTAGCACACTTCCATCCAGTTTTATTTACTTCTAATCACATGTGAATTTAATATTTATGCTCGGATGTCCACACGTCTTGACATTACCGGTTCTGCTCTGATGTGCAGTGGAGGAGAGTGAAACCACGAAAGAAATCCAAGTTTAGTTTTACAGAGGAGGCCAGTCCCCGAGCGCTGAAAGCAATGACATTAAATCACAGCCCAGTACAGAATCAGACAATGTTCATTTGTGTTTACAGTGAGTACATGGTGTTGGAGAAAAGCCACGATTTTTTTCCCCAAATGTGTTTACATTTGGAACACCATGCCTTGTTTTCATAATGTAAAATCTTAATTTACTTTCTAAACAGCCACATGTCTCTCCACTGCTTCTCAATTTGGAGCTCTGTTTTTGTCTAGTTGTGTGTGACAATCCCACTGGGTTTTCTGATGTCAATCCTATGCCAGGTCTGGAGACAGGAGGCCTTGGGCCAAAGTGGGGAGTCATGCAATTTGATCCTGCGTGTTCGTTGTCTCTTTGTGGTAATAGCATTCTATCCCTAACAAGTTAAGGTGTATTGGAGTTCGCCACTTAAAAGTAAAGCTCCCTATCAGCAATCGGTGATTGAGAAGAAAGCCATTTGAAGTGACACACAGACTTTAATGAACTGTGTTGATTGCCAGCTATCAGAATAATGGGGAAAGATATTGATATGTCAAGAAACAGATATTGGAAGATCCTGGGCTAACAATCGCAAATAACTATTCTTTAAAAAACCAACCAACCAACCAACCAACCAACCAACCAACCAACCAACCAACCAACCAACCAACAAAAAAGCCAAACTTATAAGGACGATAAGAAGATAATCAGCAAAGCACAACAAAGGACACGTAGACCACGCACATGCTTTCCCTAAATTATGACATCCAGAAGATGAGGGCGACAGAACGCTTGCATATTGTGGCAGGAAGACTGCAAATTAAATTGGCTTATTCATAATTTTAGTCATAGTCTCCAGAATCAAAATTCAAGGAGAAAGTTTATTCCCACCGTATGGATCCTTTCCCTTCTGCTGAGTTGTGTCTTCCTTGACAACCATGCAGAAATCACTCTGGCATAGGCGGGGGATACAGGCTGCGTGATGTGCCTCATCAGTCATGTTGGACACACCCCACGGCGATTACCATTCTGATTCAGGGCAGGATAAACAGAGTTCAGTGCACAATGTGGTGTTTAGGGAGGTGATCCGGAAGCATTAACCATACAACTTTGGCAGAAACTGTTTTGTGAATGTGTCAGTGATATCTCAAGTACATGAAAAACCAGCTTTACTGTCCCTTGATATGAGATTAATTTTTTTTCTATTTCTAGAGCATTTACCATTGTCAGGTAGACAAATATTATCCCTGTTTTTCAGCTGTAGAAACTGAAATGCTAAAAGGTTAGGCAACGTTCACAAAGTTACATAGTGAGTCATTTTCTGAATCAGGAAATAAATTGGTGGCTCTGATTCCCTTTTCCCTGATTCCACCAGCCGGCAAGACTCATTTAACACTATTTACAGAAGTATTTTGCTTTATTGTCTTGAAAGGGGCACTGAACAGATTTTCTGAGACTTAAAAATTACAAAATGTGACATATTTTAGGGAGCGGTAGAATTTAATCAATGACATTAATTCATGCAATAAGTTTTATTGAGCATTGATAGTGTACAGGAGCCAAAAGTTTTCAATCCTAATTTAAACCCTACTCATGATTTGCAAATATGCACATAATGTCTCTTTGCTTCCGGTAAAACAGGAATAATTATTCCTACCACAGATGCCATAAAAATTATATGATTATATTGCATGATATATTTTCAGCTGAATGGATGGAATTACTGAATACAATATTTTTAAATGATCATATCACTCTCCTCTTTTCTAGTAGGATTTTAGTATGTTTCTTATGAAAAGGTTTAAAAAATATTACCTAATTTTAACATGTATTTATACTTGTAAAATACTTCAGAAGGATGTGCCATATTACTGTACTAAACACTTTTACATATATTGTCATATGCAGGCCTTGTGATAACCACTTCGATACTCTTCCTGGTAGAGTTAGAGTTATGCCTAACCAAATAATTGAACTCTGTCTCCTAAAGCTTCCAGGGTGTTGCTCATTAACATGGTTGTCCTCAATACTATATGTATCCCTCCGTCTCCAGCTGTACTCCTTCACGTGGTCAAAAGTCCCAAATTGGGTTCATTAGCACAGCTGGAACTTGGTTGTTTTTCTAGGCTGCTGATTTTAAAGGTACTTTATCAAATAATGGGAAAAATTAAAAGTGCACAAATACAGAAAAGACAAAAAGCAAAACAGAAGCCTTCTTTACACACTGCAGATTTCTGATTCAACGACTGCTAACTAGGACTCAACCCTCACAAGATTCCAAATGGTATTTTGGAGAAGCTACAGTGTAGGTCTCACATGCTTACCCTATTTCCCTGTATTTTTTACCTTCTAGTTCCTGACCTTGTTCCATGTGGTGAAAGCCATCAAATGAGCTAACGGAGAGACACCTCCTAGATGTCCTAGACCTTTGTTTCCCTTGATAGTTCATGAAGTCCCTTGGCAGATTTCCACCTGTCTCAGTTAGTTGTCTTAAAGGGAAACAAGAGGCTGTAACCACCTTTGGATCAGTTAAGGTGAACCGCAAACCTGGGAGGGCCCCTCAAAGTGCTAGTAGTGGTGGTAAAAATGAGACAACCTCACAGGAAGTTAAATTGGGGGAAATGCCAGAGCAGCTCAGTTCCCCACCCATCTCATCCCCAAGCTTCTTCTATGGCTATGGGTTTCTAGATTTGGTTTTAGTAAAGGAAAAGGTTTCCTTTGTAAGTTGATAGCATTATCTTCATTTAGCAAATGAAGAGAGAGAACCTCAGAAAGGTGAATAACTTGCATTTAAGCATGAATTGGTAAAGCTTGAATTTGGATCCATTTATGTTGAATGCGAATGCTCCTCTTTCTGCTACACGTAGCAGTGCTTTTGTCAAATAAGTGACGTGGCCATCTGGAAGACTGCAGTGCACACAGCCACCAGCTCACTTCCAGCTCATTCTTCAATGAGCTTTAGATTAGAAAATATCTTCAATGAATATCTATCCATAAAATTTACTGAAATCTGGCTTTAAAAAAAGGAATTAGAAGTTATAATAATAGAAGAGGATATGATGAGCATGAGACACGGCAAAACATAGCACCTCATTTAAGAATATATATACCTTACATAGGATATATATATATGAAAATGCATATATATACATTTTCATCATCATCATATATATTTGTCAGTTCTCCTTATTCACAGTAGTTCTGTCCCATAAAATTTCCTGGAATACCAAACCATTGCTCCTAGGGGAAATACAGGGTTAGGTTCCTACAAGCCTCATCACATTTTCATCAATGAATTAAATACAGCCCTGTTTCGTGTATGTTTTTGCTTAATGGCACCTTATTTAATATTATTGTTCATTGATTCACATTGAACTCACAGCCAACAGCATTGTCACTCTGGTTTGAACGAGGCTTACGTAACACACATACAAGCATTTCCTCCAGAAGGCACATCACAGCCGGCTTGCGCTTAGAAACAGTAGACAGCACTTCATCTCTGTGCTTGGGGTTCATTTTAAACGTCCAATCACAACAAAAAATTACAAAATGCAAAAGATGTCATACTGAATACACTACCTAAAAAAAGCACTTATTTATAGTATGAGAGCTGATACAAGTAGGCAAATCATCGCTTTGTTCTGTGTCAATTGGGGATATGTTTTTTGGGTGACTAAAATTTGTGCTACTTTGCATTCATTCATGAATGACCGCAAGCACTGTGAGTATTGATTTGAGGTTACAAATCAATTTTAGTGAGTAGGTGAATTCACAAACATGGAATCTGTGAACAATGAGAATCTAACTGTAAATGCAAACAAAGAACACAAAACCAGTTTTAATCCTGTGGTCAGTTTCATTCCAATCCACATTGAGAAATCAATGGACTTTAACTTGATACTGGGAAGTTTGGTGACCAGTGATTAGCATAATGATTAACCCTGCTTCAGTCTGTACCATTTCAAATCTGATGATACATTTTCTACTAAAGTTCTAAGGATAAACCAATTGAAATATAATGTTTTTTTGAAATTATTGTGTCACAAAATTAAATCACTCTGAGGGGTAACAAGATAAATGTAAGTAATACCATGTTTCCCCGAAAAATAAGACCTAACCGGAAAAATAAGCCCTAGCATGATTTTCAGGAGGACATCCCCTGAACATAAGCCCCAATGCGTCTATTGGAGCAAAAATTAATATGAGACCCAGTCTTATTTTCGGGGAAACATGGTTATACATGGTAGTAGGTCCAAAACTGGAAACAGGAAGGAGTTGGAAGGTAGTTTGGCATGTATGCCAGACTTTCATTTCAACATAGCTGTTGCTGTGATGTCCTCCCTCTAGCTTATTCATACTAAGTGCTATAATCCCACGCAGTCCGCATGATGCTCAGTGCTATTAAGTGAAGTGACAGAAAAATAAGTGAGAGAGCACTTATCTCCCAATGACTTGGAATTCATACTTAGAAAATAAGTGGTGAAAATCCCATAATCGAGAAGTTTGGAGCACAGTAAACACTAGTGAGTTGATAAATGGTGGCCTTCACAATACAATTTTTTTTTTAATCAAATGGGCTTTTTTATTTTCATCAGAAGACCATGTAAAATGAACATTGACGCAGAGATACATTTGGCTGTTTGATATTCTGTGGATTGTAGCATGCTTGATTTATCTTGCAGTGTTTTGGTGTCAGTTTAAAGGACTATATAGTAGGTAGGGGAAGGGCAGTGACAAAGTTAAATATATTGTGTGACACAAACTGATTGCCATGTAAACTAATAATACTTGAAACAGTTCAGATTAGCATAAGGATTGTAGTCCACTCTATTTGAGTTGTTTAAGGTCTAACAGCGATCTGGCTACCTTCAAGTCCATGAAATTTGAAGTTCAAGAAAATTGAATTCATGTGTAGCAAAGCCACTTTTCTCACATTTTTTTAACCAATGAATATTGGGAAATTGAGTCCATATGTTTTCAAGTCATTTATGCAAGTTGAATAATTAAAATGTTCACTGGTAAGAGCTGCCTAGTATCTTTAAAGTCAGGAAATTATCTTATGCCAAAAGTAGACAAACTTAAACACCAAAAGGTCAAGCTAAGTTAGAAATTTTGCAACATCCCCAAATATAATTATTCTAAAAGCACTTAAATGTTTGCTAATTCCTCCTGCTTATACATGGTAGAGAAATAAGGAATTCCTTTCCTCTATTTTATTTTTGAAAGATCTTGCCTATGTGTCTTTCTAAAATTACCTCCAAGTTATGTTGGAAAAGAGCCTAGACTATTAATTACATTTGCAATAAAATCTTGTCAGCTCTTAAAAAATTATTAAATTAATAAATGCTTGTGATTCATTTCTAATTCAAAACAAAGCATAATGATGAAGATATATTTTGCTTCCATCGTATCTAAATAATTCTAAGAATTGCAATTATCATTCCCATTTTATAGATTTAGAAATCAAGGTCCAGACAGATTAAGTAGCCTGTGAAAGCACATCCTAACTGAATAAGTTAAACTTTGCCTGACATATTTTAGAAATACTTGATGAGAAACAGGCATAGAAGAGATAGTTAATAAATCTAGCCCTAATTAAATACTAACCCAAGGTTAATCTGTTTACTTTATGGTGGCAAGAGGATGGGACTTGGGGAAAAATATGAAAATGAGGAATACTGAAAATTTTACAGCGTTTGTAGCATAAAAATGACTAAATTTGGAACTGGAAGTCCTACATTCAAATTCTAACTTTTCCACTTACTATTAGCTCTGTGACCTTGGGCAAGTCATTTGATCTCTGAATATCTTCCCTTATTAAGTGGGAATAATGAGACCTTATAGGTTTATGAGTATTTTATTAAAAATCACTGTACACATGTAAAATAATAATAATTGCAATAATATACAAATAATTGGGAAGTCCCTACCTATAGTAAAATTGAAAATCATTGAACTTGAAGCTGTTATTTGTATATTGTATTTGTCTAATATTAGTTTAATTTTTCCTCATCCTTATTATGGAATATAAATTTACCAAAATATAAGATGAAAATTAATTCAATAATTTAATTTTGAAAAAGGATAAAAATCTTTACTTATTTCTCCATGTTTGCATCATTTTTACAAAAGGGATAACCCTTGCTTTGCCTTATTTACTCTAAATTTAAAACTTCTTTAATAGCTTAGAAAAGTAGTAATTCATTTAATAAAATGGACAATGGCCTTTCAAATAAGATATTCCTTCAGGAAAAAAAAAGGGGTGGAAGGAAGAAAGGAAGAGAATTAGTCATTCAGTGGGAAACAGGCTGATACCTGCCAGAACAATCCATGGAAATCACCCCATTGCTATATGCATTGTGTTTACGCTATAATTAAAAATGAATTAAAAGGAACTAGAGCATAGCATTTCTGATTGCTGTTCACCTTCACACTCAAGAACAAGAAAACTACCACATTAAATTTAGCCACTGGCACTCAGCTAAGCCCAAGCTGTCTAGTGTGGCCTGTGGGTTAGGAGTGATTTGACAAACAGGTGGACAGTTAGTTTTTTTCTTTGAGATGATTCCAATAAAATTGGGTGGGTGGGAGAGGTGATTTTTTTTTTCAAGCCAGAAATGCCATATGTAATCAAGGAACTTGAGATATTAACCTTCCTCCTCCTGTTAATGTGATGGTTTGAGCTTTAGCATTAGTAATTCAGAATATACTATTGGGTCTTTTTACATGACCTCTTGAATTTTTAGGTATGATATTTTCATTCAATGAGAGAACATATAACACTGTACAGGGGCCCTGCTAAACCTCAAGTCCTGAAGAATTTAAACCGTTTTTTCCAGCTGATGAAGTGCATTTTCCCTGAATAGGAAGGCTACTTCTCTGTTCTTTGTCCCCTCCTGCCACCGCCTTTCAAAATGAGTTCCATTGTGTTTACCCAGAAATGGGGCTTTGTGGCAATTAAAAGATTCCAAAGTGGCAGAGGCTAACACACCAGTAGAGCAGGATTCCAGCTTTCCATGGTAACACCCAACTTCCCTTCTCTACCACTTCCTTCTAGTCTACCCAGACAATTCTAATCCTACCTCTGTGGTTACTCTGAAAAGGCATCCAGTTTAGTTATCAGAAAGAATCTTTCTTAAACAAATATTTACCAACGTCTATTTTACTCTTTAGGGGAGTGAGCAAAGGAAGGGCTGAGTCTCTTAATCCTTTGGATCACACATTGTATAGATGATAGAATGTACTCAAGGCTAGGAGCTAGTAGCGCCAGAGCCCAACCTGTGCGGAAACTGACACTTCATTGCCTTGATGATCTCAAACCTTAAGTGGCTTGATTGGCTACTCATCACATGGGTGACTAGTATCCCTTCTTGCCATCCACTGCAAGTCCCTTCCTCATTATGGCAGAAATCCAGGAACATTCCATGAGGATTACCACATTTTCCTTTTACAATAATGGGCTTTACCTTTCTCTAGGTTCCATGAACTCTTTAAATGTCAAGGTGATTCACGCAGGAGGAACTGATCCTACACTCCTCATCGAAAAGCTCCAACATATAAGATCTTTTCTCTCATGAAAGGGCACGATGCTTGTCTTTATTGGTAATAATGCACTGCATGCGTATCATCATCCTATTATCTGTCTGCATGTAGCCACGCAGTCTGTTGGGTAAAAAGGCATAAGGGATATATCATATTTGGAGAAATTATTTTCTATAAACTCTCGCTTTCCCTACCTGCTTCAGGATCCCCTGAACTATTGTGAAAACTGTCCCAAGAAAGAGTTAATTCTCTGTGTCCTTATTCTGCGAGATATTTCACTAACCATGTCTTAATTTGAGGATAGTTTGCAGCAGTATTAGACCAAAAGTAATTTGCCTTTCACATAGTCTGACTGTATTTCGCAGAAACGTTAATGTGTGAAAGTACATTACTTTGAGATGCTCATTTATCCCACCTGAATTCTGAACTACATTTTAAATTACAAAACAACAAGTCAGAATAGTAAGACACTATCATCCTGAGAAAGAACATACTAAGCATTTTAAAATCCATTCACAGTTATTTACTGAGAGCTCTCTCCGCTAACACTATCAGGGCTCCTAGCAGGGGCCAACTCCCACTTAGGACCTAGATCACATCCTCTCTTGCCTGCTTAGGAATATCATCCCAGCCATTTTTCTCTCTCACCTGCATCATCAATACTCCTTTCTCTTCTGGATCTTTCTCATCTACGTACAAACATGCTACGATTCTCCCATCTTAATAAGTCCTCTTTGGACCTGAGGCAGCCCAGCTCATACCCCCTTTCTCTCCTTCCCTTTTTAGACAAAGTCCTTGGAAATGTTGAGTACATTTGCAGCTTCTAACATCTCCCACTCTGTCTTGAACGTACTCCAACCAGTCTGTTGCCTCCCCAGCCCCCATTCCAATGAAATGACTGCTCTTATCAAAGTCACTAATGATCTTCATGTCACTAAATCCAAAGATCAATTCTCAATCCTCATTTTATTTAACCTATTAGTAGTATTTAACAGTATTGCATCTGAAATTTATGAGTTGAAATGATGGTACAATTTTTCTAGGATCCACGGCTTCAATTAACTCTTATTGGCTGATGACCCACAATTTTATTTCGATAGTCCAAACCCGATATTTGTTGGCGATATGGATGAATGAATTAGCTTCCCTTTCTACACTTCATCTTAGGTGTTCTACCAATAGTATCATTAAATGTGAGGGAAAAGTAGAGCGTATATCTTTGCTCCTGTAATTACCTTCAGAAGTATTTCCTTGTTACAACTTTATTGATAAGATTCTGAAAAGTGGTCTTCCAAGTGAAGTTACCTTATTCACAATAATGAAAGTCTACAATTTTATTCTTATGCTACAGAAGCAGTGAAAGTTGTACTGTATAGATTCCCATGCCAATTCTGCATTTTTCAGTTTATAAAAAGAATAAACTTTGCTGCCAATCATCAGCAATATATTTCTAGCCCATGTCTAAAAGTGTTGAATTAATTTGAGTTATTGATCTAGGGTATTTCATACACAGTGGTCAAAATTAATCAGGTGTATGACCTCTTTGTATCTATGGCCTCATGAGAGAATCAAGATTAAAATATTTTCCTCATGCATTTGTTTTCCAGTTTGACCCCTGCCTCTCCCACCCATCATCCTGTTCTGAGCCTGACACTAAGCTCACATGATTGACCTGTATTCTAACAACCAGGAAGCGTGATGCCCAGCAGGTTCTCAACCTGTCTGGTCCTGCCTCGATGCTTGGTAACCAAGTACTCCTTTACTGATTGCGGTCTGCTGAACTCCATGCTTCCTGGTTCCTGATCCTAGCTGCAGACTGGTTTTTAAAATATCCCTAATAAATATTTGCTCTAATAAGTGAACAGTCTGTAATAAGAGGACTCAAACAGTAAGATTTTAATTTCCTTATTAAAACAGACACGAAACTATCAACCATCATTGTAGTATGGATTCTTGCTATGGCCATGAATGTATATATCAGTAAAACAGAGAGTATCCTATGTCTTTCATTGTTAAGCCCCCTTTTACCATGTGGAATTTTTACATTGGCCTAGAGCAACTTAGATTGGTATTGGTAATCCCTGCATTATAGAATTATTATGTGACATAATGCACTTGTTTCTTGGTTAATAATAAGAAAGCAGGGAGAATACTAGGAGTAGGGATGTGAGAGAAGATCTATATTGCTGTGTACAGAATAGTTTATAATAATGTGGTAGTTTGATATGACAACCACTTTTTATAAATGTAATGAGATTTCTTGACTCAAAAGCAGTAAGACCAAAAAGAAGAAAGAGGAGGAGAAGGAGAAGAAAGGGAAAGAAGGAAGGAAGAAAAGAGGGAAGGGAAGGAGGAGGAAGGAGAGATAGGAGGAAGGAAGGATGGGAAGAAGAAAGGAAGGGAGAGAGGGAAGGAAGGCAGGAGGGGAAGATGGAAGAGAGAGAAGGAAGAGAGAGAGAGAGAGAGAGAGAGAGAGAGAGAGAGAGAGATTATTTTTTTCTCTTAAGACCCATTAATCAAATATTTCAGATAATTTAGAAACTTATTTAGAGAATTTAGCATTCTCCTTGTAGAGATTGTTTAACTCCAGTAGGTCCTAATGGAATATCAACTAAAAATTAATTTGAGTTTGTTACATAGAATATCGAGGGGCTTAAACTGAGAAAAAATGATTAAGATCCTAAGAACTCTTAATATGATAAAGAAAAATCACATCAGACCTTGAGTTCAAGTCCTTTTTTATGACTGTTTTCCAAAAGGGATGGTTTATTGTGGTAAGATTAAACTAATAAGGGTAGACATTGTTTTCTTATTGGTTCTGCCTGCTGGTAAACCATATGACCTTGAGCTATCTGTGCTCTCATTTCCATTTATGAAAAACAGAAATACTATAAATTGTTTTATACCATCTTGGGATACCTTTGAAGCACCACATTTATGACAATTTATAAATATGAATGGCACTAAGACCAGGAAAGTTGCTCATTTAAAGAAAAAAGTATTTTAATACTCTTACTAGTGTCCACCGGCAAGACGTACACATACCCAAAGCTGTGTATAGCTCTCATTGATGCGGACATATCAGAATTCTCAGAAGAGAAGCCAACATTTGACTCAGCAGAGAGATTGATCCCTATTGCTGGATGTTCCCATTTGGAATAATGTTCCAAACAGTTTGTACTACCACTCCCTATGCTGAATAAATACATGAATTTCATTTTAATCATCTGCCAACCCTTTTCTTAATGTATAATTCCCAGATATGGAGGGAAGAAAGTATTTGAAAATTATTTCAGACAAGTCAAGGATTAGTCTCCACAGCTTAATTCTTGGAAAACCACACTTGCACCTAACTTTTCACATGGACAACACAACATGTTCCCTATAACGCACAGCTGATGGTATAAAAACAGTTAGACAAAAGAAATACATGTCAAAAATAGGCCTAAACTATACTAGTTTTAGGCTTCAGGCATCTGCCTGCCAGGATTGATTTACGCCTGGGGATGGGAAAGGAATGCTGGCATGGTAGTGGTTAAGTAAAGTTGCCATTTCCAGTTCTATAAAATGTGGAAGGATCAAGAACCCATCAAAATGTTTTGTTACTGAGTGCCCCTGCATGTGTGTGTGCGTGCATGTGTGTATGTGTGTGTGTGTGTATACAAATCTCTTGATAATAGTTGATTCTGAATCAGCAGACTTTTTGTGTCAAGAAATATTTAAAACATTATAGTCTGTGAGTTACACTTATATTAATTCTCCCTCCTCAGTCTTGGAATAAGTCCTCATATTTAAAACTCAATTAGGAAATGTACAGCTATACTCCTAATAGTGATATAATAACTTCTTGATCGACCCGGAATGTGGTGACCCTTGTTTTAATAGACTCAAATATGCACTCCATGGATTTCCATGTCTCTGTTGTCTTTCATGGTGTTTTTGGATCCCCTCCTGAAAAGAATCCGTGCTTCCAAGACAGAGGTTCAGCAATCATGTGCCTAGATTAATCTGTCATCAAAGCATCAACACTCTTTGCAGCAAAAAGTTCAGAGATTCAGTTTCCCTGGCTTCTGAACAACTCTTTGGATACAGGACAGACAGGCAGCCAAGGTTAGGCCCCTAGGTCACATATTGCTGAGCAGAAATACAAGTTTATCAGATAAACTAAAATCAGAGAAAGTTAAAATTATTTCAAACGAAATATGTCTTGAATAGTTTCTGAAAGAATAACAAAGAGCTCTGTCATCAACAAGGTGTAAGTCATTCATAATTAGGATTCTGTGAGAGATGACTCATGTCTCTTGGATAAATGAACATAAAAGCAATTAGCAGGGTGTGAGTTATTTGGTTTCTAAATGTCCTGACAGTTATGACAACCAAATTTCGATTTTTATCTGTCCAATGCTTGTTTAATGTATTCAGCATTAAATTAACTCTTTTTTTTCTTAGAGTTAGTCAGAAACTTTTTTCAAAACTTATTTTTTAAGTACTTATGATTACACTTTCTGTTTAAGGAAAGAAAACATGACAAAACGATGTGATTCCAATAAGAAGCTACCAAATTGGATGTGTCATCCCAGTGAGCATGTCCGATATAACATGGAACTTTGTCTCATGATGGACAGCCAAGCACCTGCTCAGCATACACCACATACATGATAAACTGAGAGAGCTGGTAAATTTAATTGCTCTGAATCCTGCAAAGGACACTCCACATACCCAAGGCTATCTGATTTCCTTGCTCAAGTGAAATTTATAACCTAAGATGTACACATTGACACAGGCATAGAGAACTGAGGACCATGAAAAAAGAGATTAAGAAATTAATCATATTCCAGTGATTTATTCCTTGGGTTTATCTGAGTGTTTATATAACAGCATGGGAAGCAGATAGACTACTGCTTGAAAGGAAGGTATGGGCAATATGACTAAGCAGGGTCGAAATACCACGTCTGTAAATTTCTAGTGGGATAACCTCAGGCAATTTAATTTGATACTTCCCTCCCATGCCTCAGTTTCTTATCTCATAGAGATTTCGTGAGGCTCAAATGCAACAATGCTTGGTAGATCATAAACTTCTGGAAAAGAATGTCCATGTTCAAGAATGTTGCTCACTGTTAAATCTCTGGTACCCAGCATTGTGTCTAGTGCATAGTAGGTGCTTAGTAAATGTTAGGTAAATAATTGTGCAAAATGTTTACCATCATCCCCAGCACAAAGTAAGTAAATATGATGCTAGTGATAATGATCACATTTATTAAGAATCCCTTTAATGGTTTCCCAATGCACTTAGAATAACTTGCAAATTCCTATAAGGCCCTACATGATTTGACTTCTTTCTATCTTTGCAACTTCATCTTGAATTAACCTTCTACTCTTTTCTTCTACCTCCAGCCATACTTCTCTCTTTCACTGTCTTAAATAAACCAAATGGTTTCCTGCATCAGGACCTTTCCACGTACTTCATTCACTGTGTTCTTGCCTTTTCCCACTCTGCATCCAGTTTTCCTTTCCAACTCTCGGTGCTTCTGATCAAGAGCTATGCAGGGCCCACCACCAGATACTTTGCTGTGAAATCACAGAAGCAACATCCAAGAAGGACCACAAGCCTCCCATAAATTTCTACTTCATGGGCCACACCAGCAGGTGGCCATGCTTAGCTTCCTGAAAGCTCAACTGGGCTGATCAGTGACATTTTGTATGACCATTTTCAGACCTTTATTACCTCAGGTTCTTCTGAGTTGTAATTAATTACTAAATATTACTAAAATAAATTATTTATTTATTCTATCATATCATTCTTTTATATCATAGTTTTTCTGCATCTCTAATTAAGCACTAGTTGCTGAAGTGATTGGTAATGGAACCTTCAAGTTTCCATGGCAACAGAACGTTAAAGATGGGTATCTATCTGGAATTGGTTCTCTGATCTTATTGGATTTAAAGCTATCTATGTCACTGTGGCCAGTAACAGGGACACCAGTAATCCATTGATAAGCAGTTATTTAAATGTTCAATTTGAGACCTTTTCAAGTACCTACAGGAAGCAAGCCTTTGGGATAATCAAGTTTCTGCTATGGAACATTCTAGTGAAAATAAGGTGTATAATGGGATCTATTGCTTGCTTTTAAATGCACTGGAAAACTTAGAAGAAGAAAACGATTTAGTTGACATTTTGAATTCCCAGCCAAGCCAATTAGATTAGGATAGAGAAAATAATGTTGAATCAAGCTGAATTTGTTGATAAGGGTACACTATGTAGAGATTCTGGGTTCATGGTGACACCCTGAGCAGTGAAGAGAGAGTCTAATAGTTTGGTTGACTGATTAACTGAAACCTAGACCAAAAGCTAACTTATGTTAAATAAAATTGTAATGCTAGAGCTCTCTTGCTGTACTTTAGAGAAAGGTATCTAAAGGCTTAGGGAGATTGAAATGCTAGAGAAGATTTATAATATAAGACCTGTTTGCACGTCCTTAGCCTTGTGAACATCCAGAGGATACTTCCTCTACCAAAGCTGTCCAAGGCTGCAAGGAATATATTCATGAGGAGAACTCTGGCATCCTTGAAGAGCTCTCTGGTAGAATCCATGTTCAAGAATGTTGTTCACTGGACAAGATCTCTATAGGCCAGGAATGGTAGGGGAATTCTTGCCATGAAACTGAACTCCTGGAATTCAGTGGCTGTAATGGGAATTACTGGAGAGCAACTGAGAAGTGGCTGCAATTAATTACCAAATGCAATGTGGATGCGATGACCACTATGGTCAGTGGGACCACGGTAGTAATTAGCATGATGTAACCAACATAGATCTTTGACATTAGTCAGAGAATGAGGACCCTAAGAGTGAAATCAATTATCAGCTCATAAAGTCTTACCTAATAAAGTGGAAAAACTCTAGATCTTGTGAACAAAAGTCTGACTTGAGTCACCACAATAGAGAGCTATGATCAGTCCTTCAACCAGTTGCCAGACTTGAGCCAGTTAACAAACTTGGAGTTCCTTGAATAAAGGGGAGACCAGACTCCATTGAGGACGATGTATGTTATATAGCCAAAAATTTATAGGATATTCTCCCTCCTAGCATTCTTCAAAGGAAACTAAGGACACTTACCCGCAAGAATAATCATTGCAAAAGTGTAAAGAATCAGACTGTTTAGGGATGATGACTCAGTGGCTCTGAAATGACATTAATTCCTGGAAACCCAAATATTACTATGGTTCACCACTCAGAATAGGGGCTTAGTCAGGTCAGGTAATTGATAGAGTATTAGCTTGAGCCTAACATGTCCCCAAATGCAATGAGCTCAACATGTCCTCAATTTCTCCCTATGAAGTTTTCTCCCAGTTTCAGAATATGTTGTTGGACTGGAAGTACTCAGTGACTTTGGAATCCTCATATTGGCTAGCAAGGCAGGGAAGGCCTTGTGGAAGTTACTACAACTGTCTCTTCACAGAGATTGTAAACCAAGAGCAATACCACATGCTTGGAGGGATTGCAGAGATTAGTAACACCACCAAGTTCTTAAAAGATGCAGAGCGGGTGATTCCTACCATATTCCCATTCAGCGTGTCTATTTGTCCTGTGCAGAAGACAGATGAACCTTGAAGAATGACAATAGATTATAATAAATTTAATTAGCCCATGCGTACAATTGTAGCTGCTATTCCAGATGTGATTTTTGTTACTGGGGTAAATGTACAGATCTCAGGTGTGTGTGTGTGTGTGTGTGTGTGTGTGTGTGTGTGTGTGTGTGTGTATCAATCTGGCCAGTGCTATATTCTTTGACGATACATCCTTCTATCATCAGAAGTAATTTGCATTCGTTGGACAGGGTGAACAATATTTTGCCACTGTCCTATCTCAGGACTGTATCAACTCTGTCATTCTTGTTCGTAATTTCACCTTCAGAAATTGATTACCTTTAATTCTAGGAAGCATCATACTAGTTCATTACACTGATGATATCACACTGTTTGGAACTGTAAAGTATGAAATACTTTGCATGAGCTATTTAAGTCCCTTTAGTAAGGCACATTTATGCGAGAATGTGGCAAATCCCAGAAAATTCAGATCTCTGCGATCTTGGAGATTGGTCTGGGCCATATCCATATTATCTTTCCCAAGGTGAAGGTCAAGTTAATGTATCTAGCACCTCTAACAATAAGAAACATGTACAATCCTTATTGGGTCTGTTTGAGTATGCTACTCTAAGCCATTGACAGAGAAAGCTGAAAGGTTGCCAATTTTGAATGGGGTGCAGAACAAGAGAAATCTGTGCCACAGGTCTAGGGTACTGTGTAAGCTGCTCTGCCACTTGACCCATCTGAGCAGCAGATCCAGTGGTGTTTATACTGTCTGTACAGATAGGGTTCTTAGTAAGCCTGTACAGCTGTATCATAGTTCAGATCTTTAGGACTTTGGAACACATCAGTGCCATCCTCTGTTGACAGCTATTTTTTTTCTTTTTCTTATTTATTTATTTATTTTTTTAGAAATAACTATCTTGGTTTGAGCCTCAGTAGAGACTGAACTTCTGAGTAACTTCATGGACCACAGGACAGTAACTGAATAGTGTGTTTTGTGACTCAGCAAGCCCTAATTTGAGTGTACACAGCAGCACACATCACTATATAGAAGTGGTGTATATACAGTATCAGGTTCAAGCAGGTCTTGAAAGAATAAATAAGTGGTGTAGATGCCCATGGCCTCTACACTGGCTGCATTGCATCGCCTCTCAACTTACACCTATGACCACACGGGGAGTGCCCTGTGAGCAGCTAACAAAGAAAGAAAAAATGAGGCTGATTTTACCGATGGTTGTGCATAATATATTGGAATTCTTCACAAGTGGATAGCTGGAGCACTATTGCCTCATCCTGCGGTGAACCCAAAGAACAGTGAAGAAGAGAAATCTTCCCAGGCAGCAGAGCACTAAACTGTGTACTTGGTTGTTCATTTTGCTTGGAAGGAGAGATGGTCCGAGATGTGGATCGATGCTGCTTCATGGATAGTGGCTTAGTAGTTTAGCTAAATGGTCACAGACTTGGAAGGAACACAATGCAAGCATTTTGAAAACTGGAGATTAGGAGAACTGGGGAAGATGTATGTAGATAGACCACTGTGAATGGGCACAGGGTGTGAAGAATTTGTGTCTGATGTATAACTAAGGAGCAGCCCCAGCAGGGGAGGGTGGACAAGATGACCTAGTCTGTGGATGTCAGCCAACCTCTTTCTCTAGCCATCGCTGTCCTTTCCAATGGGCTCATAAACAAAGTGACAATAGCAGTAGAATGAATGCTATAAATGGATTTAGCAACAAGAACTTCCATTTTTCAAGGTTAATCTGGCTATGTCCACTGCTAAATGTTCAGCTAGCCAAGAGCAGAAACCAATGCTGAGCCTTCATATTGCATCATTCCCCAGAGGAACCATCTAGCCAAATGGTGACAGGTAGCTTATACTGGTTACTTCCATCATGGGAATGACAGTGCTTTGTTCTTAATGAAATTCATACTTACTCTGGATATGGATTTACCTTCCTGCCTATAGTCCTTCAGCAAAGATCACCGTCCATGTACTTATAGAATGCGTTATTCATAACCATGGCATTTCACATAGCACTGCTTCTTACCAAAAAACCCCTCAATTTAGAGTCAATGAAGTGCAGCCATGAGCTTATGCCCTATCGTGTTCCCCATCACCTGAACAGGTGACTTGATAGAATGATGGAGTGATGAATCAGTTATGGCACCAACTGGGTGGCACACTGTGCGTTTACAGAAATGTCTTTGAGGATATAGTATGTGCTCTAAATCACTGACAGATGTTCTCTTTTTCTCATAGCCAAGAGTCTTGGTTCTGGGAGCCAAGGGTGGAAATGGCAATAATCTCACTGTTACCTTTTATGATTCACTGGCACAATTTTTGCTCCATCTCTACAACTTTGGGCTTTGTTGGTCTAGAGATCTTTGTTTCCAAGGAAGACGTGCTTCGACCAGGCAACAGAACAATGGTTTCATTAAACTAGAAGTTGAAAATGCCACTTTTCTACCTTGGGCTCCTCACGCCAGTGAACAAAAAGGTGAAAAATAAGGTTATGCTATACTGGCTGGAGTGATTGATTATGGCTATCAGGGGAAATTGGGCTGCTGTTACACAAGATGGGTAAGGAGTATGTCTGGAATTCAGGCAATCCCTTGTGGAACCCCTTTGTACCTCCATCTTATGATAAAAATTAATGAAAAAACACAACAACCTCATACAGACAAGACTGCTTATAGCTCACATGCCCCCATTTACCTACCAAATAAGATGTATTGATAGTAAGTAACCTTAGATATCAGTTTATCAGTTTAAATGACAAGATATCAATAGGTGACTCAGAAGAGGAATGGACATCATCTAAATAAGGACAAAGTGATTTTGTATTCTCCTTTGGAGGGAAGATTAGCATGTTTTTGGTTGTATAAGTAAGTGATGGTCACATTATGTTAGATGGAAGCATGGTTTTCCTATTATCTTTACTTAGAAATTAAATGTGGTTGAAAGAGGAGTATATACATGCTAAACTGACAAAGAGTAGATCATGGTGCTTTCATACTGTCAATTTAGATAAATTGAGATTGTATTTCTCTATGTTTTAGATTAGGATTGGCTACTAGAGACATTTTGTGTGAAATTTGGGAGACAGAAGTGAAGCAACCACTATATTCTGCAAGTTGTTGCTTAAAGGTGATAAAGAAAAGATGCAGAGGTGCCAAGAGGTTCAAGTTTGTTCTTATCTTGACCCAGTCTGATTCTCTTTCTTCTTTCCAAATGCCTATTCTATTCCTAGGCACAATAAAAATAAATCAAGTTACTTATCCAAGGTATATACTTTATATAAAAATAGAACAATTTTTTTCTTTTATATTTTTAAAAGGCTAGCTTAAAAAAGCTAAAACAAAGTTAAAACACTGATTGATTTTTATTCTTTTTGTCTTGCACGTGGCTGAATTGGTAGAATGTATGAACTAGTGCATTTGTGAAGAATAGGCTAAGAATCACTTGTTTCATTATAGTCATGATAAATATGTATTGTCAAACAATCCACCTGACTCTGGTGACCAGAGTAGATGTTGAAGACAGTGACTCAAAGGTCGTTATTGTGAAACACTTTTGAAATGGGCAAGACAAAGATTATTGAGTACCCTTTTATTATAGTAGAATACTGATACTAGACAATCTCTGGGGACCATCTGATTCCATGGGAGTGTGAACATTTGATTGTCTTTGATTGGTCTATTTAATAATTCTGTGGAGATGGAAGTTGGTTTGGGGAAGGCTGATGATGTGCATAGTGAAGCAAATGAGTCCTGTCAATTACTAAGTAAATGGATTTTGTCCAGTGGAGAATATAAATCTCATTTCAGCACACACGCTGTGAGAGGGCAGGACACCTTAATCAATGGTGCCATAAGATTAGCAAATGGGGAAGAGAAAATCACGCCATTTTCCTAAAATATGTGGGATGAATGTTAGACAGCCAAAAGCTACCAAGCAAACACAAGAAATATCCAGCACAGCTGCCTAAAAATCTACAAAATAGCTAACTAAATTAAATTAAAACACAATTGATAGACTGGGAGAAATTATTTTCAACATGCACACTATACACAGACACAAAGTTATCTAAAATTATAAAGAGGCCCTTCAAATCCATAAGAAAAAAATCATCCAAAAAGTAGAAAAATTGGCAAAGGCTACAAATAGTGAAAAGTAAAGAAGTTAAAAAAAAAATCCCATGATAGGACACTAATCAGATGGATGCAAATTAAATGACAACTTGTTTGTCATTAAATTACAAATATTAAAAAGGATGGCATTCCCATGTTCATGGCAGCATTATTCACAATAGCCAAGTTATGGAAACAACCATCAATGGATGAATGGATCAAGAAAATGTAGTATATACACACAATGGAATGTTATTCTGCTTTAAAAAAGAAGAAAATCCTATCATTTGCAACAGCACGTATGAACCTGGAAGGAATCATGCTAAGTGAAATAAGCCAGAAAAATACAAATACTACATGGTATCACATGTGTAATCTAAAAAAATAAATAAATAAAAATCCAAAACAAAGTCAGTTATAGAAACAGAGAGTAAAAAAAAAAATGGTTCCCAGAGACTGGAGGGTGAGGGAAACAAGGAGAGGTTAGTAAGAGGGTGCAAACTTTCAGTTATCAGATGAATGACATCTGAGGATCTTGTTATAATATGGCAACTACAGTTGATAACACTTGATTATATAATTGAAATTTGCTGAGAGAGTAGAACTTAAATGTTCTCAACAAAAAGAAGGGTAAATATGTACTATGACGGATGTGTTAACTATAATTAATTATATGGGATGAATCCTTTCACAATGTATAGGTACACTTTAAATATCTTACAATATTAATTGTCTATTATACCTCAATAAAGCTGAAAATAATAGGGTGGCAGTCACATACAAAGCTTTGGTAATGTAAGATGCAACTGAATTTTGGGAGGATAACTTCATTACTCAAAAAGTTATGTACAAAAATATTGACCTTCAGTTTTACTCCTAGATATCTATCGTTGAGTAATGCTTATGTAGTGCATTAAAAATATGAACAAATACATTTGTTATGGCATTGTTGATAATATCAGGAAATTGTAAAGTAAAATTAACACCTAAAACATACTTCTGAAATAATCTGCACTAAACAGTACAGTTCGACGATATTAACAGGGTTTACTTCCGGTGAAGAAAGTGGGCCAGGCAAGGCAGTCATGTTTTTATTATATCCTTTTCCATTGTTTGCCTGTGTTACAAAAGTATCAGGAATATGTTTATCACTTTTATAATATAAGAATTTAAAAAGGGGAACATAAAACTGCCTGTTCCTAGCCCAAATTTGACACAATGGAATTTTTCAGTTCTGCTCATAATAATTAACCAATGTGATTATTTCCATGTTTTTCCATTTTGGGGAAAGAAACGAGCAGAAAAACTCAGGAGTTATTTCTTATGAAAGTGTTAGTGATGGAGACCTTTTAAAATTCTGAAGTAGGGAGACTTTTATATCTAAATTGCCATTACTTTTAGGTTGAAAAGAGCTGGGTAACTTTAGGCATGAGCCTTAAATATAAAAAGCTATGTTATAGGGAGTGCTGTTTCTGCTAAAGACTGTTGTGTGGGACAACCAACAAAATTGACAACTTCCTCAAATGTTTCACCTTCAAAAATGGCTCCATTGAAATAACAACGTGATAGGAGGAAAAAAATATTGAAAGTCCTGAGCCCTACAGTTGGCCTTGTGTTTCACTAGTGGCCAACTGTTTCACCTTGTGAAATACACTTAACCTCAGAAGCTCCAGTCCTTCATCTGTACTGTGATGTTAATAACCACTGTCACTTCCTCACGGGGTTGTCCTTTGGGCTCAATGACATTTCACATGTGAAAGCATTTTACAAGCTTTAAAAAAATGAAAGATGTTACCACATCAGGGCCTGCTTCATACACTTACTTCTCACCCGGTACTTTTCCTTCTTAGACCTTAAGCGAATGAACAATTAAGGAACTCTGCAATATCCGTGCAATGTTTAATGTCTGCCTCAATCCCCGCATTATAGACTCTATGATAGCAGAGACCATGTCTTTCTTTCTTTCTTTCTTTCTTTCTTTCTTTCTTTCTTTCTTTCTTTCTTTCTTTCTTTCTTTCTCTCTTTCTCTCTTTCTCTCTTTCTCTCTTTCTCTCTTTCTCTCTTTCTCTCTTTCTCTCTTTCTCTCTTTCTCTCTTTCTCTCTTTCTCTCTTTCTCTCTTTCTCTCTTTCTCTCTTTCTCTCTTTCTCTCTTTCTCTCTCTCTCTCTCTCTCTCTCTCTCTCTCTCTCTCTCTCTCTCTCTCTCTCCCTCCCTCCCTCCCTCCCTTCCTTCCTTTTGTTATTTTCTATTATCTAGCAAAGTACCTGGTACTTAGTATCTGTTCAATAGATAGTTGAATAAGAAAGTGAATGAATAAATGAATGAATGAATAAAATCAGGTTGCTTTTCCCTGCATAGTTCCCCCATGCTTTTTCTAGTACCTTACAAGTTAACTGAAACAGGTGAAAGAGTTTGTTTAGGGAAACAAAAATCAGCACTTTCCCCAGATTTTCAAGCAGTAATTTCCTGGGAGTGGAGAATCCTTCCCCCGCTCCCACTGGGGTCAGAGGAATTCCAGGAGGGCAGCAAGACCATAATCCACCAAAGCCACTGTACCTCCGCTGTTCAGTGTGAGCTCAGCCCTGTAGCCTGATGGATTTCGGGGGGAGTCAAGAGCATCTCCTGCAGAATTTTTTATTTAGGGTCAGCCAGAAAATTTACAAATTGATTTTCAGAATGCCATGCAAACAGCCTTTACTGAAGCATAGACTTAATTGTTCTTTTATTATAACAACAAATATTTAAGTACCGATAGAATAATCGGACAATTTGCATTAACAAACCAAATCAGACTAAAACCAAAAAGGTTTTTCTTGCCCTTGTTTCATGTTGATGGAATGAATTTTGTGGTGAACTGATCTATACTCTACTCACGATTGCCCTTGGCATCTTTGAAAAGAAGTTTGATCCTTAGTTAATTATTCTCCAATATCCTTTTATTAGATTCCTTTGACTTTATAAGCATCTGTCTCTGTACTTCACATTAAGGGTATATAGGCAATATATAATTAAATAATAAAGACGCTATAAACTAAGTTCTAGCTCTAGGTGTTAAAATCTTAAGAATATTGGATTTTCTTTCCCTTCTTTCCTTCCTTCCTTCCTTCCTTCCTTCCTTCCTTCCTTCCTTCCTTCCTTCCTTCCTTCCTTCCTTCCTTTCTTTCCTTCAACAAATGGGAAATAATGGCCTTTTGAGTCCTAAGAGATAGTGAAGACATCTTGAGTAATGTCCCAAGCTTAAAGACTCACTCAAAATGCATCTATTTCTCTTGCAAAAGGTAAACACACCTGATTTTTTTTTTTTCCTTTGGATATTCCATAAGTCTGGTGGTAGGAAGAAAGCTAATTTGGAAGACAGTTGTTAGAATTAAATGTGAATTTCAGAGAAAGAAACATGAGGGAATGTAACCACTTTTACCTTAATTCCTTGCTTCCTCTTCCCCCATCTTTGGGTATGTAATTCATGCAGATTTAATCAGCTCTGTTTGTGCCTTTTATTCGTTCTGTCACCAGATGGTGCCACTCAATATGAGGTTCTGTGTGTAGCCCTCCTCTCCTGGCCATCAGAGTTGTGGTCTTACTAGAACTCACAATTAAGAGTATGACAGAGCTAGTAAGTTCCCATCTGTCTGTCTATATTTATGCCTCTCTTTGCAATGTAGTGTTGTTTTTTTCTCAGTCCTCTCAGGTAGTTTCCTTTTATTTTGTCCCTGTGTATTAACTATTACCTCTGTGATAAAAAATATTTTAACTTTTTTCATAATTTTTTTGTGATTGTTTTCCATATTTTTTTCTTGATTTTTTTTACATAATTGTAATATGTCTTCTTTAATTTTTTTCACCCTGCTAAAACGTTTTAATAGCCAATGCCAAACTGAAATTTATGCCATATTGGATGTGTCATGGGAATTCTGATAATCTCTACCTGCATAGCTATTAAGGACAAATATGGGAAACTAAAACCTGTGTAAGATAAAGACATATAAGAGTTTATTAGGATTGTCAAAACTTTTTTAAGGAGTCATTATACCAGTAATTTTTGTTGACATCATAGAATATAAGGTGTGCTCATTAGGAGAAATATAACTATAAAATAAATTAAACAAAATTAAACAGGACAACCCCAAATTTATTTTATTTTATAAAATAAATTGCAAAGACAGTAGTCCACACAAAATAAATTATGGTATTTTGATGTAAGGTCTCTCTTAATGCATATAAGGGAAAAAGAATACATCAAGGAACCCTTTGGTTTCTTGAACTATTGTAGTCTAACATTCTGATTCCTTTCTCAAAGCTATAAATCATTAGTGGTAACCATAGGTCCCAAATGGTTTAGGTCAATTCTTATCTGAGATATTATGCCCCATAGTCTCTTAAGCACACACACTTGTAGCCTATAAGCCATCTGTCCACATTTTATTTTTCATCCAAAAGCCTCTTGACAAGGCTGTTTTCTTTATTGCCTTATGTCTTCTCTTGTTCTCTTTCTTTTCTCAACAAGGATCCTGTGTACCTGCTAAAGCACAGGTCCTCTTACCATAACTGATTTTTCTGACTATACAGTTTTCTTTTCCCTCTGCCTCTCATGGTCATGACTTCTAGGGCAAAAATTCTAGCAATAGCTTAGGCTGTGTTAGAACTTCCCTTTCTTCACATAGATCCATATACATCAAGAGCTAGTAGAGGAATCATCAAACTTTCAGAGCATTTGATGATCCATAGTCATTACTTGGCTGTCTTCCTACAATTCAGCAGCTGGACTCTCAATCCTCAGTCTAATCCCCCTGTAACATCTTGTTCCAGTAGCTACATTTTCATATCATTTTTATTTGTAGTCATCCAAATTTTATTGAATTCTCAATTTGTAAAAGATAAGGCATATCAGTTTGGCCACTTCGTTTTGTGAAAACTTTTGTCATACTGGGTCCACATAGAGAAAATCAGTACAGTGCAAGAAAAAGTAACTTCTCATTAATTTTTCTTTTTTGAGAGTAGGGTGGTTCTTATGAGCATATTTTAAGGTCACAAAGTGTTCTAAGATAACCTGTATAGCAATGGTTTATGTAGTATGAGAATTTCCCCTCTGTAATATAGATTAACTACATCAATGGCTAGTGAAGGAATCGTTAAACCTCCAGTGTACTTTAAATATGTACTGAGTGATGATTACATTACCAAGGTCTCATTATAGGGGTGAGGTACAAATGAACAACAAATTAAAAACAAAAAACCTTTCAGGATACATTATTTTCAATCTTTCTCAATTGAATAAAAGGGCAAGAGAAAACTTGGTGAAGTTGTCTATGAATTAATTTAAAAGTATTAGGTTGGTGCAAAAGTAATTGCGGTTTTTGCAATTATTTTTAATCTTTTAAACTGCAATTAACTTTTGCACCAATCTAATAACAAGAGTGAATGTGTTTTTGGTAGTATTATGTACAAAAGTCACTCATGTGTGAAATAATTGTAACAAATTATTTAACTTAGCTTACAGTATTAGACAGTTTTGTAAACATTAATGAAATAAGTAACCTGTTGTTGATAGCAGCAAAACAACAAAAAGAAGGAGCACATATGTTCCCTTATGAGTTGCTGTCATTTTGACACCTTATTCCAAGTGTGTGTGTGTGTATGTGTGTGTGTGTGTGTAGGATGTCCTTTTTAAAAAGATTTTTATTAAAATATAGCTAACATACAATATTATATTAGTTTCAGGTGTACACTATACTCATTCAACATTTGTATACCTAAAGAAGTGATCACCATGATAAGTTCAGCAACCATCTGATACTGTTCCACCCTATCACAACATTATTGACCATATTCCTTATGCTGTACATCACATTAGGTGTATACCATAGTGGTTAGACATTTATGTAATTTTAGAAGTGATTCTCCTGACTACTAGTCTCCACCTAGCACTATACAGTTATTACCATGTTATTAACTATGCTCCTTATGCTTTACTTTACATCCCCATGACTATTTCATAACTACCAATTTGTACTTTTTAATCCCTTCACCTTTTTCACTCTGCCCCCAACCTCCACTCCCATCTGGCAACCATCAAAATGTTCTCTGTACCTAGTTGTTTCTGTTTTGATTATTTGTTTATTTTGTTCTTTAGATTCCACTTATAAGTAAAATCATATGACATTTGTCTTTTGCTGTCTGACTTACTACACTCAGCATAATACCCTCTAGGTCAATCCGTGTTACAGATGGCAAGATTTCATTTTTTCTAATGGTTGAGTAATATTCCATTGTATATGATTATATGTACCACTTCTTCTTTATCCATTCATCCATTCAGGGATAACCAGATTGTCTTCATATCTTGGCTATGGTAAATAATGCTGCAATGATCGTATAAACAAACTTGTCCCCTCGAATTAGTGTTTTGGATTTCTTTGGATAAAAGATTACTGGATCCTTTTTGTCTCTTTTTATATAACCTTTGTTTTAAAGTTTATTTTGTCTATTATAAGTATTGATTCCCCGGCTTTTTTTTTGTTGTTTCCATTTTCATGATACAACTTTTTCCATCACTTTACTTTCAGTCTGTGTATGTTTTTCTATCTGAGGTGAGTCTCTTGTAGGCAGCATATGTAAGGGTCTTGTTTTCTTATCCATTCAGCCACCCTGTATTTTGATTGGAGCATCTAATCTACTCATATTTAAAGTAATTGTTGATAGATATGTAGTTATTGCTGTTTTATAACTCATATTTTGGGGTTTTTTTGTTAATCTTAAGGAAGTCCTTCCGAGATTCTTTGTAATACTTGTTTGTGGTGATGAACTCCTTTAGCTTTTTCTTGTCTGGGAAGCTCTTTATCTGTCCTTTGATTCTAAATGATAGCTTTGCTGGGTATAGTAATTTTGGTTGTAGGTGCTTGCTTTTCATCACTTTGAATATTTCCTGCCAATCCCTTCTGGCCTGCAAAGTTTCTGTTGAGAAATCAGCTGACAGTCGTACGGAAGCTCCCTTGTAGGTAACTAACTGTTTTTCTCTTTCTGCTTTAGAGATTCTCTGTCTTTAACCTTTGGCATTTTAATTATGATGTGTCTTGGTGCTGGCCTCTTGGGTTCATTTTATTTGGGACTCTCTGTACTTCCTGGGTTTGGATATCCATTTCCTTCACCAGATTAGGAAAGTTTTCTGTCATTATTTCTTCAAATAGGTTTTCAATTTCTTGCTCTCTCTCTTTTCCTTCTGGTACTTCTATGATACAAATGTTGGTACACTTGATATCATCTCAAAGGCCCCTTAAACTCTCATTTTTTATTTTTATTATTTTCTTCTTTTTGCTGTTCTCTTTGGGTGTTTTTGCTATCTTATCTTCTAAATTGCTGATTCAGTCCTCTGCTTCATCTTATCTTTTGTTGATTCCCTGTAATATTTTCTTCATTTCAGTTATTGTATTCTTTATTTCTGACTAGTTCTTTTTCACGTTTTCTTTCTCCATTTTTATATTTCCTAACTCTTTTTTGAAGTTATCCCTGAGATTATTGAGCATTCTTATAACCAATGTTTGGAACTGCATCTGGTTGGTTGCTTGTCTCCATTTTGTTTAGTTCTTTTTCTGGAGCTCTGTTTTGTTATTTGGGACATGTTTCTTTGTGTCCCCATTTTGGCTGCCTCCCTGTTTTTGTTTCTATATGTTAGGTAGGGCTGCTATGTCTCCCAGTCTTAGTAGAGTGCTCTATGTAGTAGGTGTCCTGTGGGGCCCAGTGGCACACTCTCCCTAGTCACTAGATCCAGGTGCTCTAAAGGTGCCCCTTGTGTGGGTTGTGTGTCTTCCTGTTAAAGTAGAGTCTTGGTTGTTGTTTGCATGTCAATGGAAGGGATTGACCCACGGGTTCATTCGTTGTGAGGACTGGCTGTGACTACAGTAAAGGAACTGCTGTGCAGGGGCTGACCCTCAGAACAGGATTTGCTTTAACAGGGCTCTGGTGCCTGCCCAGTGTGCTCTTTGGGTGTGTCATCTTTAGAGGCATCCAACTTGTTTCAAAGCTCACCACTGGGCATGCCAGCCTTAGGGCTGCCTGGGAGGGGACCCGTTGGAGGCCAAGTTCAGCCACAGCCCGTGCCTTGCCAGGAGCCACCTGACATGCGTCACAAAGCAATCTACAGATGGCTGCCACCCACACTGTGCTTGGAGGTGCTTTGAGAGAACAAGCCACGTACCAAGGCTGGCTGCCGTTAGTGCTGCTCAGCCAGAGGTATGGAATATGCTGAAGCCAGATGCTGCTTGTTTGGGTTTCGTGAACCTTTGAGAGACTTTAGGAAAGTCTGCAGCATGAGCCAAGGCAGGTGGTTTGTATGAAAAAGCCACTGTAAGAGGCTTGGGTGTACCTGAAAGTTGAATGGGGCATAGTCTCAGAATCACCAGGACGTACAGAACAAAAGGCATTAGCCAACTTGATGGAGACTCAGATATGGTGGAATCCTGTGTCTGCACAGGGAGGGGGAGGACTCAACAAAGAAAAATGGCCTCTGCCAGCTCCTCCATGCAGGAGAAAGCTGCCCCTCCCTCACTCTATAGCCAGATAGCTCAGTTCCTTCCAGTATGTCCTTGCCTCCTTTGAAGCTGCTGCCCCAGTGCTGGAACTCTGAGCGAGTGAGTCTGCCAGTAAGTAAGTTTGTGTACAGGCCCTCCAAAAGCAGCAGTTGGGACTCCAGCTGCCCTCTGTCTCACTCAGCCACAATCTCTGCTGGTTTTCATAACCAGGAATTATGGGGACTTCTCTCCCCGGCACTGGAACCCTGGGCTGGGGAGCCTGGTGCGACTCTGGGACCCCTCAATCCTTCCAATGTTGGGGGGCACCTCTGCAGCCAAGATATCCTTCTCAAGTTTTAATGGTCATCGAGGGGTATGGGACCAGCCCATTTTGCATCTCTGGCCCTCCTACCAGTCCTGAGGTGGCTTCTTCTGTATGTCCGTAATTGTAGGGCTTTGGTTCAGCAAGACTTCAGGTGATTCTCAGTAATGGTTGTTCTGTAGTTCAGTTGTAAATTTGATGTGCTTGTGAGAGAAGGTAAGCACTGTGTTTACCTACTCTGCCATCTTAACCTGAATCCTGTAGGATGTGTCCTTCTGACATAGGAAAATTGTTTGAGAACCCAAGTGTCATTAAATACTAGCTTCCCTTATGGCCTCTTCAATGAAGACACACTTAAGCCAATAAGGAGGTCACATAAGGTGACACTGTAGGGAGAGGCACAGAAGAATTAAATAAACCTGTGTATTCCCAAGCTATCACTTACACTGTGGATAAACAGTGAATATGGCCACGGCCTACAATAAGTATAAATTAATCATCACGCTAGAATAAATGGCAGAGTCTAACGTCAGTTAATTTTCACAAACTTGGATTATTGAGGAAGTGGTAGAGGGACAAGTTGAGACTGCTCCTAGTATAGTTCAAAATCTAGTTTCAGGATTTTCTAGCCACTCAGACTTTATCTGGTGAATATTAAAAAAAAAAAAAAAGCTAGAAGCTTGGTTATCTAACTTCTATGTGATCACTTTATTTTCAAAAATATGTTTCTCCTCTTGATTTAAAGATATATCATTTGAATGTTTGTGATTTTTTTGCATACAATGATCAAGTTTTCCTGGCTAATTTTCAGTTGTGACCTTTGCTTCCGTAGACACATGAGAATTTGTTAATGGTAAAATATACATGCTAGAAGAGATTCTATATATGTATGTTTTAAAAGTCATATAATATTATTGAGTTCATAATAAAAAACAGCAGAACCCTGAAAAATCCGATTCCATTTCACTTGCCTGTACACTAAGGCAATCAACTGCAACACTTTTAGCAACATACTCTAGTATTTAATTCTATATTTCCAAGTAACATGATTTATTACTATTTCTTGATTCTTTAATTTTAGACATTATCTATGAAATTCCTGGTATTAAAGATGAGAATTTAACTCTGTACATTCCTGCTCTGTCATTCCCTCTGACACATACACACTCTTCAGTTCTCCCTATTCTGCCAATAGAGATATTTTACATTTGGAGTTAAATGAATATTCAGAGTTTATATTATTGATAATAGTATTTTAGAAATATTATTTAGAGATAATCAATATAGTGATAATTGTGTTTTGCTTCTTACACAACCTTTTGTTTGTCCTGGTTTACATTTGCCTTTATTTTTGTTTGTTTATATATATATGTATGTGTATGTGTATATGTATATGTATATGTATATGTATATGTATATGTATATATACATATACATATAGATGTAGATGTAGATATTTGGGGGGTGACAAAAAAATGTATACAAGTGAACACTTTAGTCAAGGTTGCTCAAGCAATAGTTTGCCATAATCAGAAGTGTCTGGACACTGATTGTAACCACTTTGAGCACCTCTTGTAATTGCAGAAGTCAAACATGACTTGTATTCATCTTTTGTTATTGGTATATATTCAGTATTACAATTTTAATAATATTTTCCTTTCTTAAAATGTGTATTTTATATATATATATATATATATATATATATATATATATATATATATATATTTAATCTCCTATAATCTCCTAACTTTTTCACAAAACTAAATTTCTCCATTTAATCTATTTAAAAAATTAAGTATCATTTTATTGTTTGAGTTATAACTTTTGAAGCCTTGTTTTATCCAGTTACAATCTGGATCTTTCATCTCTAGGCCTTCAATGCCACTATTATCCTGAGGCTCCATTTAATATACTGAAATTTTTCTTCACATTTTCTTAGGTTTCTTCCTCATATTTGTGGAAAATATGATCAAATAACTTCCTGAGGAGTATTCATAAGAGACAAATTTAAGTACATGTTTAAAAAAATATTTCTATTCTACTCTCACCCTTGATTAATAGTTGATTAAGTATAGGCTTATCCATTAGAAATTATTTTTTATTCAAAACTTTAAAGGGGGCTGGCCCGGTGGCTCAGGGGGTTAGAGCTCCATGCTCCTAACTCTGAAGGCTGCCGGTTCGATTCCCACATGGGCCAGTGGGCTCTCAACCACAAGGTTGCCAGTTCAATTCCTCGAGTCCTGCAAGGGATGGTGGGCAAGCAGTGCCCCCTGCAAATAAAATTGAACACGGCACCTTGAGCTGAGCTGCCACTGAGCTCCCAGATGGCTCAGTTGGTTGGAGCACATCCTCTCAACCACAAGGTTGCCAGTTCAATTCCTTGACTCCCGCAAGGGATGGTGGGCTGCGCCCCTTGCAACTAACAATGGCAACTGGACCTGGAGCTGAGTTGCGCCCTCCACAACTAAGACTGAAAGGACAACAAATTGAAGCTGAACGGCACCCTCCACAACTAAGATTGAAAGGACAACAACTTGACTTGGAAGAAAAAAGTTCTGAAAGTACACACTGTTCCCCAATAAAGTCCTGTTCCCCTTCCCCAATAAAATCTTTTTTTAAAAAATTCCTTGTTAAAAAAAAAAAAAAAAAACTTTAAAGGAATTGTGCCATCACTTCTAGCTTCCACTGTTGCTGTTAAGAAGTTCTGTGTTCATATGTTCTGATTATTTTTTTCTGCCTCTGAAAGCTTTTTGGATTTTCTCATTATCCACAGTGTTCTGATATTTCACAGGATTCCCTTAGTATATATATATTTAAAAATCATTGTATGGAATCTTGAGAGTCATTTCGATCTGGGAATTCACATTATCTAGTTTTGGGAAATTTTCTACACTTTTGATTTATTCTCTCTCATCAAAACTCCATGTTTTGAAATTTATGTATCCTAGACTTTTTATTCAATTTCATAATCATTTTCCCCCTAACTTTATTTTCACAAACTTTTAGTTGTTGAAATCATATTTTTCATTTTTAAATATTTCTTTCATGATCTTTGTTGTTGCCTTTAAAAATTTTAAGCTATTGTTCTTCATGGATATGGCTAATAATTTTTTGTATGTTTTATCTTATTTCATCTGTTTTTTTCCTTTTGTTTTAGACTCGGCTTTTCATTTTTGAGATTTTTCTCTAATATCTAATGATTTTTTGATGTGTCTTTGTGCTAACTTTATTAATATGAAATTGGTATTTTTATAGATTAAAAATGGTTGAATATTGGCACTTTCATATGGTTTAATTAAGAGTAAGGTTTTAAAAAGCTGAAGCACTAGATGCAGAGTAGGAGGTGTTGAGAGTTTGATCATTTAGTATGGAGGCTCTTCTTTATTGTTCTTGGCACCTCACTTTCACCCTCAGTTGTGCTTGATTCCTTCAGTATAGAACCTGTCTTGAAAATTTCTCCAGAATGCAAATCTCCAGTCTACTGCTGGAATGAAAAATTGTCAGTAGCCTGAGAAACCAACAAGGAAAGAGGATCCAGATAGATAATGATTTTTAAAAAAATCTCAACCAATGCTATTTTCTACTATGCTCTGCAGTTTTAAAAGTCCCTGGAGTGGGTGATTCCTAAGCCTTTATAACATTATGTGGCAGGTATCAGCTTGCGTCTCGTTCACCTTGCCTGCCCCCTCCTTGTGTTTTGGTAAGTCGGTTACCATTCATCCATTCACTTTCCAAAATTTTGACTTCTACAGTTTTCTTCTGTTTCTTCACCTGTCTTATATGTGTGTACGTGGGTAAGTAGCTTATGTTTTATTTTTGAGGGAGGGGGAAGGAGCAGAGATTAATGCATGTGCTCAATCTCCACAGTTTTGGGTTAAAAATTGAGAACATTATTTTCACCACTCATTTGGTAAGAACACAAAATCCTAGAAAAATAGTTGGGCCAAGTCACTGAGAGTTCAGTTACAGAACTATGAGTAGACTCCAGATTCCTGATTCTCAGTATAATTTCTGCTGCAATATTATCTCTCATTACAGGTCATTATTCTTTTCTCTTAATTACATAAATGATTAGATTTTTTTTTCAAGAAACTTATGTCTACTTCCTTAAATAATTGAATAGCTACAAGACTATAGAAAATTTATTCTCTGGATAACTGTTTTTATAAAGTGCTTTTCCATTTTTGTATACACACGCACACACACACACTCACACACACACGGTCTGACAATTAACTTTGCGAACTTGTTACAACAATGTTTCCAACCTTTTTTGATATCAGAGGGATTATTCATTATGAATTTGTACCAACTGGACAGAGAATTAACCAAGTTTACTATTTGGAAGTGCAGGTGATCCTAGTAATATTCAGCAATGAAGTATGTAGTTTTCTAGGATGAGTTCATGAACTTAATTGTCTGACTGACTTCGTGTAGATATATATTCACCATTAGTGAATGATACAGTATTTAAATTTTTACAAAGAGTGCAGCTAACAGTAAACAGTTGTTATTTTTATTTATGGAAATAACATTTGTAACCTAGAGAAAAGGTTATTCTGGGTTGGAGATGACAGTGTTTAAACAATTGTAAAAACAGAACAAATCATGTGGATGAATAGTATGAGTTTCTCATTCCCATTCCTATATCATCACATTTTTTATTATAATAATAGTGACTTTATAGTTTATTGAAGTGACACAAATTCCATAATTTAAAATCGATCAATACAGAAAAGTCTAAAAAAAAATGCCAACAAATCATTCATACCAAAACACAAATATAATCACTGTTACCGTTTTTATGCCTAATTCCAGGTATCCCACATACTTATGTAGAAAAAGCAGGTATGTTGAGAAGAAAGGGGATTTGTCAAAATAATTTTAAAACAATACAGTATTTAAATAAAATGTTTTTTATTTAATTGTAATTGAAGGGAATTTAATAGAAAAAAAGGATTAAATCAGATTAAAACTGTAGTAGTTACTGAACTTCAGATTAACATGGCTTCATCATGTAAAGAAAGCATCAAGATGGAGCTATTTTAAATTTATGCTTCAGTTTCACCGAGTATAAACTGACTCCCTTTTATAAAAAATTCTCATCCTCTTTAGAGACTATCTCTATGAATAATGGTTAGAAGTTGTGGACTCTAAAATCAAAATGCTTCATTCAAATCTTATCTCTATCACTCAATAGCTGTGATTTGGGCATATTTCTTAAGCTCTCCATGCCTCAGTTTCCTTAACTGTACTAGAGCAAAGATAATAGCAAATACCTCAAAAGTGCTTTGTGAGGATTGAATTCTGGGAACACTTAAGAAAAATTAATTACCTCTGCAAGTATTAGATATTCTTCACTCTTGCCCTTCAAACATCTTTAATTTGATTCTTGATGGTTATATATTTGTCATATTTGTGTAATATTTATATTTTATTTTGTAACATTAATTAACGTCGTTTCTTAGTTTGGAGATGTATGTGTACATTATTTAAATATGCATAACCAATTCTTTAGCTGCAGCTTCTTTCTTTCTGAATTTTTTGATTTATTTTATAAGATGCTAGTTGCTTTATACTTCTGTATGGCTCATAGTACCTCTTCAACCTAAAGGATGAAGTCCAGTCTTAGTAACCTAGCTCATTGTAATGTCTATAGCCCTGTCTGTCAACCTCACCTATCCTTACTCCATACTCTCTATGTCCTCCATTTCAAACATGTTCTCCTTCCATGGATATGTCAGGCTCTTTAGAACATTTATGCCTTCGCACATGATGTTGCCTTTTTTTGGAATACCATTTTTCTCCCAACTGCTTGGCAAATATCTACTTCACTTGCAACATGAACATTCCCCACTTCAATAAGTGACATCACAGTCCTTCCAATCACTCAGCCCCTAAACCTAGGAGAATCCTCTATTTCTCTTTCTACCTCAGACACCATTACTAATCCAACAGAGCATTCCATCACCTTGCCTCCACACTATATCCTATCTCAAACCACTTCTCATAATATTTATTGTTGTGATCTTAGCAGCATAATCCTATATTGCATCAATATCCCCCAAAATTTCTAAATTGTCTCCCTTCATCTAACCTTGCCCCTGTATGGACACCTCTTTACACAACTGGAACAATTCTGTCATCATCTCAAAAACTTGTGTTGGTGTAATTGGTTTCATGAGAATCCTGAAATTCTTCCAGTGATATTTTTTTTTGGATAATTTTTAAAAGTTATATTGTACAGTAAGTATGCAATGAAAGTTAGAGATAATCTTATAGATTAAGTTTCATTATCTAAACACACACACACACACACACACACACACACACACTCACACACATCTTTGTTTTTAAGCAGGAAATATTATTGTCCTTTTTTATACTATTATGTTGGTGCAAACGTAATTGCGGTTTAAAAGGTTGAAAATAATTGCAAAAATCGCAATTACTTTTGCACCAACCTAGGAGCAAACAACTTCTCTACCTTTATTTCCAAAATTTAAGGTATGTTTTAAAATCAAATTTTTATTCTCATGATATTTTAAAAATTTGTGGCCTATGAATCAATGAATATGAGTTAGAAGATATACTTTAGATCCTTAGATGTGCGAGTCATTTTAAATAACTACATTTTTCAAAATTTTTTGGCACTTGAAAGTTGTTGTGTCTTTGTGTTTTTGTGATATAAAGGCAACTTTTTCTGTCAGACCTAGGGTTTCTCCTAGAGCAGTTGCTTCTGAACTGACAAGAAAGGAAGGGAGAAAACTAAAGAGAGAGAAAAAAAAAAAAAAAAAAAGGAAGGAAAAAAGGAAGGAAGAAAAGGAAAAAATATATAATTCATGCAAACATTCCTATCACTGACACCAAAGTAAAAGGTTAATACTCTACTAGTAGTAATATGACTTTTCCTAGCATTGCTACCAATAATAGTAGCAACAACAGCCATATATTGAACACTCTCTATGTGCCAGGCTCAGATAAAAACATTTTACAAGTATCTTCTCTTTTAATGTTTGTGCTACAAGTCATTTGCTTTAGGTCACCCAGCTAGTAGGAGGCATTGCCAAAACCTGAACCCAGGTCTCCTAATATGATGTTCTGACACTATCTGACACTCTTTTGCAGTATCTCCCATCATTAAATAATGAATAAAAACGCAAAAATATCCTTCAAGGTTGAGTTAAGAAACTAGAAATATTTGTGGTTTTAGTGTTTGTTTCCTTCATTGAAAAATAGATTGTGTTTCACAGTTTTAAATCACAACAGTTCCATTAGCATTCAGCTTTTGCTGTGAAAGGGTTTGGATTTTGGCCATAAAATGCCCTTTACAGTGAAATTTGGCCAAGTTGTAGCCTAGGAGTAATAGTGGGGTAGATTGATCTACTAAAATGAAATTGCCAGACTTGAGTGGTCTAGCGACCATAACGCATTATGCTGACTGTAGATTCCAAAGTTCTTTTTAATGTCATTAAAGCACAAATTTTTCATGTTCAGAGATGTTCACAAATAGTTTACCTAATTTCTTTAACTTATTTTGGAAGCAAGCAATAATACCAGCTTATAAACTACAGCTAGAAGAAGATGCTTATTTCACATCCCCCATTCTCTACCCAATCCAAATTTATAACAATTTATGGTAGGGAATATATAGCCTGAACTGTAGCTTACAGAATTATTGCCTCATTTGGAAATGCAGAACTCTTGGTTGCAAGTGACAGAAATGAAAAAGAGTTTAGGCACAAAATGAATTTATTGATTCCTATAAATGTGAATTTTGGGAGTATTTGTCTTGAGGTATGCCTAGATCTAGATAATTTAATTCTAACAATATTGTCAGGAGTCTGACTCATTTAATTTCTCAACTTTGCTTCCTCTGTTTCTTAATTCCTAGGCAGGCAATATTCAAATAGTGGCAAAGATGTCACATATTCTGAATTTATCTTAATAACATCATAAGAATAAAAGTTCTTCTGTCCTTGTCACTTTGGTGAAAGTTCCTGGAATGGCTACCATTAGCTCTTTTTTTGTGTGATATGTACCCATCCCTGAGTAATTACCAAGACCAGGGGTGGGAGGTTGGGAGACAGGGGATGGAATGCTTTGAATGACCACTTGAGCCTGGCAATTTAATTTTAATATTAAATTAAATAGATACATTGTGCTCCACTATTGCCCCTAGGCGACAACACGGCCAAATTTCACTTTCAAGGGCATCTGTCCACTCTGAGGCTGCGTACTTAAGTCAGTCCCACTCAGACTCCACGGTGGACAAGTGGAAGAGGTATTCTTCCACGGTGGACAAGTGGAAGAGGTATTCTTCCTGTTACTAGGAGAAGGGAAAATAGATGTTGGTCAGACAAAACAAAAGATATCTAGTATACCTTGCCTTTTATTTTTCAAGTGACGGAGAAATACAGTAACTTCTCACCAATATCTCATTTTATTGGCATGAAATTCTACTTTATAGTAATTTATTTCAGTTTAAGTTTTCCATATTTGGGCCTATTTAGATCCTAACATAAAGCTTGGGTTTATAATTGTTTCCCTTGGGAATAATTAGAAAGAGAACTAAACATCAGCATAGAAAATGGAGCTAAAACAAGTTATAGAACAAGAACAGAACTGTTTAGGATAAACTTAGAAAACATATGAAATGCTATATCCTGTGTTAGAGATCTTTCAACTTCAGTTACAAGTGATATGTCAAGAGGACTGACGACATCTGCTTTGGAGTGACTTATCTTGGATAGAACCAACACTTTACGCCTCCCTATTAAGAAAGAGTTAGAAAACCTAGGAACTCAGCTAAGTTTTTTCTATCACAAGTATCAAAGTTACTATTTGTTGTCTGGGACTGTGGCGAAATGGAGGTGAGAATAAATAACTATAAATCATAATATCAGAAAAGCATTAAATATTTAGTTGAAGAAATAGAAATAGAGAGTACATTTTACTATTCATATTATATGCAGCCAAGAAAAGTTCATCAATGAGTGCCTCATTGAAATTGTAGAGAAGAAAAGGTAGATTCTTAAATGTTTACAATCAAGAATGAAATGCAAATGGAAATTAATTGTACAGTGCTTATTATTATTATTATTAACCAGGGATAATAACAGTGTGTAACTTACAGGGCTGTTGTGAGGACTCAATGAAATGATAAAGTGCAGTGCTAGGCTCCAAGGAAGTCTTCAATACTTGTTAGATATTAAATGAAATGTAAATGTCCTCCCATGCAGTGTTATTTTAATTACAGTTTAAAAAATTGATAACGGCTTTTATAACTTCACTTGTGACCTTGGTGCTTGGCTGTAATTTTTCCAGAAGGTATTGATTTTCTCAATCATGCATTTTCCAATGCAAGTAGTTTTCATAAACCAAGTCAGTAAAGCCAGTGTGGATAATGCATTGAGTGTATTCCATGGACTCTGAATGAAAATCGTAGATGAGCCTAGGCTGAGGGTGCCTCAGAGGAAACTTTTCATCAGTATAGCCACAGAGACCTTGGGAAGGGTGAGAGAGGGAGGGTTTGGCCTCTGTGATGCCGCAGTTCTGCTCAGATTGCAGTCTACAAACTAGAAAAGTTAATCTGTCAGCCCCTGAGAGGCGTAAACTCATTTACAGAGCTGCACTGGGTGCCTAGGGAAGCCTCTATATTTACAGAAAACATACTGCTAGCAGTCTTCTATTCTCTCAGCTCCTTTTTGGCCCCACTCCAATCCATTCTTAGCGTTGTAGCCTAATCTCTTTAAGATGCATTTTCTGTTAGTCCTGATTGATAGACCGCTGAAGCAAGAAGAGCTGGCATTTGAGGTAGTCTAGGTTTTTCTCTCTCCTTGTTTCTCATACTTCACATCCCATCAGACCTGTGAATTCTTCCTCCTGAATATTCTAAGCATCCCCCTAGTTTCCATCCTCACTTCCATGACCCACTTGCAGACACTGATTGTCAATCCTGGGACCATTACAGGGACATTTTATTGTCTCTCTGATTCTTTTCTTTTTCAAATCTTTCCAGAACACAGAGCAACCAGGAGTAATCTTCACCAAAGGTAAATTGAGCATTTCACATCTCTGTTCAGCGTTCCTCAGGGGCTACCTCTTAACCTACAAGACATAATTTACAGTCAATCCTTCTTTGTGGCCTTCAAGTGTCTCAGTGATATTTCCTGCCACCTGTCCCTCCCAGGAGGTTGGATCTTTAACTTCCAGCAATCTAAAGTATCTGTAGTTCCCTGAACTGGCCATGCTCTCTACCCTCTGAACTTACGCCTGCTTTCCTCCCTTCTTAGGACCCTCTCCTCCTTCTGCATTTCCATAAAACTCTTGCTTTTCTCAACTTTCAGTTTAAATGTGATTTTTTTTTTCTGTGAAACGTTCCTGACATTGAAGATCTTTAATTCATTTACTCATTCATTTATACTTCAATATTTATCGAGTCTCTAATATGCACTGGTCCCTTAAATGCTCTTTCTGTTATGTTCCCACTGAAAATTTCTACTTATTTGTAGGAATGCTCCTGTTGTATCACACACTTTTTGTTTGTTTTCTACCTCTTTCTAAAAATAATTGAAGACTCTAAAAGCCATGAGCTATGTCTTTTAATCTAATCTCTACAGCATAGCATAGTACCTGGCGCATAACAGGTATACGCACAAACAATTATTGAATGAAGGAACTTATTTGGAAGAATAGGGAAATTAAGGAGGCAATCGGGTTGTGGTAGGAAAATGGGTATCATTCTAATGGGAGTTACCTAGGGAGAGCCTGCCTCGATCCAACCCTGTGTTCTCCTTCCCCCTTCTTTTTCCGAGAAGCACTGGGCAATCGTACTGGATAGTTGTTGTTTTGAACGGCCTACTTCCTTTTGTTTTCCTTCCTGCTTCTGTGTGACATAGTTGTGCACTCAAATTGACAGGTACTGTCCACTTAATACACAGAAGTGTGAATGGGTTAACAGAACCCTTATTAGTAAAGAGAAATTTGTGATGAAATAACATCAGGGGATATTGAGCAATAGTGCACAAGCCCAAAGAAATTCTGAGAGCCATATTTCTCTTTCCATTCTTGGGAAAATAATATTTAATCTACTTTTTGCATCATTACTATGTCTTCCCACAGCCAATAAGTAGGCAACTGGTTGCCATGAGGAGTAATTAGTTTCCTGATTAATTTGATGCATTAGGAGATGGGCATGCTGATGTGCAATGGAAATCGTGAAATATATAACATAGTCCTATTTCCAAATATTCTCTTGGTTTACTTTATTTTGAAGGAATCTCTGAATACTGAAGCACATGTGAAATTTTACATAGTAATTTCATTCATTTCAAAGCTATAGTTGTGGTGATGGTTTCCCAAATACCAGCAGCCATTTGGGATACAGTGTGGGCCTATGGGGGCAGCGACAATTGTACTTCAGACAATATATGAGACTGCAACAATTTAAAGTCCTCCAAAGCTTGCTTCAGCTCCCAATGAGTGGGCACATGAAGAATAACAAAACACCAATGGGGATCTAGCTTCCAAAGATAAGAAGAATAAGAAAAACTCCGGACAGGTGTCCTGATGAAATCTAATTGGATAGATGATAAAAAAGAAAAATAGCAACTTGAACAATTATAAAACACACAACAACATTTAAGGAGACTTGATACAGTATAATGAAGGCTTTCTACTTTACAAAAATGATTGGCAAACTAATATATATATTTAGTAGCTCAATTGTGCTTCACATCCTGACAGTGTGTGTGTGTGTGTGTGTGTATATATATATATATATATATATATATATATATATATAGTGCCAAAAATATGTATACACATTTTAAGAAAAGAAAACTGTGTTAAAATTGTAATACTCAATTTGTACCAATAACAAAAGATGAATACAAGTCACATTTGACTTCTGCAATTACAAGCGGTGCTCAAAGTGGTTACCATCAGTGTCTAGACACTTCTGATTACGGCAAACTACTGCTTGAGCAACACTGACCAAAGTGTCCATTTGTATACTTTTCATTGACACCCCTGGTATATGTATAAGTATGATCAGTGGATGACATGGAAAGTGTTGAGATCTAAATTTGTGATCTTCAGGATCAAGGGGAAGAAATACTATAAAACACAGGGTAAATAATACAAGAGATTAAAATCATGAGGAAAAAGATTTGGGGTGGACGGTGAGTAAAAAGCAAAGTAACTTGTAGAATTGATGCTAGGGATTCACTCTGTGAATAATGGGCATCATAGAAGAAGACAAAACACAGGCAGGCCAGAGAAGGAGGGAGTAGTGTACAGGTAGAGGTGAGGAGAGGAGGGGAGTGAAGTGAAGGATAAGGAAAAAGACTTCCTTGGAAAGGAGTATGACATAATCTTATTTACAGATAATTTCATATGTGAGTGCATGTAAGGTCATACTACTTGCTGTTTATATATTTATTAGGAAAGTTAATTTCTACAGATTTTTTGGTGGCCATCATATGTTGTTAACTTGAACAAAGGACACAGAGTAATGTGTAGAATATGGTGCTATTTTGATTTTTTTTTTTAAAATCCAAGCTCTGGGTGTGTATGTGTGTGAACATGTGTTTGTGTGTGAATGCATGTGTATAGGGGTATGTATGGGAGTGGTGTGTATGTTTGCATATAGGAGAGGAAATTAAATGAGAGAAGAAAGAAATTATTTTTGTAGTCATCCTCATATTGTTTAACTTGTTACCAGACTCATGTATTGCTTTTGCAATTTGGAAAACATCAAATCAATAAATTAGAATAAAACTATGCAAAGTGTTAACATCTGTGTAATCTAACAATAGAAATGAGGTTCAAGTATGATAGAGATTATATTTGGGGCATATTAACAATGCATTTTTATCCTTAGAAATCACTAACTACAGTTTTCCAATGTGCTCCCAAATCAAGAGCCATACCAGAAATCTCAGACCATGGGTAATTCTTCTTATTGGAAGAGAGGAGCAGACGTGTACTCTGCAGTGACAGCGGCACCATGAGCCTGGTGAAGTGAAGAGGGAGGAAATGGTGCAGAAAAGGAATTCTTACAAGAGGTGGAAAATTGCCCCTTAAGGAACATTTTGGAAGACTGTGGGCTTCTTTTGTTATTGTTGTCACACAATGCTTGGAGGCCACATTTTGTGTTTAATGAGTGGAGTCCAGGGATTCTAGACAGCTAGAACAAGTGGCCCAGTTCACTGAAATAAAGTAGTATCATAAGCCATGGACAGACATAAAACTTGTTTGAAGTTATCTGAGCTTGGAAGTTAATGCAATCTGACATAAAAACAGAAAGTATTTTTTTGCCCAGTTTACGATGTACTAACTTTTCCATGAATGTACTATAGTATAAACTGTAGGAAAATCATACTTTGTTTCACATGTAAGTTTACTGAGGTTTAGTCAAAATTTTAGAATATCAACAAAAGGCTTGTGGAGATTGAGTCTCCAGTGCAGAATTTATAGTAGTTCCATTCAGGCGATTCTGCATATAGACTTAACCATCATACCATTCAGTACGTCTTTCCTTATAGTTATAACAAAGCATTTGCTTTTCATTTTGAAATACATAAAGAGTAAATTACTTTTGCTTTTTTCTCTTTTTATTACAGTTGGGATATGCTATTGATTTTTTGAAGTTATGTGAGGAGATTTATATTATCTCTGATTTTCATTTCAGAGTAGCAAAAGCAGTGACAAAAATTATTTATTATTAAAAGGGTATGTAGAGTCTTACAGGATGAGAATGACTCCAGCCCATGGAGTGTGGGAATGAGAAGGGAACAGAGAGTAAGGTAAGAAGATGCCAGTGTCCTTGATTTCTCTACTTCTGGGCTCATATTTTTAATGTAGGAGGCCATAGAAACATCCAGGCAGGTTGGGGGGTCTGGCATCACCATATCCGGGGTATGCTTCCCTGGATGTATGGAGGGGAACCTGCCCATATCTAGGAGAATTCTCATACCCAGCATGGCCCCAGAGCTAAGGAGCTGAAATGGTGGTAGGAGACGGATAGAGAGAGAAGCTGAAGGCAGCACTTCTGTTTCCTACACAGGGACCCCCAGAATGAAGAAACAGAACTGTTGAGAGGAGTCATTAGCCAGCAGAGGGCTAATCTTAGAGCAAAGAGGAGCAGTGGGGTGGAAGTTGAGACAGAGAGTCTAGCAGTGGGTACCACCTGTCACTTCCAGCAAGAGGCAGATGGGTCTATGAAACTCAACAGTCACCAATCCAACAAACAATACATGAGTTACTGTGAAGCCAGAAGTTGTGAAAATGCAGTGGAAAATGTTAGGAGCAGGCACTTCTGGCCTTCTGCCATGGAGTTCCATACATCTAACTGCCAAGAGGAGGAAAATATGATACTGGGAATTTTACCTAGAGACACTAAGTGTTAGTATTAGTATTTACAAGAAAATACTGCTTGAAGATACTGGGTTGGCCTAAGCTTCCTGAACGTGATTAAGTCTCATATTTTGTCCTGCTATGCAGTGGAAGATCAGATCAGTTATTAGGAAAATTCAAAATCTGCATTTTGAATTGTATTATTTAAATGCAGTAAAAGTGAAATCACAACCTAGCTATAAATATTCTTTTTATTTATTTTTATTTTTTTTACTATTTTTTTAATTATTTGTTTCAGGTGTACAAAACAATGTAATAGTTAGACATTTCACCCCTCACAAAGTGATAACCCTCCTCTCTCAATCTATTGCCCCTCTGACGTTGTGTATATCTGTTACATTTCCATTGACTCTCTATTCCCTATGCTGTACTCCATATCCTGTGACTTTATATATGTATTAAGTTATAGTTGATATACAACATTATTCAGCTTCAGCTTCAGGTATACAGTACAGTAGTCAAGCATCTATACAGTCCATGAAGTGGTCTCCCTAACAAGACATGTGCCCATCTGACACCCTATAAAATCTTTTCAACATTATTGATTATATTCCCCAAACTGTCTTTCCTAGCCCTGTGGCTATACTGCAGTGATCAAGTTATGCTTTCTAATCCCTCCCCCTTGCCTCTCATCCCCACCCCCCCTTCCATTTAACAACCATCAGGTTTTCCTCTTCTTTTTATTTTTTGATAAAAGGGAAATTTTTAGAATCAGGAGGGGACTGGCATTAGAGGTGAAGAGAGGATATGGCCAAATTGGGACGGAGCAGAGAAAGGGGAATTTCCAGATATAAGCCAAGTTTTTCCACTTGACAGTTTTGCCTTGGGCCTATCCTGTTTGTCTTTATCTGGGCTCAGATAACTAGAAACTGAGGCCAAAAGGCTTGTCCTTTGTTCTGCGTGACAGAGCACAGTCCAGCCTGAGCAAGAATTATATTATAGTCTACTACACAGAAAAGGGAGGAAGAGAGAAAATGCACTTTTGTGGTGGTGTTTTCTTCCCAAAGTCTTCCTCTTCATGATCTTTGATTCCCAAATATGGCTCCACGATGTTTATGAGTTCCTTTAAAATGTTTTCTCCTTTTACTATCTCTTTTTTCATCTTTCCTGATCTAAGAATTCTCATTTTTATTGATTTTGGACTGTAACCGCTCTGCATTTTGTAGGAAATGGAGAGAGTTTTAAGACTGAGTCAATAAATGTAGTGCTAGGACAGAGGAAAGGCACTCAACAGAGGGTTATCGCCAAACTATTTGCCTAAATTCTCAATTTGCTCTGCTAGGGATTTAGTTTAAGTTCTGGGTAAAGATTTTTTAATGATTTCAGGAAAGCAGATCACAGAAATATAGACATTCAAACAAAGGGTTTTATTTAGTCATTCAGCAATATTTAATGCACAATAAATGCTGCTATCTGCTTGTGATATAGCAGTGAAAAGAAGAAAAGAAAAATACAATACTGTTCCTGGTCGCATGGGGCTTTAGTTTTATATGGGGAAGGGAAACAGTAAATAAATAAATAAATAAATAAATAAATAAAGTTAGATGTCAGGTGGTATTAAGCACTATGAAGAAAAACAAAGCAGATTAATGGATTAAACAGTGACTACCAAGGAGGGAGAGAGTGTAGCCACTTTTAAGAATTCTTATCCTGAGAAGGCAACACTTGGAAAGAGACCTAAATACAGTGGGGAGGCACCCACTCTGATATCTAGAAGAGTGCCTTTTCAGGCAGAGAGACCAGCAAGTACAAAGGCCCTGAGGCAAAAGAGAGTATACCTGGCATATTCAAGGATAGCAAGGAGTCTATGTGGCTGGAGCAGAGTGATCAGAGAGGGGAATGATGACTAACTTAGTTGATCGTGTCAAGGTAGAACCTTAGAAACTACCGAGAGGCTTTTTTTTTCCCACTGAGTGTTAGAGGTTGCCATGGAGTTTTGTTGAGCAGAACAGTGAAATAATCTCATCTATGGTTTAACCAAATCAGTTTGGCTGCTGTGTTGAGAATATATTAACAGGAAAATCCCAGAAGTTAGGAAGACCTTGAAATGGGAACAGAATGGGAATTGATAATTTAGAAGCTGAGACTATATTTCAAGTAGGAAGTGGTGGTCAACTGTGTTACATGCTGCTATGAGGGCATGTACCATAAGTTTGTACATCAGATTTGGCAATGTGAAGACGATGTTGTGAGAATGGTTTCCATGGAGCAGGGGATTGAAGGACTGATTGGAGTGCTTTCAGGAAAGTGAAGCAAGTGGGGAGACATTAGTATAGACAAAGTTTTTGTCAGTTTTGTGTAAAAGAGAGTAGCAATGGAAAAGTGAAAGGAAAAATAGAGGATGGGAATGTAAATTAGGGATATGAAATCAAAGAAAGCTTGTTTTCACTTGTTGTTTCAAAATGGGAAATTTATAGCATTACTGTATATTGATTATCCTAGTAGATAAGGGATAAGTGATGATTCAAGACAGTTTGGGGACATTTATAAAAACAAAACCTTTGATTAAGGTGAGTGGGAATGGAGTCCAGTGGATACAATCTGGACAGGTTATACGAAAGAATTGACTTAATTTTTCTTTTCAACTTTATTTGGGTATAATTGACAAATAGAAATTGTATATATTTAAGGTGTACAACTTGAGGTTTTAATATATGTATAAATTATGAAATGATCACCACAATCAAGCTAGTTAACATATCTACCACCTCATATGTGTTTTTTTGTGTGTGTGTGTTTGGTGAGAACACTTAATATCTACCCTCCTACCAAATTTCAAGTATACAATACAATATTATTAACTGTAGTCACCATACTGTACATTAGATCTCCAGGACTTCCTCATCTTGCACAACAAAAACTTCGTACCCTTTGGTAACATCTCCCTCATTTCCCCCAACTCCTGGCAACCACCATTGTACTCAGTGATTCTATGAGTTTAACTATTTTAGATTCCACATAAAAGTGAGATCATGCAGCATTTGTCTTTCTATATCTGGTTTATTTCTCTTAATATAATGTCCTCCAGGTTTATCCATGTTATCACAAATGGCAATATTTCCTTCCTTTTTATGGCTGAATGATAGTCCTCTGAATGTATGTGTGTGTGAATACATACACATACATATATGTGTGTGTGTGTGAGGTGTGATAAAAAATTATTGCGAATGTTTAAATTAAAAATAATATTACAATAAAAGACACATTGTCATTAATTCCCCTCAAAATACACCCCCTCTCTTTGAACACACTTATTCCATCATTCTTGACACTTTCTGAAGCAGTTCTTGAAGTCCTCTTCTGCTGAGTGTATTTAGTTGTGCTGTTGTGGCAACCTCGATGTCCTGAATCATTTTGACATTGGGGAAGAGACAGAAGTCGTACAGTGTCAGATCTGGTGAATAAAATGGATGAAGACACACCATAATGCTTTTATTTGACAGAAAGTAGTGAATACCAGAAGTAATGTGTGACACGGAGTGTTGTCATGATGGAGGATGATTTATGGCGCACTTTAAAAACAGACTTTTTCTCAACCGTAGCTCACACCCAACTGATCAAGTTGAAACTTGTCACACATTGCTCTAAGGGTTGATGTGTGGCTTCCCATATTGAAGATCCCTGCCTTTCTGTTGGATGGCACTCGGCAGCATCATTCACCATATTCGTTGATCACATCTCATACATATATGTGTATATACATATACATATGAAATATTATACATATATCACATTTTCTTTATCCATTCATGTGTTGACAGACACTTAAGTGGTTTCTATAGCTTTGCTATTGAGAACAATGCTGTAGTGAACATGGGAATGCAGATATCTCTTTTTAAGATAACTGATTTCATTTTCTTTGCATATATACCCCGAAGAGGGCTTCCTGAACCATATGGTAGTTCTATTTTGAGGAATCTCCATACAGTCTTACATAATGGCTGTACAAATTTACAGTCCCACCAACAGTGTACAACTGTTACTTTATCTCCACATCCTTTCTTCTTATCTCTTATCTTTTTTCCCTTCTTGTGATGTTTTCCTTTTTTAAAAAGTTTTTTATTTTATTTTATTTTTTATTTTCTGTAACAGATGTGAGGTGATGGATTGACTTGAGATATGAGTACATCCATAGCAAAAAGAAAGAAAAGTACTTGGTAGAGATACAGTGGAGTATACATGGGGTGGTAGGAACAGGGGGGTATTCTTTTCTGATTGTTGCTACTTTAGCAGTAAAATATAAAATAAGGGCATCAGTTGAACTAAAGAAGAACAGAGAGTGTGTTAGAGATCCTGAGGAGAAAAGACAAGTGATGAAATAGTTGTTTTGAAGAGTTGGGAGGTAAACTGAATTGGGATGGGAAATAAGATTGCTGGGAGCACCACAGCCCCACTATAGGCTGTAGTCAGATGTTTTAAGTGAGACAGATGAATAGGGTCATATATTTTGTTAAATCATGTCCAGCTTCTCAGAGTCAAGCCCAGAATAGACAAAACTTGGATTCAACCAGGATGGAGTTTTTTCAGGTGACTATACAGTAAAGGAAGAGAGGGAGCGATGTTGTCAAGGGATTGTGTGAGTAGTGTTTATAATGATGGGCCATGTCTTTTTTGCTGGGTCAGGAAGTGAGGATGTGAAGAGGATGAACAGCAAAAGTTGATAAGTTCAGTCATTCTATGAAATTGAAGAATCTTTGGATTGTATATGAAAGGGATTAACTGGAAATAAATAAAAAGAAGTGATCACAAAGGGGGGTACTGCAAATAGTGGTTGGTGATATCTGTGGTTGATGGCACAATAAAATAATATCTGGCAGCAGGTTGCTGAGGAGGTGAGGAAAAGACCACTGGACATGAGGAGGTCAAGGCACTGAGCACTAGTGTATTGAGAGGATTCCCCACAATGTGAGTTACATGGATATAAAAATCACTAAGGATAATTGAAGAGAGTGATGGATAGTCAGTGAGCTACTTGCTAAATTTTCTTAAAGGAGGGTGACCTTGGTGTCTGCACATGATGGAACGAGGGAAGGGAGGAAGGGAGGCTATAATAGGAGGTTGCTGTGTGGCATGACCTTCAAAGGAGCTGGGATTGTTTTTTTAAAGGAAGCGGGTAGTACTGGTTTGGAAGTACCAACAAGAAACAAAGGAGAACATTTATCACGTCCTCTAGATGTATGGGATATAAGAGGAAAAAACATACCACCATTTTGGAGGCTATAGGTGATGCAGTATCAACAAAGACAGCCAGTTTTCAGTGAGAGCAGGGAAGTGAAAGAAACATTTAAAGAAGAATTTGAGAATCCTGGGGATTAAGTTGATGAGTTACTAGGAACTGGAAGGATTTGAGGGAGATGGAGGAGTGGAAGATTGTTCCAGATTAGGCGATGTTAAATTCCATGTGGGGATGAGAGTTCAAATAATGAGATGACTTGTGGTTTTGGGGGGTGACTAAAGTAAACAGGAATGTAGGGCATGATGGGATTAGTCCAGAAACAAGATTGTGTTATCTACAGAAAGGATTGCTCAGTCTCCTCGTAATTTCAAGAAGTATCCAAGAAAGAACAGAAGGTGAGAAGAGGGATTTAAGAGTTTGTGATAGAAATGCCAAAAAAGAAAGTTTAGATTTACTCAACATGTCTGACTACTTAACATTTCAGTACTACAATTTACTAGTACAACACTGTAGTCCAAAACAAAACAAAACTGCACCAGAATTATGATGACCACATTATCAGCAAATATTGAGTGCTTGTTTTATATACTTACTGTGCTAAGCTATTTATTATGTCCATTATTTCATTTAATTTTACAAAAAACACTATATGTAGGTCTACTAAGCTCTATTTCACAGTTAAAAACAAAAACAAAAACAAGACAAAGCCCAGCAAAGATTTGAATTTCAGGCTTTTTGACCCCAAAGTTAAAGTTGAATGATGGTGGGGGTATGGAGTTTGGGAAGATTTGAAGGAAAGGTGAAGTAAAAATCTGGTTCCAGGAGCAATTCAATTCCACAAATATCAAGTGTACATATTTTAGCCTTGCAGTTAGCCCGGGGATTTGAAAAGATTAATACAATTTGATCTTTGCCCTAAAGGAGCTCGAAATCTACTAGGCAGAACTTATAAACCAAAATAACAGTCCACTATGACAAATGCAAAGATAAGAAAGCCTGTGTCCAGATAGGGGTCCTATAGAGGGGACATGAATAAGCCTGTATCAGGAGAGTGTTAAGGGACCAGAGTTTTCCAGTCAGACAAAGAATGTAGTACATTCTAGAAGGGGGCAATGTGATTAAAGACACAGGTGGATTGGTTAGGCTTGAATTGGAAAAGAGAACCAACATTTTCTGAGACTGGGGAAAGAATATAATGATTAATGAAGATAAAGTCACATGTAGGAGGGTGGGACGAGTGAGAAAGTTAGCTAAAGAAAGACTATACTTTAGTTTTATGTAAATTGTATAGTTTTCTTTTCACATAGGAACAGATACTCTGACAATGAAACAAATTAAAATGTCTGGCCAGGGCTTCTCTTATCTTTAATAATCAAAACTGTGTCTTATCCCCATTGTACTAAGAAGAAGAAAAGAGACAGAAGTCCAAATCTATTTGACTCCATAATTCACGTGCTCTATACCTCCCACAAAGGAGATTCCAAAAACATACCATGACACATACAAGTCATTTGGCCAAGTTGGAACCAATACCAAGAGAAAAGAAACTGGGAAATAAAAGAACAAAAATAGGAGCCACACAATAATACAGAGGATTTTGTAAGTAAAAATACAGATTGCAGAAAATTTTCATTCATCATTATGTACACTAGCCTAATTTGTATAGGTGCAAAGAATACAAGAAATTTAGAACGCCATCTATATTTTGCCTTAGAAACAGAATATGTATATAAACAATAATTTAATTGTCCATTCATTATTATACAAATATATATATTAATATATACACATATAGGAATTAATATATAATATATAATATACTAGACAATTAGTTGGTTCATATAAAATTCATATTAAAATGAATAAGACAGAATCTCTGCCCTATAGGAACTCACAGTCAAATAAAGGAGACACAAACAAGCAAGTAATTGATGTTTGGAAAGTGCTCTAACAGCATGTAGGAGGAAGTGCTTAGCTTGAGGATCATTTCACACTAGAAAGTGGATGTGAGTTGTCCAGCCCAGTAGATGCTCAAAAAGGTTATACAGTGTTTCCCCGAAAATAAGACCTCACCGGAAAATAAGCCCTGGCATGATTTTTCAGGATGACATCCCCTGAACATAAGCCCTGATGCGTCTTTTGGAGCAAAAATTAATATAAGACCTGGCCTTATTTTCAGGGAAACACAGTAGCTATAAGTGTTACCTAACAGATATGAGTGGAAGGGAGAGTCTCTGGTTGCTTTTTGATTTCTGAATTTTGGCCTAGTCAAGTGGAATGTCAAGGAGGCAGGGTCTTGGTATATTTATGTTTAACAACTGCCCCAGGTGACTCCTTTGAAGAGACAAATTTGGGAAGCAAATGGCAGTGGGTTTTAACCTCAGGTACATGTCAGAATCATTTGAGAAGCTGCTTCTATTGAACTAGAATCACTGGAGGTGGGTCTCATGGATTAGTAGTTTAAAAATACTGTCCAGGTGATGCTAGTGGTCAGCCAGGATTGACAGCCACTGAGTTAAGGGAGTTACACAGGTGGGTTAGCCCCAAAAGGAAGATACGAAAAGGTGCAAGGGAAAAGGCAATGCTAGAGGACGAGATGTAAGAAAAAGGCCTGTGGTGGCATTACAGGGGCCTCTCAAAAAGGAGAGAAGGTGTGGTCAACTGTTAAATGTCACAGATACGTCAACATGGTCACTGGATTTAATTATTATAAGGTGTCTGGTGACCCTGAAGAGATGGGATTCAAAGGATGGACAGAGGCCTGATTATATTGGGTTGCGGACTGAATGGAGAGAAGGTGAAGAGAGAGAGAGAGTACAGATTCTTTCAAGAAACTTGCTTTGAACAAAATGAGAGAGGGTAAGTGTGAGAAGGAACTAGAGTTGGTTAAGAAAGGATAGTTGTTAAAGGTGAGAGAACCTGAGACTTAGAGCACAGGCATTAATTAACAGAAAAGAAAGTCCTTCCTCTAGCAAAACCTTTAAGATGGGTGTAGACATGGAGAGGTTTACACCCTGGGGGCTGGATGGAAAGTTGAAGAAATTCCCACCAAAGGAAATCATTCCTGCTGATTAAACCAAAAGCTGGGGTGTTGGGGATCGGTGGGCTGAGGCAGAAGGGTGGTGTTGAAAAATCAGTAGATAATTTACAGTTGGGGAGAATGGAACTGAGTTATGGGAGAGGTACAAAGGCCTGCTCAGTGCATTAAGGGCCATTGCCTTGGTAGGAGACATTAAAATGAACCAGTTATGCAACTTTATTCAGTAATGTTCTGAATTCTGGGTATAGAAACCCACATGGGATAAATGAATTTATTTGGGGTAGGTGAATTATGGGACACGGAAAGCAGACAGATCTTAGCACTTATCAGCATTCCTTCCCTAGTAATACCAGGTACCATATGAATGATATCAGAAGTGGTCTTCCCAGAGCCAGTGCAAGAAGAAATGATTTCTCAGGAAAACATTATATGGACAAAGGGGCAGTTATTAAATATTAGGCTTAAGGAAGAGAATGATGTGTGTTAAGCGAAGTTGAATGGCAATGGTGCTGAGACCACAAACATGTCAGTTAAGCTGGCAATAATGAGCCATTTGATGGGAGTAGATTTATGAGTAGAATAAATTGGTAAAGCCCAACTGTGAGGAGTTTTGGATAATGGGATAAGGAGGTACAGACTGAATCCTATGAGTGGTGAAGAGCCAGTTCCATCATGGAAAATGATGTGCAAAGTTGCATTTTAAGTGGTTTCATTTGGCAGCCACCTATATGGTGTGTCTGGAAGTTAGAAGGTGATCTTCCAAGTGTCTTCTGGTTTTCACTGTTGAGCTTCTCTAGTAATCTGCCTCGCCCATTCCCAACAACCATTAGTATTTAGCCCTTAGTACTCCTATTTTTAGCACTGTGATCATAGATTTTTCTCAAACCTCATTCTCTTTGCCATCTTTGCCTCATTCTACAACTATAGAAATTTCCTCCTCCCTTGATGTCTCTCCTGCTTCCATTCCTATTTATCAAGCTTTTTTTTTTTTTTTTTTCCTTTCTGTTTTAAGCACTCTTCCTTCATCCATTTTCGCAATGCAGATATCAGTCTGGACCCTCTCCTCCTCTTCGTGTTCTCCAGAGGATGCTTCCTTTTTAGGAGTCAACCATCACCTCGGTGTAGATGATACAATCTATACCTCCAGCCATGATTGCTATCTTGGGTTCCAGATCCAAAATTTCAATTTCCCATTATAAAACTTCAGATGGGGTCCTTCCTGTACCTCAAACTCAGCGTTTCTAAAACAGGATTATCATATTTTCCACAAAAGAAGAGTTTCTTACCAGATCCACGGAACTTTTTTTTTTTTTTTTTAAATTTGTACCAGCTAAATCTCATCATATCAATGTTGTTGCAGTAGTTTCCTGGTTGGTTTGCTGGATTGTTGGATTCTGGTTTTTCGTCCCTTTAGGTACATTGACAGAGACATCTTTCTGAAAAGGGATTTTATTCATGTTCTCCAACTGGCCTCATTCCTTAACCTTCCTGGCCCTGCTAGGAAAGTTAATATTCATGGATGGAAGTCCAAAGCTTAAGCTTCTTAGCTCCTGCTATTTGTCCCTATCTAACTCTCAAATCATTTGCTCTTTAGTGGCAGTAATATTCCTGTAGATCTTTATGGTTTTCTGTACTGTTTCTGTTTCCTCAACTGAGTTACATTAAGCCCTCATCTTCATGTTATTTGCTTAATAAGTAAGCATTTTCCAACATCTCCTGTATTCTGACAGGAGGCAAGTGCTTCACACTTGATAATTACCTACCCTACATTTTTCCCTCTCTACTTCAAACACAAGGTGTTCCACGCTCAGCTCCCAAATGTTTCTTTAGGGTGACTGTGGCCTTGCTTATAAAAAGTATTCTTTCTACTTATAATCAGGTTTTTAAAAATAAGAAAATAGCAATGTTTGGTCTGCTGGGTTTTTTTGTTTTGTTTTGTTTTTCCCTTTCTTTAAAATAGGCTTTCTAGATGAGTAATCCGTGAGGCAGACATCCATCCTTGTTTCTACCTTCTTACACAAATTATTTCCACATAGCGAATGATATACTCTGGGGCCTCTCCTGGCCCATTAGCCTTTCTGGTTGCACAATAGTTCAGTCTCCACTTTTCTTAAAGGGCTTCTTTATGTGTACCTCCATTTGATACTGAAGGTCTTATTCTTTAGCTGGAATTTCAAAGCTGGCTCATGCTTCTGTGTTATGTGAAGGAATGAGTCAGGATGCACCCAAGAGGTTTTTGTACTCTGCAGGGTCCAGAGAGAAAGGAAGCTCTCCAATCGAAGCCCTCCTGGTTCTGGATACTTTACTCTGTACAACGGCTGCTTTCCTCTAGGGGTATTATATTGAACTTTCTCTTATTCCACTCCCTCAGTTGCTTTTCTAATTATCTGAGTTTTAATACATACAATTTCAATAGTTTGTTCTGCCTGTAAACTATATTTTAAACAATCACTTGAGTTCTATAGCTTAAATGCTTGTTTAGGCTTATTCTTTCTGCCAATTTTAAAATGTTGTTTTCATTATCACCTTTTCAAGAAGTCACATGTTGATTCTTGAGGATTTTAGAAATGAATAGGAACATGGGAAATATGGACTAATTCGCAGAATCCTAGTTGGTATTGAACTTTTTGGCATAATATTATTTCCTTTATAACATGATTCTAAGCTTCATGTGGATAATAATCAATCATATTGTATAGTTCTTTGTATCCATCACCAGCACCTAATAGGACCACATGGGTAGTAAACACTCAGGACACTTGGTTGGCTTTTTGGTTTAGGAACACAATCTCCCTACCAGTTTTGAAAAGGGACTTTTCAGAACCAGCAATTTCAAATCAATCATGCTAATTCATGGAACTTAGAATTTAACCAAATCTCATTTTAAAAAAATTGTTTCCTAGAACAAATCCGTGTTTGTTTCTTTTCACCTCTCACAATCTGTAAGAGATTCTGTTACTTTGATCTTAACTGTTATCTAGATCTCAGCTTGTTAATAGGGATGAAGTATTAACTTGTCCTACTTATTATTAATAATGATTTCATCTCTTCCTATACAGCAAGGAAATCATGAATAGTTGTGTTGCTTGAATTTATAAGTAGATTAAGACAATTCTATTCTGAATATCTATAATTTTTGTAGATTAGACTAAAGCTGTAGGCTCTTTGAAATGTGTGTATGTATACTATTTAATTTTTTAATTAGAAGACTTACTCAAAACAACTTATCCTTTTGCTAATAAATAAAAGTGTAATAATGGATCTTAGAAAGAAAAATTAGAAATTTCTATAGAATTTTGTATTTGCATGTGCACTGAAACTTTTAAATTAATAATTTAGGTAGCATTATGGAAAATCACTTGAAAAGTCCACATGAAATCTGTCAAATGTTTTTTTAGAAAATAGAAAATTTTACCAATAGACATGATTTTGCAGACTCTGAAAATAATTTTTAAAAAGCAAAAGAAAATATTTTAAATATGGATTAATTTAGAAAACATTTTACACTAAAATTTTTCCCTAATTTAAATTGGAACTCAATATGGGTAATAATTAGTTGCAAGTAAATCATCAAATCATAAATATTTTAAAGCCTCTGCTAACCCTGTGCTTGCTTTCATGAAGTATACATGAAAAAGAAAAAGAAAAAGAGAGAAATCTTTGTTCTCATAGTTTATTCCCATTAGAAAATAAATAAATAAATAAAAGGATAAAAAAAAATAATGAAAGACAAATTACCTTGAGATTAAGAACATAAGAGCTAGCACAGGGCAATGTCCATTCACAAACATATTCTTTGGTCTAGTCCTGTGTCTAAACATGTGTGCTTCTTTCCTTTTCTACCTTCTTTCATTCTGTCCCAAAGCATGGCTGAGCATCTTTTGCATGTCAGGCCCTGTGCTGGTTACAAAGAAGAACGAAGCACAGTTTCTGCCCTCAAATGAGAGGTATAATTGGAATCTTTAGGAATCATCATTTGACAGCTCAAACGTCAGAGATGTGTGTGGCGGAGAGGGCTCTGTTACACCCATAACCTTTGGATTCTTAGGGGCTTTCAGCTTCACTCAAGGTGTCTTCCAGTTTTAAGACCTGTTGAGTAGAGATTGTAGCCTGCCCTCTACAGCTCTACTCGGCCATCTTCATGGAATCCAGTCAATTTTTCTGATTCAGTCTAAGCTTAGGAGTGGGACAAGATCTAAATTAATTTAACTATTTAAGAGAAAATAGGGGACCTGTAATTATTGCTAAATAAGACTAGGAGGTGAAATTAGAACTCAAACTCTGGGCTATGTTGTCTCTCCAAGTCATTGTAATTAGATTCTGACATATTCTGAACTTCACCGATCACCAATGTTGTTACTCCTAAACATCCAGATTTGGATCCTTAAAGAATACTTAATTATCCACTTCCCCATCCTGAAAACCTGATTCCCTCCTGTGGATTCCCTTTACCACTAAGCTGCTGAGTGCCAATAACTAGGTAAAGGGCCCCTTCCTTTTATTCTGAAATCTTTCCAGATTGCTAGAAGGTTTAAATTTTTCTCTCAACCCTTTCTCCCTCAAATTAATATGCTTTTTGAGGTGCAACACCTTCATGTTCTGTATGACCCCTTTCTGCTTCCCAGGACCCCTTGGGCATATTCCTAATATGGTACAAGAGGAACCAGCATACTTCCCTTCTTCCTACTGTAAGGAATGTGTGAGAGTCCTTTGATTAATACTCATTCTGAGCTGAAACTCCTCCATGAAGTACAATGTGGATAAACAGAGATTTAGAATTTGTTGAAGGAATGTCTACTGTGGATAAGCAATGCATACCTTAAGGGAAATAAGGGCACCCTCTCAAGTTACCATGAACTATAAGAAAATAAAGTGTATACTCCCTGGAACGTAATAAGTGATCAATAAAACTTATTGTTAAAGGAAATATCTATGTCAGAATAATGCATAGATGTCAGAGGACAGTTCCGGAGTCTACTATCAAAGATATTCCCCTACCAGTGGCTGTGACTCAGTCTGAGGAGGGTGTTAGGTGTCCCCTTATTGTCACAAAAAAGTCAGAGTTTGTATGTGGGAAGAGTAGCAATAGATTACTGTGTTTCCATTTTCTGATTTTTATTTCAGGAATGGTTATGTCTAGCTGCCTTTCTTCTCTTGACCCTTTGGTTTCTGGTATTAATTCCATGAAGAGGATCTGGGAACTTTGTTTTTCCCCACTACCTTAATAGAAAGATTTACTAGGTTTCCTCACTAAGAGAGAGGTGATGTCCCAGGCAGGCTGAATGGCTTCATTTTTTTCTCTCATTTAAAGTATTTTTAACTTTCTCATCAGATCCAGATTTTTAGACTATGTCTGTGGAAAGTTGGGCATGGATACTGGACTCTAAGGTATTTCCATTCTTCTAATTCTAGTTCCTCAAATCTTGTAGGATAGATGAAATTACATAGTGCTTTCTGAGCCTCTCCTAGGAGAAACTTCTAGGACTTCGGCAAATCCTATGCTAAAATAATAAACTCAGTGCAAGCAATGTCAGCCTACTTTGATGCCTAACCAGGAAGCTCATGTGTATTAGAAACTGAAAAGGTGAGTAACCTTGGTGCTGATGACTTTAAATTCTGAGGATAGCTATGATGAGTGTGGAAGCCTGGTTGAACTTGACTGCTTGTTAATCCCTTAGGAAAACATGAGGTGTCAGGGCTATGGCTCAAATCAAAGGAATCTCACACATTCCTTTCAGTAGGAATAAGAGAGGTATGCTGGTTCCTCCTGTACCATACAAGGAATATGCCTGGGAAGTAGAAAAGGGTCCCTGGGAATCAGAAAGGGGTCATACAGGACATGGAGGAGTTTCATCTCAAAAGGGTATTAATTTGAAGGAGAAAGAGTTGGGAGAAAAACTGAAACCTAACAATCTGGAAAATTTTCAGAATAAAAGGGAGGGGCCATTTACCTAGGTCTGACACTCAGCAGCTGAGTGATAAAGAGAATCCACAGGACGCAGTCAGGTTTTCAGGGTGGGGAAGTGGATAATTAAGTATTCTTTAAGGATCCGAATCTGGAAAATGACTGTTTTGTCTCACTCAGGAGTGTTTGTCCCTGGTGCACTTTTGGGCAGATGTTGGCCTTCTTTAGCAAACTGTGTTAACTCTGGATTTGTGACGTGGGGCTTAAATAACTATTAAAGTTCTGGTGGAACATCTAAGAAAACATCTCTGTTGATTAGAAGTTCTTTATTCAAGTAATTTAGCTTGTTCTTTCGGTGACAGACAACAAAATAGGGAATATTTCCTAGGTTTTTATGTCTTTCAGTTCTACTTGTTCATGTTTTTATTTCCATTCCAACTATTTGACTTTATTTGGGATTTAATATTTTAAATGACTTCCACACTTCTTAGGAAGCGGGAGGCAAATATAATTCAGTAAGAATCATTTTTCTTTGTGTGTGTGTGATGATAGTTGTGTGGTGCCACACCTGTGCTGAAAGTTAAACAGATTACTTTGAGGAAACAAAATTAATATTATACTGTTATCCCTTAGTTAATATTCTGGTTGCTGGGACAAAAAACTTAAGTCATTCTTGCCTCCTTCCTTTTCCTCACACCTTGCATCCACTCCAGCAGCAAAGCCTTTAACCCCCAAATATCTACAGAATCTTTTCTCATCACCTCCACCCCAACCATTCTTGCCCAAACCTTGAGAGGAAATTTGGATTTGCAGTTGTCTTCTGACTCGTTCTATCTTGCTTCCTCCTTATCCTCAAACCAGCATTAGAATAGTCCTTCTAAAACCTAAATGATACCATCTCATATCCCTATGTTTTTCATCTCACTTGCAATAAAAATCGAAGTCCTCAATGTAGGAATAAATAAATAAATAAATAAATAAATAAATAAATAAATAAATAAATAATAAATGGATGGAGCCCCTTTAAAATGGAGTTGGAGCTGCTATCCAGAGGAACTCTCTTGCAGGTCTTAACTCTTCAGCTCTTTGGAATGTTAAAATAGGACACAATCACTTTTGGACTGGGCCTAAAGCAACATTATTTCCCAAAGAACTGTTTGGAAAGATAACAAGCAAGTAGATATTATGAATATTGGACTGCTGGCTACCTGGCTGAAAATTAAAAGCATTGTTTAGAATTAGCATTGTTTAGAATTAGCGTCCCTAAGTTAGTTTATCTGCAGCAATAAAAATGCCTTACTTCTATTGATGTAATTGTTCTCTTTCCCCTTCTCATAAATACCCTTGCCTTTATCTCGTAATGAGAATACTATTTGGGCTTCTGTTTGTTTGTTTGTTTGTTTGTTTGTTTAATCTCAAATAAATGCCTATTGCCTCTCACTTGGCCTTTTATGTTTAGGTTAAGATTACCGTGATCTACCAGGCTAGGGCTGTGAGTCCAGGTTCCTTTGATCTAACTGGCTACCACTCCCCAACTCAATCCTTCCACTCCTTACTACTCATTGATTGTGACAGTGTGCACCTTCAGTTTACACCTCCAAACTTTAGAATTTCACAAATTTCACCAAGTACCTGCATGGCTTGGTCCTCCATCTCCTTCAGTTCTATGATAAATATGATTTCTATAATACCTTCCATGAGCAACTGTTGTAACCACACTTCCCTCCCTCTCCCCAAACCACTTAGCCTACTTTACATTTGTCCACAGCATTTATCAGTGCTTCACTGTATTTGTTAGTCTCACCACTTAACAAGGTTTACGGAGACCTTTTCCATTAATTTGTTCCCAGAGACTAGCACAGTGCCTGTAACATGGACTAAGCACTGAATAAGATAATAATCAGGGTTGGTCTTTTACATAGCTGAAGTATTATAGATGGCACTAGCTAAATACGATTAGATGGCTCAAAAGTCAAGTTCATTCTTCTACTCTTGTTTACTCACCTGTTTTCCCCAAATCTTAACATGAATTTGCATTCCACAATTAAAAGGAAGAATTAAAATACACTAGCTAGTCATGGCTGCTCTTCTGTCAGGACAGCATGGACGTCAGTGCAGGTTGTCAGCTGCACACAAGTGTTGGCTGAGGGGGCACCGGTGAACTCCTTCCAGGGTTAGCTAGGTAAATTCTGGGCCTGACTTGGGAATCCATTGCCCTGGAGGTCTTTCCAGAGGAGCGTTATACTTTTCAGAAAGGCACTAAATGTGATGGGAGCAGAAGAGATGTGGAAGTGAGAAGGAGAGGCTGGAAAGTAAGGGGTGAGGTGTGGAAGGTAAACCTTTTACTAAGAAGGCTTTTATTCTCTTTGAAGTTGTTTGCTTCTTTTATTTACTTTATGTGCATGTGTTACCTATTTTTAAGAAAGCAAAAATGGTACCTGTGACATCTTCAACACATTGACATCATTTACCCTGAAATATATATATAAATAGATGGATCACTAGCAGAGCCTTCCTTGAGTCTGCTGGATATCTTCCATCTGCCCTCCAGATCTATTGCTTACCCTCTGCCCCATTTTGTACCTGTGTGGTTAATCTAGGTGAATCAAATCAACAAGTTTCCTTTCTTCTTGTGTCCAGTTGGGATCATCCTAAGTGGAGCCCCAGTAGGATATCGGAAGAAAGAAGTATGATTTTGGTTATGTATTCCCTTGATTCCAAAGTCATAGCTTTTCTCTACATGTCTCTCTCCTTTTGGATCCTAACTGTTCCTCATCCAAGGAATTTACTGTGTCTTCTATATACCTTTCCTACACCTTTGTTCCTAGTCCTTTTACTAAATATTCTTGGCTTATCTTTGTTTGAATGTGCCATATGTTTCCTGCTGGAACCCTCACTAATACATGTTCCATAAGAAAGAGAACTATAAGGAGACTAAAAAGGAGGAGCAGATGCGTTGAGCCAGAGATAGGTCAGAAACAGGCTCCAGGGACGACAGAACTAGGAGGACACCAAGATAAACCAACCATCCAAGACATGGACTTTGAGTTTAGTAAGCCCATGTCTTTTATCATCCAAGGGAAACTGAGACTTAGATTTAGTGACCTTGTCCAAGGTCATGTGGCCAGCTGGTAATAGAATCACAATGTGTACCCAGATCTGAAACAAGCCCATTTTCCATCATAGTCAACAATTTTGCCTAGGGTCAGCCATGGAAAAAATATGCCCTTTCGTATATATACATGCTTGTAATTGCTGGTCTCTTTTTCTAATACATCGAAATATCTGAATATGTACATACCCTGTTCACTGGGATTGTACTCACTGAGATCATACTCAACAAGACAGATAAAATCTTTCTCCAGTTGCAGCTATGGTAATTGTATCTTTTCCTGGCCACATCATTTTGACTTTTGGTTTGCTGAGTCATTTCCTGTGTTTCATATTGTTCTTTTCTGTGATGCTTTCTCACATCATGGAGTTTTACATTAATTGGAGAATATTTTTATTTGAATAATGATTGACCACTAGAAATTCAAATTTTAAATACAGAGCTATCTATAATGAATACTGCTATCTTCCAAATTGCCCAGACTTTGAGGTTCTTCAAAAATACTGGTGCTTTTTCTCCTTATGTATAAAGTGATAATAACAATATCTACCTAAAATGTCTGGAATGGGATTTAAATGAGATAATACATAGCTCTTAGAACAGTAACTGGCACATAGTACGCTATCAATCAAGGCAAATTACTCTTGCTTACTTCAGTAGTAAGGTGAAACTCCATGTTGTAACTTTCAGGTCTGTGTCTGTTTCTCTCTTCTGTATCTTGGGACGTAGGAGTTTGGGAAGAGGGGTGAAACCTTACTCTTTTTGGCTGGAAACGCAGTTTCTGAATTAAACCCAATCAGCAAGATGATTCCTTCTTTGGACCATTATGATTTTTCATGTTGTCTCTCTTGCAACACTATTGAACAGAGGGCTTATATTGAGTGATACCTTGAATCTTGGATTTTTTTCATTTTAGACATTTTACATTTCTATCTGGAAGGCTGCATTTGCTGAAGGGATTCTGTTTAGCTCTATAAATGTTTACTGAGCAAATACTATTGACTAGATGCTGGGAATGAAACACCCGCAGACAACAGCCTCACCCCAGAGAGCTTAGAGTCTCTAGGGAGTGTTTTAACCTGGGCCACATCTTTGCTTAAGCTTATGAAACAGGCGACCACGTCAGTCTAATGTGGATAACTAAGTGCCGGCTCATCACTGGGATTGGCCCCAAATCAGCAGCCTGTCCTCATCTTATCCCATGTAGTTCCCAGTGACATTAGTGGGAATTTTGAGGGTGTATCTGAGGAGAATTGTATTCACTCCTTACATTCTTTCTAAGTATAAGCACATGTCCCAGGAAGTCTGATGCTTATCTGCTCGTCCTCAGGCTTTAACATGCCAGTTACCTACTGCTGTGGAACTGGTAAGCACACTTAAGACATATGTTCTTCAAAATGTAATGAGGAGCTGGAAGAATATTTTAAATAATTAGATTTTAAAGGAGCTCATGGAGGTTATCTAATAGCCAGATTCTACAATCTAGCTCAAACCACTCATTTTACTAATGAGGCTACCTTGACGACGTTACCATAGATTACTCAAGGAGGCTCTGTGACATCCCAAGGGTCACCAACCTGGTTGTGGTTTAGGCAGAACTAAGAGTTGAGTCTCCTGTAATGCTGTTTCCTATAATTATGGAGTATCTGATTATTTTAGTTCTCAATTTTTAGAATGCAATGAGACATTACTGTAGCTGCCTGGAAGGCCTCAGCATTGGCAATTTGATTTTCTTAAAGGCTAGACAGTTTATATAGAACTGGAAAAAAGATTTAATTTGCCGCGAAGATACCATGTTTCCCCGAATATAAGACCTAGCTGGACCATCATCTCTAATGCGTCTTTTGGAACAAAAATTAATATAAGACAATATAACAATATAAGACCAGGTCTTATATAGCATAACATAAGACCGGGTCTTCTATTAATTTTTGCTCCAAAAGACGCATTCGAGCTGATGTCCGGCTAGGTCTTATTTTCGGGGAATATGGTATGTCACTGTTACCACCTCTTAGGGAATTCCTTTCCCTTATGCAAACTGCATGCCTTGCTCAGACGCACTGTGTGAAGGTGCTTGGAAATGAGTAATCTTAAATTCTATGTCATTCTCATAGGTCGCTCCATGCAGTCCTGCTCTTGAGGGGAGAGAAAGGTGATGGGAAATAAGGAATAGTCCATGAGTGAAGAACTACTTCTTTTGAAATGAACATTCAAAAAGGTAAGATGAAATTTTTTGTTTTATATTTTACCCAACTACATATCTGACCAAGTGAAATTATAGTCCAATAGAACCTATAGAATTTTTTAGCAAGAAGAGATCATTATGTCCAAAGCTGGAAGAAAGAGGACTAACTGAAAAGCATCCCTTGTAGGAAGATAAGATGCTAATTTTTAGAGGCACTCAGCAGTTAGAAAATCAATTTTTCTTAACATTGAGAATTATTGAGTGGCTGAAAAAGCATCTTACTCTATGAAATATAGTCACTGCTTAGTGCCTTTCCATTTTATTTACTATTTAAAGCACACAACAGCTAGTTAACCAACTACTTATAAAATATATTTAATGTTTAGAGGCACTCAGTGTGGTTATAAAATGATTTTAAGGCTATACAAATATGGTATGTTAACCACATTTCATGAACTATGGTTCCCTCTGGAAAAACAAAAATGTTTTCCCTGGCATCCTGCGGCATTTCATCCTGAAGTTTGTAAATGACCCATACTGCTCAAACTGGCGGCCTCACTGGCTTTTGATGCCAGCCACTTTAGAGCACACACCAGAAAGATCAATATAACCCTTGCATAAGTGATAGAGCACCGTGCACTCAAAGGCTGTTAGACTCTCCGATAAAGAACAGCTTGACAGATGCAGTGAAATTAAGCAGCATGCACAAAACCCTAGTAAAGAAGTTGTAGGGCTGGTCTGTTCTCCGTGCATGGTGGATTGATGGGTGCATTGTGACACAAGATACACTGAGATGAGACTGTCCCTGCCATGGGTATGCATTAATAAGTTTATGGGCCTATGAAACCGTGGGGAGAGTCTAACAAAGGATGGGAAAAGAATGGGGCCTGTTTAAAAGGAACCTACTATAGAGAATTATGACACAGGAGACATAAGGGGGCCCAACGTAAACTTCACAGCGAGAGAATGTTCAACCGTATTTATTCTCAGGAAATATCCTAGTTCCCCGAAAACACTCTACATCACAATGTGTTACTCTCCCTCTTCCATTATTGAAACTGCACAACATTGATTATTGAGGAAATGTGATGGAAATGTTGCTTTTAATTTCCTGTTCATGTAATAAAGCTGAATGTGTAATGATGTTCACTTTGTCTTTACTTTGCCATCCAGAAGCATGTGATCTGGTGGAAGGGCTTCTAACCCAGATGATGGCTACACATAAACAGGGAAAAGAATGCAAAGACAGAGATTGAGGCCAGGCTGGTGTAAATCCATACTCTGTCACATCCTAAGGGGGTAGTATTTCTAACAAGGGTAACCAGTCAAATTCTAACCAAGGATAGTTGATGTGGATGTGTATCAATTTTTAAATCGAAAGTTTAAAAAAATGCATAAACTATGAAAGGAGATAATGTTACAGGATACAAAAACACACAAGAAGATTTTGAGAGATTGTTTAGTGAGGACTCGTTCTTACACTGCAATATGCTTCAATTCTCTGAGCCATTTCAAAAGTGCTAGACCAGACTTCCGGGTTCCAGTCTAGCATGTAAGGAGTTTGGAAGTCGTCATTCCATTCTGCCAAGCAAAAAGCTGAACAAACTGAAAATTAACAACTCTCCTTAGATCTGTCAGACAATTGAAGACAAACTGTTGTCCCCAAAATTGGAGAGACAAGCAGATACACAGAATCACAACTTACTAGACCCAAACCCAGGAGCAGAACTTTTGTGCGAACAAGTACTAGGGTAGAAAAACCTAAACTGTAATTGAAAATTTGCTGAAAGCTCAGTATGGACAAATCTGAAAGCGAAAAACTCTAGAGGAGCCTTTCACTTTTCTGAGTTTTACCTCCAGGAGCCCTACCAGGTTCTCACAGCGAAGACGAGAGAAAAATCTTCTCATGATTCTGGCAGGGGGCAGGAAAAGTAGCAATACTGAAATATGCTGGAGCACTCTGTCCTTAACAAAGCATGCCCTCATGAGAAACTATTTTACCAGAGCCTAACCTGAGATTTTTTCAGAGCGTAACCCCCTTGGTAAAAGGGAAATATCCAACTCTAGCCCTCTCTAGTCATCCTGTCCTATCTAAGGTGGCGGTGGAAAGAAAAGCATTTATGAAGGTCACAGCCCAGCAGCTCAGGTTCACCAGAAGACTGAGATCTAATTATAGGACTATAGAATGCTTCCTCCCCCCACCCCCACCCTACCCATATCACTACAGGCTTATTTATCACAGTTCCTTTTACCTGATATAGCATGCCTTTCAACAAAAAAATTACAAAGCATACTAAAAGGCAAAAATCACAGTTTAAAGAGACAGAGCAAGCATCAGAATGAGACTCAGATATGGCAGAGATGTTGCAATTATCAGATCAGGAATTTGAAACAACTATGATTAATATGCTAAGGGCTCCAAAGGAAAAAGCAGACAACATGCAAGAAGAGATGGGTAATATAAGCAGAGAGACAGAAATTCTAAGAAAGAATAAAAAAGAATTGTAGAAATAAAAAATGCTGTAACAGAAATAAAGACCGTCTTTGATGGTCTCATTAGTAGACTGACACAGCTGAAGAAAGAATCAGTGGGCTTAAGGATATGTCAATAGAAATTCCAGAACTAAAAATCAAAGACAATAAAGGCTGAAAAAAAATGTAGCAGAATATCCAAGAACTGTGGGACAAATACAAAAGTTTAGTGTAGGCATAACGGGAATACCAGAGAAGAAAGAGCAAAAGAAAACAACAAAAACTTTTTAAAGCAATAAATACTGAGATTTTCCTCAAATTAATGTCAGACACTAAAACACAGATTCAGTAAGCTCAGAGAACATCAAGCAGGATAAATGTGAAAAAATAAATAAATCTAATCAAGGCATATCATATTTAAACTGCATAAAATCAAAGATAAAAATATCTTGAAACAAGCCAAAACTTAGAAAGAGGAAACACCGTACCCATAGAACAAGGGTAAGAATTACATCAAACTTCTTGGAAATCATTGCACCCTCAGAAGAGGGTGCAATGAAATATATAGAGTCAAGAGGAAAAACAAACACTAACTTAGAATTCTGTACCCTATGATTTTCCTTCAAAGTGAAGGAGACATACTTTTCTCAGATGAACAAAAATTGAGGGAATTTTTTACCACTAGCTTTACTTTGTCAGAAATGTTAAAGTTTTTCAGAGAAAAGGGAAATGGTATGTCAGGAACTTCACACATAAAGAAGAGTATTAGACAAGGAATAAGTTAAAGTAAAAAAAAAAAACTTTTATTTTTTTTATTCATAATTGACTGAACATATAACATTTGTTCATAATAATAATAACGGCAACAATGTGTGACATATGGATAACCTTGCATTACCTGTGTAGTACAGTGTCATTTCAGATTAAATTTGGATACGTTGTAATGTGTACTGAAAAGTCTAGAGTAGCAACTTGAAAAAACCTCCAAAGCCCCCCAATAACCCCTCAAAACAGTAACTGATATGCTGAAAAAGGAGAAAAACTGAATCACACAAAATGCTCAATTAAAACCTTTTCTAGTCTTCTACTTGTTTCCTGTCTTTTGTGGCTTTAATTCAGTAATCTAAGCTTATACATTAGAGAACTAGAAAAAGAAAAATAGATTAAATCCAAAGCAGATAAATAATAAAAATTAAAGCAGAAAACAAAGAAATTGAAAACAAAATCTTCAGAGAAAAATCAATAAAACCAAAAGCTGGTTCTTTGAAAATAATCAATAATAGTCAAGATAACTAAGAAAAGAGAGGACACAAATTACTAATATCAAAAATCAAAGAGGGGACATCACTGCAGATCTTATGGACATTAAAAGAATAGTAAGAATAATTAAAGAACATTATAAACAATTCTGCCCACAAATATTTTAATCTAGATAAAGTGGACCAAGTCCTTGAAAGACACAATCTGCCAAAACTAACACAAGAACAAACAGACAATCTGAATAGGCTTATATTTATTAAGGAAATTGAATGAATAATTAATAACCTTCCAACCAGAAAGCACCAGGCCCAAATGGGTTCACTGGTGAAGTCTACCAAACATTTAGGGAGGAAATTATACCAAATTGTCTATAATTTATTCTGGCAGATGAAAACAGGGGGAATAATTCCTAACTCCAGCATTACTCTAATACCAACATCATACAAAGACATTACAAGAAAGAAAATTACAGACTAATATTTTTCAAGAACATAGATGCAATAATACAGAAAAGAATATTAGCAAATCAAATGCAAAGATGTATAAAATATTATTCACCATGACCAAGTAGGATTTATGTCAGATAGACAAAGCTGGTTCAACATCTGGAAATCAAATTAATGTAATCTATCACATCAACAAATTATAGAAGAAAAAAACACATGCTCATACCAACTCCCATTTATGATAAAAACTTAGCAAACCATAAATTGAAGGAAACATCCTCAACCTGATTAAAAAACATATGCAAAACCTACGGTTAACATCTCATTTAATGGTAAAAAAAAATTATAAACTTTCTCACTAAGTTCAGGAGGGAAGCAAAGATATCCCCTGTCACCATTCCTTTTCAACATTATACTGGAAGCCCTAACTAATGCAATAAGACCAAAAAAGAAAATAAAAGGTATACAGATTGGGCAAAATGAAATAAAACTTTACTTGTTAGCAGATGACATGACTGTCTATTTAGAAAATCTGAGAGAATCAACAAAAATACTCCTGAAACCAATAAACAATTACATTGACGTTGCATGACACATGGTAAATATACAAAAATCAATTGCTTTGGTATCTACCAGCAATGAACAACTGGAATTTGAAATTAAAAACACAATGTCATTTATATTAATTAACATCCCCCAAAACAAAGTAGGTACAAATCTAACAAAATATGTACAAGATTCATATGAGGAAAACTACAAAATCCTGATGAAGAAATCAAAGAACTAGAGAGATAGTTCCACATTTATAGATAAGTAGACTCAATACTGTCAAGATGTCAATTGTTTCCAACTTGATTTACATATTCAGTGCAATCCCAATGAAAATCCCAGCAAGCTATTTGTGGATATTGACTAGTTGATTTTAAAGTTTATACCGAGAGGCAAAAGACCTAGAATAGCCAATACAATATTGAAGGAGAGAACAAAATTAGAGAATTGACATTATCCAACTTCAGGCAACAAATGGTGCTACAACAACCAGATAGCGCATGCATAAAAATGAATCTAGACAGACTTTACACCCTTCTATAAATATTAGCTCAAAATAAATCATGGACCTAAATGTAAAATGCAAAACTAAAAAACCTCTAGAAGATAACACAGGAGAAAGTTTAGATGATCTTGGGTTTGGTGATAACTTTTTAGATACACTGCAGAAGGCCCAATTAATGAAAGAAACTACTGATAAGCTGGACTTTATTAAAACTAAAAATTTATGCTCTGCAAAAGACACTGTCAAGAGAATAAGAAGAAAACCACAGACTAAGAAAAAATATCTCTGAAAGACATATCTGATAAAATACTGTTATCCAAAATATGCAATGAACCCTTAAGAATCAACAATAAGAAAACAAACAACTGATGAAAAATGGGCAAAAGATCTGAACAGGCACCTCACCCAAGAAGATATACTGATGGAAAACAAGCATATGAAAAGATGCTCAATATCCTATGTCATTAGGGAATTGAAGATTTAATGAGATACCACCACATTCTGATAAGAATGGTGAAAATCCAAAACACTGACAAAACCAAATTTGACAAGGATGTGGAGCTACAGGAACTTTCATTCATTGTTGATTGGAATGAATGGTGCAGTCACTTTGGAAGATAGTTTGGCATTTTCTTACAAAACTAATGTAGTCTTGCCATACAATCCAACAATCACATTTCTTGGTATTTACCCAAAGTTGAAAACTCACAAAACCCCGCAATGTTTAAAGCAGCTTTATTCATAATTACCAAAACTTGGAAGCAACTAAGATGTCAATCAGTAGGTGAATGTATAAACAGTGGTACATTAAGACAATGTAATAGTATTCACCATTAAAAAGAAATAAGCTATCAAGCCATGAAAAGACATGGAAGAACCTTAAATGCATATTATTAAATGAAAAAAGCCAATCTGAAAAGGCTACTTATTTTAAGATTCCAACTATTTGACATTCTAGAAAAGGCAAACTATGGAGACAGTTATGATTAGATGGTCTCCAGGTTTTCTGCAAGGGAGGGATGACAACAAGCAGCAGAGAGGAATTTCATGGCAGTGAAACTATTCTATACACTATGATAGATACGTATCATACATACATCTGTCAAAACCCAGAGAACGTACACCAAGAATGAACTCTAATGTAAAAAATGAACTTTGGGTAATAATGATAGAACAATGTAGTTTCATTGAAAGTAACAAATGTACCATCTTCCTGTAGGATGTTGACAGGGAGGGTGTCTGTGTTTGGGAAGTATGTGGGAACTCTACTTTTCTCCCAATTTTGCTGTGAATCTAACATTGTGCTAAAAAATAAAGTCTATTTTTAAAAATGTTAGGCATTTGATGAGTTTGAGAATAGAGATTTATGTTTCTAACAGGAAAAAAAATCTTGCATTAGTGAATGGAGTAATTTTTTAAGGATAAACTATATATTAAAGCACAGATAAACTTAAAACAATCTGCAAGACAACTTATGGTGAAAGCTTTGAGGATTATCTTTTATAAATGTATGCAAAACCTAAAGGTGATATTGAAGTCTTACAGAAATGTTATGGTAAGTTTTAAGGATCAACATTGTTGTTATTTATCTATTTTTAAAGAAGAATGTCTATGGAGAATACTGTTTGAAGGCTTATATTCAGGTAAGACAACCTGTGTGCATGTTTTCTTCATTTAGTTTATTTCTGCATGAATGCTAGCAGAATGGTGTGGTATTCTGGGCTCTACCTCCCTCACTGAGAAGTGGGGTGGAAGCTCTAGCAAAAAAGAACTTGTGAGACTGTTCACTGGGGAGAGTAAGAAGCCTAAGGAGTCCTTACCACGGCAGGGTTGCTGACGACTAGGCCTGAGTGAGAGAAGTCGGGCAGTCCGTCCAGACTACTGACCCTGCTGGGAAGGAGTCTAGGTGTAGGTCTGCCTACCGAGGCCTTGCCACTCTTGGGTCTGTCTGTCTGTGCGCCTTCGCCGGTGTCTGCGTGGCCTGTTGGGGCTCCCGGGAGGGTATGGAGGAGACCGTCTGCTTCGGTGCTGGGTAGAGGCTCTGCGGATGGGGCCCAGACGTGGCTCGTGGCTAATCCTTAAGTTTGCTTCACCAGTATATCCCACTTGGCGTGCTGGAGGGTCATGGGAGAATTCCCGGCGCTGTAAAGATGGGTGGGAGGGCACATAGATGTCTTGTCTGTAGTTCGCAAACAGACGTCGAGCTTGGGTATAAGACGTAGAAGGGCGCCGTGGGGTGCGGTGGCACGTGGACCTGGGTGGACGCCAGAACAAAGCCTGTTCGCCTGGGTCACCTCTGTTGTCCCTGGGCTGCCTACCTCCTGCCCTGCCTGGATTTCCGCTGGCGGGGGTGTCCCTGAGCCACCTGCCCACGGGGCAGCGGCAGGGGAGGTCCACGCCCCAGGCATCAGCCACGTGTGCCAGCAGCAGCTGGGAGAGGTGGCGGTGCGCGCGCTCGTCCCAGTGCACGCCGTCTCGCTGCCGGTGCTGCCCTGCGTGCCGGAAGTGGAAATGGAGGTCCAGCACGTCAAAGCCCCGCCGGCTGGCCTCCGCCGAACTGTAGAAGTTGGCCTCTATCACATCTTCCCGCAGGTGGGAAGCATCCCGCTGGTGCTCGGTCGGGAGGATGCTGCTCGAGACAACCTCGGCCACCGGCATGGCCGTGTTCCACACCAGGAGGCAGGACACGGGCAGCACCCGGTCCAGGAGCCCGAAGAGGCTCTCCAGATTCTCGCGGTAGCCTCTCCGGAAGTTCGGGCCATACCTCGAGAGATCCCAGAGGCAGGAGTTCATGATGACCAAGTCCGGGTGGTGCTCGTCCTGCCGCAGCTCTTCGAGGACGTCCACGACATACTGGGAGTACACACGCGTGAGGAAGTAGAACCGCACCAGGTGGTGGCCCGAGCAGAACTGGCGGACCTCACGGTAATGGGTGCTGTTGTGCATGCGGCCCCGCCTGCCGCCCTCCAGCAGCACGTCTTGCTCGAAACTCAGCTCACCCTTGGCCTTCAGCTGGCTGGATGAGAGCAGGCAGTCCTTCTGCAGCAGGAGCACCAGGTCCTTGTACACGGCCCTCTGCACTGAGTCTCCCATGACGACCACGAACTTGTTGTGCAGCAGCTGCCGGACCTCGCAGGCCCGCAGGTGCGCCATGATGGCTGAAGGCAGGACAGGCGACCTAGCTCTTGCCTTTCCTCAGAGTAGGTCTGAAGAGCGATCAGAGGTAGGGCAGAACCGCACTGGAAAGAGGACAGCGGACGGGCGGGGGGTGGAGACGGGTGGGGTTCGGCGCGGGCCGAGCAGCTGAGGAGAGGGTAAGGAAGGCAGCCGGCAGTCCCAAGCCCTCCTCAGCCAATGTTAACTTCACCCCAGGACGTGCGTGCGTGCCCTCTGAACCGCGTATGCGCTTGTGTGGGGCTAAGCTCCATCTGGCGGAAGGGAGGCGCAACACCCCAGCAGGAACCTGCCCTCCTACACTGCGGAGTGAGCGTTCCCATTCAATGCAGGGGTGCATGCTCGTGCGTTGAAGTACCTCAGGCCTGGACTGTTATTCCCTGGCTCATCCTGGCACGTCCGCTCCACCGCCTGCTCTCTGTTTTGCCAGTGTCTCCCTAACGGGCCCACTGTCACATCTGGGGTGCCTCTTTGTTCTGGTTCTTGCTTTCTGTATGTGCTCCCACCTCTACTTGAGAATTTCATTATTGCTGTCTTAGTTCTTCTGAGCCATCTCCTGTACTCGTGGCTTTAGAGACACGAGTCCACTGGGAGAGAGATGCCATTTCCAGGGGGAGAACCCCCCGGAGACCGATCTATAGCCAAGATTTCCAAGGTATGATTGGTAGAGTACTCGGTTCCTGTGCAAATCTTTGATGGTTCAACACTGCGTATTTTTTTTTTCTTTAAATAAAACTATTTATTGTTGTCTCACTGTGGATTCTGATCCACTTGTAAGAAATAATACAGGGAGATCCCTGTGTATTGTTTATCCACTTTATCCCATGGATGATATCTTGGAAAACTAATACAGTGTCACAACCAGAATATGGGCCTCAATAGAGTCAATATACTGTACATGCCCTTTCCTCACTGCATTGCCTCCCTCCTGCCCCATTCCCTTAATGCCTGGCAACTGCCAAGCTGTTCCCCATTCCCAGAATTCTGCCATTTTGGGAACTCTATAAATGGAAATGGTACAGTGTATAACCTTGGGGAATTGACTTTTTCCCCTCAACAGCATTCTCTGGAGATTCATCCAGGTTCTCTGGAGATTCATCTAGTATGTCCATTTTATAAACCCTGATAAACCCTAACCACTTGTTTTCTGCATTAGTAAGTTTCCCAGTGGCACAAATGTGTCATACTTTGTTCCCTTTTTATTTATTGAGTACTAGTCAATGGTATGGATGTACCACAGTCAATTTAGCCATTTTCCCTTTACAAGGTCGTTGGGGTTGTCTCCAGTTTTTGGCTATTACAGATCACACTGCTGTAAATATTCCAGTACAGGTTTTTGTGAGAACCTAGGTTTTCATTTCTTTGGGATAAGCCTAGAACTGTGATTGCTGGGTTGTATAGTGGTTGCAAATTTAGTGCTTTAAGAAATGCCCAGACTGTTTTCCAGAGTGGCTCTGTGATTTTACATTTCCACCAGCAGTGTATAGAATGGCCAATTTCCTTCTCTATAGATATGAATATCCTGTATATGACCTTTCTGGTTGTATGAACCCTGGTCTCCTTCCTTGGATATGGATATATGTTTCAAGCTGTATCATGCATCTTACTTCATCTTTATTCATGGATGTGAGATTCTGGCCTATGCAGACTTAGCCTTTTACATACTTTCTCTGTATTTCTATCCTTGAGTAGGGATGTGTTTTTCCTACTGAATAAATCCTGATCTCCCTCTTTCTCTTTTGCCAGGCATGCAAACTTCCTGGACCTATTTTTAACTTATTTTTAACAGATTAATAAACAATCCCCCTTTAAAATGCCCCTGTGATAGTTACATGTATTAGTTATGAAGCCCTTGGTGTGAAAGAGCTTATTTTGGAGCCACTGTATTTATTTTTACTTATCATACATAAATATAAAATCATAAACGTCATAAAATTGAATGTATAAGTATTATCAAGAATTGTGCTTGTCTATATATCAAAAGAAAATTCATATTCTTTCACCTTTACATACTTTCTTTATATTTCTTATATAAATTTTTAAAACACTAGATAAAAACACCAGTTGTGGTTTCATAATTCCATCTTTTACAAATTTATTAGTGAAGTCTTCAAAGTCTCTTAACTTCATAAAAACACAAGTGTGGTTTATATTAGTTTGACAATTTACTGTTGGACCCCTAAAATCAACTGTTTGTTCTTAATGTCAAGAAATCAAATAGAAATTACTTAATAGTGCATATAAGAATTACTTGAAATTGTATGTTATTTTATGAAAACGAAGTGGTTTGTTTGTATATTGCATTTTATAGGTAATGACTAAATAATGGAACTAAAATCAATTCAGAATAACTTATGTATAATCACCTTCTGTTAATACTCTGTTACTTCATGGTCATGATACCCTTTCTCTGGGGGAGAGTTTCCCACTTTCAGCATAAAATAAAGAAAAAAAAAGTTTCAAATCAAGTTATGAGGATATCTTAAAGAGGCCCCTATACTGCATCTTAAAAACACATGTATGGATAGCTAGAGAAGTATTGTATTCATTAGAAAATTACTGTAGTTTTTATATGCCCGAATACTAACTATAGGAAATAAATTTTTTTAAGCCTTGTATTTTATTTATTTATTTATTTTAGATTTTTATTAAAATATAGCTAACATACAATATTCTATTAGTTTCAAGTATACATCATAGTTATTCAACAGTACCCACCTGGCACTATACGTAATTATTACCATATTATCAATTATATTCCTTATGCTAAAGAAATGATCATCATAACTCCAGCAACAGTCTGACGCCATATCATGCTCTCACAATATTATTGACTATATTTCCTATGCGGTATATTACATCCCAAGATTTGTTTTATATCTGGAACTTTGAAACTCTTATTCCCCTTTATCTTTCACCCCCCCCCCTTTTAATTTTTCAATTACAGTTGGCATTCAATATTATTTTATATTAATTTCAGATGTATAGCATAGTGGTTAGACATTTATATAATTTAAGAAGTGATCCCCCTGACTAGTACCCACCTGGAACTATACATAGTTATTACCATATTATTGATTATATTCCCTATGTTTTACTTTATATCCCCATGACTATTTTATAACTACCGATTTGTATTTCTTAATCCCTTCACCTTTTTCACCCTACCCTCAATCCCCCTCCTATTTATCACCCTGTTCAATCTAGTGCCCATCTGACGCCATATATAGTCATTACAATGTTACTGACTACATTCCTTATGTATACCCTACATCCCCCATGACTACTGTGTAACAACCAATTTGTATGTCTTAATCCCTTCCCCTTTTTCACCCACCCCCAAACCTCTCCCATCTGGCAACTATCAAAATGTTCTCTGTATCTATGAGTTTGTTTCTTTCTCATTTTTTGTTTACTTTGTTCTTTAGATTTTACATATAAGTGAAATCATATGACATTTGTCTTTTGCTGTCTACACACAGCACACCCTATAGGTCCATGAATATCATTGCAGATGGCAAGATTTCATTCTGTTTTGATGGCTGAGTAATATTCTGTTGTATATATGTACCACTTCTTCTCTGTCCATTCAGGAACACCAAAGTTACCTTCACATCTTTGCTATTGTAAATAATGCTGTAATGAATATATGGATGAGCAAGTCCCCTTAAAGTTGAGTTTTGGGTTTCTGTGGATCAGAAATGGGATTACCAGGTCCTTCTTTGTCTCTTGTTATAGTCTTTGATTTAAAGTCTATTTTGTCTGGTATAAGTATTGCTACTTCACATTTTTGTTTGTTTCTATTTTCATGAAATATCTTTTTCCCATCCCTTTACTTTCAATCTGTGTGTGTCTTTTGATCTGAAGTGAGTCTCTTGTAGGCAGCATATGTATGGGTCTTGTTTTCTTATTAGTTCAGCCACCCTATCTTTTGATAGGAGCATCTAATCCATTCACATTAAAGTAATTATTGGTAGATATGTAGTTATTGCCATTTTATTAATATTTTTAATTATTATTATCATTATTTTTGTCTTAAAGCGGTCCCTTTAAGATTCCTTGTCATACTGGTTTGGTGGGGATGAACGCCTTTAGCTTTTTCTTGTATGGCAAGCTCTTTATCTGTCGATTCTAAAATAGCTGGGTAGAATAATCTTGGTTGTAGTTCCTCGCTTTTCATCACTTTGAGTATTTCCTGCCAATCCCTTCTGGCCTGCAACGTTCCTGTTGAGAAATCATCTGACAGCCTTACGGGGGCTCCCTTGTAAGTAACTAACTCCTTTTCTCTTGCTGCTTTTAAGATTCTCTCTACGTCTTTAACCTTTGGCATTTTAATTATGATGTGTCTTGGTGTGGGCTTGTTTGGGTTCATCTTGTTTGGGACTCCCTTGCTTTCTGGGCTTGTATATCTATTTCTTTCACTAGGTTAGGGAAGTTTTCCATCATTATTTCTTCAAACAGGTCTTCAATTCCTTGTTCTCGCTCTTCTCCTTCTGGTACCCCTGTAATGTGAATGTTGGTATGCTTGATGTTGTCCCAGAGGCCCCTGAAGCTATCCTCATTTTATTTTTTTTGGGGGGGAGATTCTTTTTTCTGTTCCGGTTGGGTGTTTTCTGCTATCTTTTCTCCTCAATCATTGATTTGATCCTCTGCTTCATCTAATCTATTTTTGATTCACTCTAATGTAGTCTTCATTTCCATTATTGTGTTTTTTATTTATGACTTTTTAAAAGATCTTTTCTATCTCCATTTTTATGTTTCCTATCACTTTGTTGAAGTTCTCCCTGAGATCATTGAGCATCCTTATAACCAGTGTTTGGAATTCTGCATCTGGTAGTTTGTTTGTCTCCATTTTGTTTAGTTTTTTTTTCTTTTTTTTTTTTCTGGAGCTTTATTCTGTTCTTTTATTTGAAACATGTCTTTTTGTCTTTACATCTTGGCTGCCTACCTGTGTTTGTTTCTATATATTAGGTAGGGCTGCTATGTCTTCTAGTCTTAGTAGAGTGGCCATATATGTAGTAGATGTGCTTTGAGGCTCAGTGGTGCCATCTTCCTGGTCATCTGAGCTGTGCATTTCAGGTGTGTCTCTGTGGGTTGTGTGTGCCCACCTCTTGAGCCTTGGTTGCTGTTTGCATGTCAGTGGGAGGGATGGACCCTTGGACTTATTGGTTGTGAGCACTGGCTGTGACTAAAATGGAGGCGTTGTGGTGCAGGGGCTGAACCTACAGAGTAGGATCTGCCTCAGCAGGGCTCTGGTGCCTGCCCAGTTGGCCCTTTGGCTGTGTCATCTGGGGAGTTGGGTGGGAGATGCTCCAGCTTGTTTTGAAGCTGGCCACTGGGCACACCAGCCCCAGGGCCATCTGGGAGGTGACCCACTGCAGGTCAAGTTCAGCCAGAGTCTGTGCCCCACCTGGGGCCACCTGGCAGGAGCCACAAAGCAATCCACAGATGGCTGCTGCCCATGTGATGCTTAGAATTGCCTCAAGAGGCCAAGCAATGAAAGAAGGCCGGCTGCCACTAGTGCTGGGCTTAGGGCTACTCAGCCAGAAGTACAGGACATGCTCAAGCCAGATACTGCTTGTCTGGGTTCCACAAACGTTTTAGAGACCCATGGAAGGTCTGTAGTATGCACTGAAGCAGGTGGTTTGTATGAAAAAGCCAGTGGAAGTGGATTGGGCGTGCTTGAAAGTTGAGTGGAGTGTGGTCTGAGAATCACCAGGGAGTGGCAAATGACAGGCATTAGCCATGTTGATGGAGACTCATATATGGCGGCTGCTTACATCTGCACTCCAGGTAGGAGGAGGGCTCAACAAAGAAATGATGGTTTTCACCAGCTCCTCCATCTGGGATAAAGCTGCCCCTCCAGCCCTTACCCTATAGCCAGACAACTCTCTTCTTCCATATGTCCCTGTTGCCTTTTGAGTTGCTGCTTCACAGATGGAGCTCAGAGCAAGTGAGTCCATTGTGAGTAAGTCTATGCATAAGCCTTTTCAAAGAAGTGCCTGGGACTCCAGCTGCTCGCAGTACCACTCAGCCACGATCTCCACTGGTTTTCACAGAAATTATGGGGAATTCTCTCCCTGGCCCTGGAACCCTGGCCTGAGGATGCACTGGGACGCCTCACTCCTGTGGGGGTGGACCTCCGCACCTGGGATATCCCTCCCAAGTTTTAATGGTCAAAGCTGGTGTGGGACCAGACTGTTCCACATTTCTGGCCCTCCTACCAGTCTCAAGGTGGCTTCTTCTGTATGTCTGTAGTTGTAGGGCTTTGGTTCAGCAATATTTCAGGTGATTTTCGTTGATCATTGTTCTATAATTTAGTTGTAATTTTGATATGGTTGTGAGAGAAGGTAAGCACAGTATTTACCTACTCTGCCATCTTCACTGGAACTTTAGGAATTAAAATTTTAATTTAATAAAATTAGAGGAAAGAGAGCAATTTCAATTTTTTCTTAAGGAACTATTTTTTTTTGGTAAAGATAAAGAGCTTAGCACTTTCTTCAGAGCACAAGAAAAATAAATACTGTCATTTAACCAGTTAAGTTTTTAAGAATACTTTTCATCTACTTGTTTATTCACATTGATTTTTAAAAATCAGTTAATTGTATGATTCGCATTTCCTTTTATGTCATATAAATACAACCTTGAAAGATATTACTTTGTATTGTATTCCCTGCTATAAGTACAGAAACATTTCTATTTAGGGCCAGTAAAGGTTAACACAGATAGGAAAAGATGTATATACTTACTTTAACTCATTTTACAGCATGAACAGTTTTTCAACTGTTTTGTTTCTGATGACTAAAATCCTTTATCAATAATATAAAAATCTGAAGCATGTTCAGTTTAAAGTATTACATTACCACATGAACTTATTTTATAATATTTTTTAGTGTTCTTTAAAATTACAAGTATAATAGATGGCTTTAGAAACTTAAATAGAGAAATATAAATAAGTATTAAAAGTCTTTTCTTTACTCCTACACATTCTGAAAAATTGAGTGTGTATTTATTCAGAACACTTTTATATCTTTAGAAACAATATGTTTAAAGATGTATATATGTATACATTTTGTTATATAAAATTTGTCATCCTCTATATTGTTCTGTAACTTACTTTTTCATGTAACATTATATAACAAACACCTTGGATCAAGTTCTGTAGAAAATAGAGCTTAAAGAAAAGGCTGATGTGCTAACTTATTAGCAAGTATAATCCCAGAGAAGTTGGAGTGAGTCAGGAAAGAAAGGAGAACAAATATGATGGGATGCATTACTGGGCTGGCCACTGTGGGAGTCAGTTGCAAATGATAGTGTGATCTTATGGGATCCTCTTTTCATAAACTGCTTCATCTCTGGACAGTTTATCTCCAGGATGAAGGAAGAAAAATGTAATTCATACCTGCCGTATGTAAAAAGTGTATTTACTGCATAAGGCATTTATTCTCCCCACAATTCCAGATTGCCAGTGTGTGAACACCAAATGAATGCCCTTGCCAGTGATAATTCATCAATGACAGAAAAGCCCCGAGTAAAAAGGTATGAGGTATGGTAAGACTTGAGAAAACTCAAATGCCACCATGACATTTGGAACACAGGCTCTATCAGAAGGTCTGAGGTGGCAGTAATATTAATGTCTGAAACACGCCTTTCCATATTCCCTATGTCTTACAGGTAGAGCCCTTTCCTTTAAATGGCTGAATAGTATTTCATTGAATGGACATACTATAGTTATTTTACATAATATCCTAACAATAATAGTTTTAATAATAATGAGGGGACAGGACATAAGGCAGGAAAGAATGAAAAAGGCATAACATTGAACCTAAGTATTAGGTTAGACCATGTCAATGAATTCTCCCTATCCAAAACGCCAACCTTTACTTTCTGCCTCCATCCAACTCTCTCAAGATCCACTTCCTGCTGATACTTTTCCAGTGTGATTCTAAACTTACTGTGCCATTTTTGTACAATCTAGTCTTGCTTTCTGTAATTGTTAATTCTGATCATGAAGAATCCTTTAGGATCCCTTGGAAAACCAGACTCCTTCTCCCTTACACTTAGGGTTTTTGAGGCCATAGTTTCCCTGCTATGGTCTCTCCAATTATCAGATCTTGTCTGCTTTTTCTCTTTCAGTATTTTCTTAAACTGTCATCAGAATCTCTTTTTTGTTTTCCAGTACTGCTAATTTTTATTTAAAAATTTTCCCTGTAATTTCAGTGTGACCAGGAGGAAGGGGAAAGTAGAGAATTGTGCTTATTATGCTATCTTGAACTGAATACCATCCATTTAATTATTGTATTATGGAAATAAGTATGTGAACTTGCACAATTAATTTCACCTTGCTACTACTATTTCTGTAAGATGGTGTTGGAGGCATGGGTAACAGGATAAGTAAATGATCTCTAAGGTGATTTTTCACCTCATTACAATGTATGGCTGTGAATTTATAATTAGAAAGTTAAAACAACTTGTTAGCACATATTAACAGAAAATTGTTTCTTATCCTAGTCATCTTTTCAAGTCTCTAATCCTGCAAATACCTCCCTGTACTTAAGCTACATAAAATACTAGTGGAAGGAAAAAAGGGAGGGAGGGAGGGAAAGAGGGAGGGAGGGAGGGAGGGAGGGAGGGAAAGAGGAAGGGAGGAAGGGAGGAAGGGAGGAAGGGAGGGAAGAAAGGCCACAGGCTATTTTGTGTGTATATCTAAATTGGGTCTACGAGTATAATCCAAAAGATTTTGTCTTCCTCGTAGCTTTGAAATTTAGAGTATACCACTGCTGTATTTATTTATTTATTTATTTATTTATTTTATTTATTTATTTAACTTTCCTTTGTCCATTAGTAGATTTGATTAGATGGTGGCATCAAAGTATCTTGATTACTGCTATGTCATAAAATAAAAATTTCCGATAAGTATCAAGAATTTTCATTTATTCACTGAATAAAGACAATGGCATAGATGAAGGGGAGATAAAACTTTCATGTGATGCTTAAGAGGCTTAGGTAAATAAGTGTTTATGCCCTCTCCTGAAAAAATAACAATCTGACATTAGAAAGACAGGTTGAGCCCAAATATTACAAAGCATTAGATGGTGGGGAAAGAGAAGTGTCTTATATGTGAGATGTATGAAGATACTCTACATTATGTTTCTAAATGAAATAAGTATTAAGCACACCCTGCCTTTAAATTCCACTATGATATATTCACTAATACTATGTTTTAAAATTTGAAATTATTCTGCATTTAGGAGTTAAAGAGTAAACCAGATGGAGGGGCATTAACATAAGGAAGAAAAATGATAAGAACCTTAAAAGGAGACACAGATTGAAGATTTAGAGAAGTTTAGTGTGATAAAGAGATGAGCTCATTGGACAGGAAGGCCTTTTCTGACCATCCTATAGATATCTCCTTTCCTTTCCTGCATTACCTGAGCTCCTTACCCTGCTTTTTTCTTTACATTTACCACTACTGCCTAACATTTTGTTACTGATTGACTTATTATCTCCCTATCTCCTCAGGATTTAAGCTCCATGAGGAAATGGCTTGTTTCTGTTTGTGCTTATAGATTAGGGTTACGATGCTTCACCGATCAAATAGCATAGAAACATCACAAAGGTGTACAGACTAATTCTTCCCGCGCCTCCCAATCTACTCTTCACCCTGCTTTGTGCCCCTGGAAGTTGTCCTCCATGCTCTGTATTAAGTTGATTCTATTGTCTGCACTGGCAAGAGATGTATAGATGGGTAGCAGAAGAATGAGATTAAGGTGTGTATTTCCCCAGATCCCTCTCTCCATAAGCGCAGGTAATGAGTGGCTTACTGTAAGTGGCTTTGTTCTTCTACCAAGGGCACACTGCCTCTCCAATGGACTCTTCTTCAGCTACAGATACAGCTGCAACACTCTCCAGGTTCTTGTATGTGTTTTCCTCTTGGCCCCTTGAAATGTAAGTGTCAGGGATACCTGCAGTGGACCTGTAGCCTGTATGGTCATACAGGACCCTGTCCTTGATTTAAAACTCTGCTGTCCCTGTCTTGAAATTCTTAATCATTTTTTAATAAAGGGCCTTGCGTTTTCATGTTGTCCTTAGCCCAGCAAATTATGTAGATGGTCCTGCATCGGGTGGTACTAGAGCTATACAATGGCTCACTATTCCTTAGGCTTCCTTTAACCCTGTCCCATGCTATGGTGAAGAGTTCATCCACTATCCACTCTCTTCAGTTATCCTCTGTGTTTGCCATCTGTTCCCTGCCAGGACCCTGACTAACACACAGACATGAGAAGGGTCTGGTCTTTGTGAGAGCGTTCATTGTGAGTCTTCATTGACTCCCCGTGACCACAACTTCTTTAGGTTCTCCAAACCTATTCCTTTATAGAAAAGATTAGAAAATCTTAGCTGAAATCAATGTAACTCTTGTCTCTAATTTGTGGAATATCCTTTCATCCCATTTTCCAAAATTGGTTGGTATTTGCCTACCTCCAGTTTTATTCCCCTTCATTGTTCATAATAGCCCCTCAGAGGTCTCTGGCAATGTTTGGTTTGATGATCTTATTTGCAAGTTTCTTATAGACCTTTAGAGATAATTCAGGATCTGAAGCTTACCTATACTTCCCCAGCTAGAAGGATCTTTTCCAGTAATTTTTCTCTTACCAATATGTTTTCTTTTTTCAATCCAAAGGAAGCTTTGCTTTCTCTTTTGTCATCAATGTATTATATGACCTCAAACAGAAAACAACATTCTCTTTCTTACCTTTTACTTGCTCTGATCAAAGCTTAAAAGACTTTTAATTTTTTAAAATTTATTTACTTATTTATTTTGTTTTTTGGTAAACTGTGGTTTATTTGGTGGCATAGACTTCTGGAAGCAATCTATCAATTCTGTGTCACCTTCTAATATGAATTCTTGGCTATGTTTCTTTCATTTCATCTTTTGAACATGTTGAGAGGACAGATATTTAATATTAACATACAAATTCAGATATTTGGCCAGACCCCACTGGCCTCTAGCTCTAAGAAGGAAGAATTCTGTATTATTTTTGCACCTTTTAAGGTTTGGGCTTTAACATTTTGATTTGGGTCCTTAGAACAGAGAAGAACCTGATTGATTTTCAACAGAAAAAAGGCCTAGAAAAGGAAGGGATTATAGGCATTCCTGTTTGGACTAAGAAGTGGAAGGGTTTTAGGAAGAGTTATAAGTAAGAATCCAGAAATACGGTAGGTATTAAGGAAGCAACTGCCATGAAATCACATGAGGAGTAAAGAGAAGATATGGTCATTTTCATATAGTGTGTTTTAAGAGACTTTCATCTGAATTACTTTGCTGTGCTTTGTTGGGGGTTGCTATGTTGCCTACAGCACCACGCTCAGGCCAGCCTTGAGAAAAGCCAGTGATGTTTAGCTTTATATACTACACGTCCCTTAAAAATCTGAGCTCAGTAACCACAATGGTTTCTGTACAATATCTGGGCCTTTTCTTTCTGAGTAGCTTTATTTGCAATTACACAGAATTACATTTATGTGGACTCCTGGAATCATCTCAGTATCTCCTGGAATCGACTCAGTATTTCCTGGCATAAAAATCAAGCCTATCTTTTATTTATTTATTTTTCCTAAGTAAATATTTAATTCATTTATTTTTTGAGTTGATATTTTAAACATTTGATTTACTCCCTCTACTGTTTCACCAAAAGTTCACATTTAGTCCTTTGTTTTAAATAATGGACATGGTCATGTCATAGAGTGACTGGCTCTCTTCTCTGTCAAACGAGGGAATGTCACCTCACAGTGGCTAAGTAGATGACCTGTTATTTATAGTTGTTAACCTGTTCTATGGACTAATAGAAAGTACCCAGCCTCTGTCTGGCCATTTAAATTATTTCTATATGAAGACAAAATGCTGTTTTAACTGTTGTTTACTTTTAGTGAGCAGTATTTCTTTCCTCCTAGAAGAGTATCATCTAATAAGAGCATTGTCGCTATGTAACAATCCAATACTTACCCTGTAGGGTAAATCAAAGACATAAAAAAAAAAAAATTAGATCCATAACTCACTTTATTGGCTAAGCAACTTATCTCCACTGAAAAGATTCCCCTCCTTTTGTATAATCCATTTCACTTTCCTCCTCAAACCACTGGTGCTATGAACCTTTGTTGCAATCCCTAAAGCATTCTGGTTGTGTTAACTCACAAACTGGATTCCATCTCCCAGTGCCTTTGTGCTGGTTGCTTAAGACCCTAGTGCCTTCTCTAATTCAAATACAACTGTTTACTTTGGGTTTTATATTTGCAACCTTTTTTACTTGTTTTTTTTTTTTTTTTTTTTTATGAACATCCTAAAGCCTCAGTTATTGTTTCTGCAACTAATAAGTCTGTGGGGTACTAGTCCTGGCAGATTTCATTTTCAGAAGAACAGAAGAAAGATAGTAGGGTAAATGTTTAGGAAATGCTATTTATTATATTCTCCTTCCTTATAAATTACATGTATATTTACATAATAAAAAATCTGAGAAGTCCCACTATAAAAACATTTGCTTAACTTTGTTGAACCTAAGAATTCCCAAATTTTATATGGAGAACCCAAATCATTTATACCTACAAGTTCATTGGCTACACTCTACACTCTTACATAACTTTATTAGGTGGCTATCTTCATTACATGATTTTATTCTTTAGGAAATATGCCGAGAACATTAAAGTTGCCAATAACTTTATTGTTCATTTTAGGAACTTCCAGAAAATCCATTTATCTAAATATTCCATTTACCCTCATCAGAGTCAATAACCATTTCTCAGCATAACATGGCTTCAAAGGATGACTAATTCTTCGAGAGTCTCTTTGTAACCGTATCCATTCTGTGTTCACCAGTCCTATTATCTCATGAATCTTCTGCAGTCATAATCAAGTCCCCATTTTAACCAGATCCCCTAAATCTCATATCTCCCCTTTGCCCTCCACACTTAGAGATGCTGCTAAGCTTACCAAAGTAGCCATCTTCCTCACCAGGGTAAATAATAAACTCAGCTTTGCTTTGTCAACAGAATATTTCAGGAGATCAGCATTTGATAATCTGATCACAGAATACCTTTCTTGATCAGAGGAACCATTGTTTCCAGGAATACAGTTGAGAGCATACTGTAGCCTCAGAGGATTGGGCATGCATGAAAATTCAGTGCCCAAAAAGTTCTGGCTCCAAGCTCTCAAAAAATCACCATTCAAATTATGTATTTCTTCAGGAAATTTTCCCTGTCGACACGCTTATATACATTAAATGCAGTTAGTCCTTCCTTTGTGTATTTTATGTATGGGTAATGTAATGCCAGGATACAATTTTGTTTTTAATCTTCACTGAGATGAAATTCAGTCTTTCTTCCTTCTGCATGCGCCCATGTGTAGGGTGGATCTCAAAATTTTATTTCTAGAATTTATTTGGAAAAGAATGATTGAGATAAAGATCTCTGAAATGTCCTCCAATGGGAAATGTAAAATACCCGTTAACAAATGTGCTATAGTAAGCCTCATATCAGTGAGGGCAAATCTTGGTACCATAGCTGGCTGGGACTTCCAGGAAAACTACAGCACATCTAGGCGTTTCCCCATTAATCTACCAGTAATCTGTTTTGCAGGCTTTGCACAGGGAGATAGATCTGGGGGAATAGAGCTGATGCAGGACATTCCCTCTGTCTCATATCCCCGTTTCCCCAGACAGGGCTATTTGTCATCTGCTGTTTTGTCACCTGCTCATGTCTTTTCCTTTCTCTCTGCCATGCCCTCTTCCACCCCTGTTCTCCCGCACAAAACAAGATGAGCAGAAAACATTGTGCACAATTTCACTACATTTCATAATTAAAAATTTAAAAATTAAAGCAAAAAATCACATATCTGTAACTACCTGAACTTCAATATTCTCATTTGAACAATGGAGATTTTTACAACTGCTCAGTACTGCAAAGGTTGTTGTGGTGATCAAGATATAAAAGTACTAAGGATATAAAGCTTTACTAATGGTTTACTTTAGTAGAAGTAACAGGAAAAGTGGTGTAGTGTTATCCTTGCCACTCTAAATATTTTCACTATATTATTATGGCTTTCAGCAAAATCTTAGTTCGAGATAACTACTGTCATTTTTGTCTACCAGCTCAGCTTTAGTTTTGAATTTAATTCATTCCGACTAGAAAACTACAGCAGTGATCAAAGGCATAATTATAACATATTTATAGCCTATTATTATTGTAACATTCTGAAGTAAAGGGCAAAAATTCCACCCAGTGAACTTGTTCTTCCTGTTACTGACACAAGATTGAGACATTTAAATGCTAAGACATGGATCCCTGAGGCAGAACATAAAATATTTATAATGAAGGGAGTATGGACCAATAAATTTTTGTTATGAATGTTTTTAGCTAGAAGAAATAATAAATAACCTTCTACAGGCAATATTTCAGTTTGCATTTATTGTACCTCATCGCATCAGTTTCAGGAAACAATAATGATTGCATAGTAGGACACTAAATTACTCTCATGTTTAATGAACGATTAAGCTGTTAAGCTTTGATTAAGATATAAGAGCCTCACTAATTTGACTGTGAGATGTGGTTTGCTTGGAAAGGCATAGTTTGTGATTGATCCAATATATTGTCATTTATGTAATTTCTATTAAAAATAATTGCATATACAGGTAAGCTTTGCAAAAGATATATCAAACTGTTAGGTTTGGGGAGAGAGGAGAGGACTAACATTTAAAGAATGGAGAGATTAATGATGTACTTGGGATGTCTTATGTAGAGTCCATTTAAACAGTTTTAAAAATTGATATGGGAAATGGCTTAAATTTGATCAGATTATGCATATAGATAATAGGCGTGCTAGGAGATATTACTATGGTACCTGGGAAGTAATCAGGGTTGGGTGTCAGAGGATTTAAATCAGAGTTCTGACTTTGTAGCTTACTAGCTGTGTGACCCTGGGCAAGTTGTTTGTTTTCTCTGGTTCTTCTGTTTCTTTATTTGTGAAGTAAAAATAAGAAGACGTATCTGGCATGCTGGTTGCAAAGATGACATGAGATGACTTATGTGTTTTAGCCTGGGCTCTCCAGGACACAGAGCCTGTCTGCAAGTTTTGTGTTGGCATTTGTGATCCTGGGAACTGGAAGGAGCGTGAGTCAACACTGACATGAGTTGCCAGTGGGCCATTGCTGGAAGTGCCAATGTATTTGGTCACTCGGCATACTTACTACCTGAAAGCCTTCTTCACATTAAATGTGAATCAGCACCATCTGTCTAGGGAAAGAATGGAATAATTTATTCATCAGTTGCCTTCCTCTATCGGTCATATGGGCTGAATTGTGTTCCCCCAAATCCATATGTTGAAGGCCTAACCCCCAATATCTCCGAACGTCACTGTATTTGGAGATAGGGCCTTTAAAGAAATGATTGTTAAAATGAGGCCCTGGAGGGTGGGCCCTGATCCAATCTGACTGGTGTCTAACCTGAAGTTTGGACAGGCAGAGAGACACTGGGAGGTGTGTACACTGAGGAAAGACCATGTGAGGACATAGCAAGAAGGCACTATTTGCAAGCCAAGGAGAGAGGCCTCAGAGGAAACCAAACCTGTCAGCACCTTGATCTTGGACTTCCAGCCTCCAGAACTGTGGGAAAATAAATTCCTATTGTTTAAGCCTATGGCATTGTGTTATGTCAGCCCCAGGAAGCTAACAAAGGGCGTTAACTCTCCCGTACTCTGCATTATACATGTGTGAGCGAAGAGCAGGTTCCCTCCCTGTCCCTAACTTGAAGTTTTAATGAAAAAGTCCCAACTGGGAAGCGAGAGATGGGGTTCTGGTGCAAAGTGCTGTCCAGCTGCACCTGTGGGATGTTGACCAGAGCCCTGACACTCCAAGTAGTCATTCTGGTGTCTGGAAGGCTAGATGAGACCAAGAGAACCGAAGGAGGGGCCCAGGAGGTATTAATACTGCATGCAAAAACATTTTAAAGCTATAGGTCGTTATTAATAATAATCAAGTGTAAAACTACTTTTTCTTCATGTATTTATGTAGGGTTCACTAGGAATATATATGGTTCATGAGTTCATGATTTTACTACTAAATTTTGTTTTAAATCACACTTATGTAGAGCTTTTCTGAGACCAAAGGGAAGTAGCCACATGTTTCCTCCAGAAAACAAGCAAAATTTAGTCTTTAAAAAAGAGTCAACAAACTACATACTTGAAAGGGTAAAGCGTTAATATCTGCTTTTGCAAATGTGCCTGCTCCCCTGAAATCCACGGCACTAGGATTTTGCCCTCAAGTTCCATGTACCGTAGTCTATTGCAAAGAATCCTGAATTGGACATACTAGAGAGATGAGTGATTTTCTTGGTCACACAAGGCGTGCGTATGGTTATAAGTTGGGTTACATGAGACCACGAAAGCTTTCTGTTATATTTGTGGAGATGTCGGGAAATATCTCCATATTTCAGGGGTAGTTAAAGGGTTTGTGGATTGGTGAAGTGAGAAGGAGTGACAGGAAATGTGGTTTCTGTGGGTGAAGAAATGGAGTCAGGAGTCCTGAGTGCTCTGACGTGTACATGTGTGGAGTGGCCTAGAAACGTGCTCGTGCAGACACCAGCAATTGAAAACTTACCAGTTTTGAATTTTCCATTTCAACAAATTTGACACCAGACATACTTCATGTACATATTCTGGTCTAAGAAGAAAACAGGTTGAGATCCATCTTCAAAAATAGTATTTAGTAGAAGTCAAACTGGTTTTCCTAACAAAGATTGTCAAAATGTTGCTTGCCAAGGAGTAAGATGAAATGTGAACACTAAAATGGTAGGCTTTGCATAAGTCATCGTTTAATAACTACCTTATTTACCTAATAGCTACCTATTTACCTCATAGCTGAGAAGGAGAAAACAAGAGGAGACAGATGCACTTGCTCACCCGCTGCTTAGCTTTGTGTGCTTCTCTGGCTGAATGCCATTTCCAGGTGTTTGGGGTTGAGCCAAATACTAAAATTAGACATTTGGTACAGCCCTTGTTTGAGACACAGGGGTGATGTAGAAAACCTTGTTCACTCCTTGGCCCTTGACGCTACTATTAGGGATTCTCTTTCCAGAGCTATCAATTTACCCACTAATTTAAAGAAAGATGAAATAAGTAAGATAAAAATGTGATCAGAAAAAAACCCAAACACCAAAAAACAAAACTGTTAGACCCCAGATATTAAAGCAAAGTCTCCCTCAAACTGTACTTGTTACTGAAAACTTTTAAGTTCTTTTTCTGTTTCTCTGGAAAAGGATGGAATTTGAGTGATACTTTTATCCTTTTTAGTGTTTGGTCCAAATCTTATTCTGAAAGTGCTCACACGTATATATAAGACATTGTAAAACTAAAATCTGCACAAGCAATATCAGAATTTCAGACATCAAAATTTTAAAAGGAGTATGCCTGTATGTGAATTCATCAGCTTGTAGAATCTAATCCTCAGTTTTGCGGATCTGAAAACTCTATTTTGTTGGTGTCCACAGAGAGTACTGCAGATTGATGCTACTAACTAAATCCACAATAGAATATGTAATATAAGTTATAATGAATTGTGATTAATTTATCACTTACATTGATGTGTCTGCTTCATCTGCTATCCACACATTATAGGATAAAATGATTTTAACAAGTGCTTATTGTCTGGATAGATGGACCTCATTGCTTTGATTATTTGTGGTATGTATTGGGGGGAAAATAAAGAAAGGTGGACAGATTTGTTGGATAAATGTGAAGAAAAGTAACAACAGTTCAAAAGTGAAGGGTCAGAGGATTTCTAATTATGGCTGTTCAGTTTTTCAGTTTTGCTCTTAGGAAGTGGAGAGTACAGACCCCTGTCAATCAGATAAGTGAGATCTCCAGCTAGCATCTCCAGCATTACAGAGATGCCAGTGCCTGACATGGACTTTCTATGCTTGCTTTCTATCAAAAGGCTGTAAGAGCTCATCAATAACCACGGGGTGGCTTGGAATGGTCAGAGAAGTGTTTGGTTTGGTGTAGCAAGCTTTCCTTGTATCAGAGACTAAGTCTGGGCATGGCCCTCTCACTCTCTCCCATCCCTAAAGTTTAAGAAATGCCTGATCCCCATAGTTGAGGGGAAGAAGAAAGGTAGAAGATAATTTACATGTTTAATATATTGATCTCTGCACCACAATGAGTGGGGCTCTACTTTAAGTTCCGAAATAGCAACTGCGCTTACTTTGGTGTCACACACATTAGACAGGAAAGATGAAACCAGAATAAGAGCTGAGAGATATAAATTCTTTTTGTGCCTCAGGCTTAAATTGGAACCAAAGTACCCTACCTCCTCCCCCACCCCGTTCCCAGGCTTGAGGTATCTGGAAAGCAGGAATTAACAATCCTGAAGTTTTCCTTCCCCAAGAGTAAGAATTTAAAGTCTTGAATTGGTCATCCTTGAGGGATGTTTCCTCTCAACTATGGGGAGGCATGGTAAAAGGCTCCTTACCCAGAGCACCCATAAAATGAACAAAATCCCTGTCTCCATATTTATTTCTCAAGCTTCATGCAGTAATTTTTTAATTTTCTGGATTACCATCTTACTCTTTGACAGTCACGCCTTCCTTTCTCTCCACATACTCAACCCTCCTCTTCAGCTTTATTAAAATATAATAATTGATTGACTCTAGTTAAGTCCTTTCTTTAGATTTTTAACATGAGCAATATTGTATCTGTTATCATTGTACAGGGTATCCAAAAAGTTAGCAATCATTATTAAACAGTATGTTGGTCATGTTTTCAAATAATAGGTTCAATATGTTTTTCTTCAATCACCGGACATATTTTCAGCTGAAGTATTTTGAAATTTAAAGCAATGGGTTCAAGTGTTAATCTAAAAGAAAAAAATGAAAGAAACAAACAAACTGAACAAAACCAAGAAGTATACTACTTTCTCTGTGTTTTCAGACTTTTTGAACACTCCAGTGTATAGTCAATGTACCTTTCCAGTTAAAACCCATTGCTTGAAATTTAGAGATATTGCACCCCAAAATATTAATGTAACATACATTAAAAAAAAAAGTAATATACAATGTAAACATGTTTACCTATGTTTCCCAACTTTTCACAGACCATGTGTTGTGATTCTTTTAGACAAACGTTCAGGGTCGTACTGCTTGACGCTTCAAACAGAACAGGCCTGATGGTATTTACTGTCATTTAATACTGGCTACTGACTGATTTATTGCTAGGGCTTTGTCTCTTTTATTTTTTCCACATCACTTAATCTGATTTTTTTTTAAAGGAATTTTGGTGTTCCAATCCCAGCATCAATAATGAATGCTCACAAAGAATCCCAAATGTTCCGCCGTTGACTTTGTATAGCTTGTGCCAGAACAATTATTGCAACACCTAAAGCAGCAGGAACTATTCACTGGTGGTTTGAACTCTAGAAGCAAATCCACCTTGCTTCCCTTAGCAAAGCTGTGCACCTCATGTTTATAGCAAATAAAGCATAGTAATGCCACAAATTAATTTTATGCCTCACAAAGTAAAAATGTAGCCACTGTTATTCAAAATAGCTTCTGGATGCAGAGAAAGCCTTGTGAGGATGGAAGAAATAATAAGACTGGGGGAATAGATAGTGTGTGGAGTTGAGAACCTCTCCGTGAGTATTTTCACACCTCAGCTGAATTCCTGCTCGCAGCTTCTCTCAAGTGTGATGTTCACTTTTAACCAGTGTCTGGCTAGGTCTGCAAGCCTTGAGGGCAAGCCCTGGAGCTTAGGTGACTTGAGCGGGTTCAAAGTGTGATTGAAAGAAATGGCAGTCCCTGTCTGGGAATCACGGTCTGATAGTCTCCGAAAATGGCGAGCTGCTTCTGTTTGAAATTTCCTTTCTAAACGTTCTTGGACCAGTGATGCTTGCCTCCTGAAACCTGAATCTAGGATCTGACAAGTCCCAACGTACCGTGCTCCTGAAGCTCCTGATACCTATAAAGCCTGTACTCAGTCTAACCTATTGATTCCCTGAACTTGTTGCCTGAGGCAGAGAAGGAACTAATTAAAAGAAAATAGAGTTTTGAAAATCTCTGAGAATCTCTCTGAGATGCTGCCACTAACCTCGGGAATTTGAATCCCTGCCCAGTACAGGAGTTAACAACAAATCTTTCTCCATGCCGCAGAAATAGGAGTGAGATGCCTTTCAAATGGGAAAAGAAAAACTTATAAACGTCCTTCCTCCCATCCCAATTTTTCCCTAAGATTTTGAATGAAGAAAAAGAAATTTGATGATCCAAAAAATGTATGTGTGTATGTCTTTGTGTGTATGTATTTGGGTAATTATAGTTTGTATCTCCCAGGTGTTTATAGATATCAATTTTTTGTTTAAATATCTCTGTGCAGTAAGGGCAATTTCTTCAAATTTATAGATAGGAAAAATGAGACAGAGAGAGTTAGGTAATTTTCCTTAAGTAATCTGAGTCAGCCAAAAAGACAGTTGGATGAGATTACAGCTCAGAATTGCTGACACTCAAATATATGTGGAAACCACTAGACCACATCATTATCTTTCTTTTTTGAATCTACTATAACCAAACAGCACTTACACGCTTACAAATCTCTTGCCTGTTTTGTTCTGAGGTGGTTTCTAGGCAGATAGAACAAACCAATCAGAAAATTGTCACTAAATGCTAGCCATGATGGCTCACCCCTTATTTTTTGAACTCACCGTGACCCCTGGAAGGTGGGGAAAATATTTAAAATAATACCAAGACCCTAATATTTCATGGGTTGCATTTATAGCCACTTTCAGATTGTATCACTTCCAGAAGCTGCAAAGGCATGTTTCCAGGATGCCTCCTTCTTTCCAGGCAAAGGCCCAAGCCGGAGAATAGACAACATGGCTGTCATTAGATTAAAACAGTAGACTGGGACTCATTGTCCTAAAATCTGATGACGAAGAATGATTTAATACAAGATTCAAAACTGTAAACCCAGGGTACGTGATTTAGCAGCATAGGGTAGCCAGTAAAAGTTGAAAAGCATGTATAGATCCAGGTTCAGACTCTTGTATTCTCACTTTCTCCACAGTTGGAGAGGTGGGAAGCATAGGCTGCTACTATTCCAGATACACCAGAAAGCCATAATGAACTAGACAAAAGGGGACTTTCAACTCAGATGTTCCAGTTATCTATGTCTGTATACACTCCAATATTTCGTGGCCTTGTTAAAATAATGCTGGTTTATTATTTCTTAGATTCTATGGTTTGGAAATATGATTCCTTTGCTGCTTAACCTTGGGTCATTCAGGTGATGACATTCTGCTAGAGGATCAGTTACAAAGTCCAAGATGGCAGTTTGTGCTGGCTGTCAGCTGGGCCACTTCAGGTATCCATGTGACCTCTATTTCTTCAGTAGGCTAGACTGGCTTTCTTATCTGAAAGTTTCAGGGCAGTATTCTGACGGCAGAAGCCTCAAGACCTCTTAGGGTCCAGACACATGAACTCACACATCACTTCTACCACGTTCTATGGAAGCAAGTCACGTGGTGGTGAAGCCAGGAATACAGTCTAATATAATGGCTTTGTCAGGAAGGAAGATAGAGGTCTGTTTCTGCAGAGAGTTCCCATGCACATGATGAGATACATTATCTGTGGAGGTGAGTGGTGCTGGTGGTGTTGGTGCTGGATGGTATGAAGAACTGGAAAAAAAAAGTGCTTTCTCCAGACCCAACATCTGGGAAGGCTTCAGAGAATTGTTGTTTAACTTTTCTTTATGGGGGCATGCAGGCTCTTGCAAAGCAACTGAGAATTTAGAACTTCCTTATGCTTTCTCATGTTTGTCAAACTTCCTTTTCTCCAGCATGCCCCTGCCTACACATGTGGTAGGCTAAGGAGCAATATTGTGACTCTTCTACGTTATCTAGACCATGAATCCTAGTAAGGGTCTCAGCTAAGGAAAACAGTGTCAGAGAGAAAGTCAGTGCTTATGTTCTAACTTAGGGTTCTTGCTAGTCTGTAGTAGGGTCCTCTTTAGTGGACTAGTTATGGCTGTTATCAAGTTGGAACAGACACTAACGAAAGAGTTGAAGATTAAGTGTCCTCTTTTGCCTACTTGGATCAATTATTAATTTTCTACCTTTTAAAGGGAGAAAAAAGTTAAATTTTGTAAAGGATTTGAAGTTCTTAAAGATGTATGTACAAATTGGCAGATAGTGTCACATTGTGGTGCCGAGGAAATCATGGAATCAAAATCTTAGAATGAAAAAAACAAAAACAAAAGAACTCCCTACTACACTCCAGAATAGGTAGCCACTATTTGGTTAAATGGTTTAATTTCTAGTGATGTAATGTTTACTGTTGCAAGGCAGCTAATTCCACTATTGGATAGCATACTTGTAAGTTGTCAGAAAGTCGTTTTTAGCTTGAATCAACATATGCTCCTATTACTTGCACTCATTAGACCTGTTTTTGCCTAGTGGATTTAATAAAAATAATTTTTTATTACAGAAAGCATCTCTGTACCATGTATTATTTTAAGTGTTTCAGGTATGTTAGGTCATTTAATCCTCACAACAATCCTGGGAGGTAGGTACTTTTATTAACCCCATTTTACCAATGTGGAAACTGAGGCATTGAAAGATGACATTTAATTGCTCAAAGTTGTACCACTATTAGGAGGCAGAGTTGGTATTTGAACCAAAGCAGCTAGGTTTCAAGTCCTTTGCTATCAATAGGTACAGATACACATCAAACTGTTAACTGCCAACAGCAGTATTTAGTAATTGATATAAAGAAGTACACACATCAGCAATTGTTGCAATCAACAAGCTTTCTTTCTTTTCTCCTTCCTTCCTTCCTTCCTTCCTTCCTTCCTTCCTTCCTTCCTTCCTTCCTTCCTTCCTTCCTTCCTTTTTCCCAACATCTAGTTCCACAAAGTCAAAAAACACTTAGCTGTATAATACACTGATAAAAGCACCTCTCTTGTGATGCTTACTTCTTTCTTTAGATAACCCTTGGATACTTGAGGACAGATGTCCCGCTTTCCTTAAGACTTCTCCTTTCTAGGTTAAACGCCGCTAGTTCTTTAATAATTCTTTATATTCATCTTTAGCCAGAAAATATTTGTCAAGCACATATTTTCCCCCCAGGCAATGTGATAGGCACTGTATAAAAACAGAACACTCAGAAATTAATTTCTTGGCAGCTTACAGATTTTGGGGGGAAGAAAAGATTAAGAAATTATAGTGTATTGAAGAATTATGATCAAATTATGCTCCAGATTCTTTGGGACCTCTAAGTGTTACGGGGTACTTTGGAAGATTTCCAGAGATGGTTATACTTTAATGAGATGTGAAGGATGGGTAGAAATAAGCTAGGTAGAGAGGAGAAAGATACAAATATAGCAGAAGAAACAAATGAGCAAAGGCTTGGCAACATAACTGAGTATGATGCATGTAGAGAACTGCAAGCAGTTTAATTCCCTGGAGTGAAGAGTGTTTCCAGGGGAATAGAATAGCTGGAGATTAGATTAGAGAGGAGAACAAGACCTTCTCTCCTAAACTAAGGGAGAGGGAGGTCTTCATAAAAGAGTTGTTTGTAAATGACTTCATTCAACAAATATTTTTTGAGTGGCTACTGTATACTAGCCCTGTGCTTGACATTTGGAATTTGTTGTGAACAAAGACATCATTTCTGTCTTCTTAATAATTACAGTCAATTAGGAAAGAAAGACATACAATAACAATAAATCTAGTGCTATGATAAAGGACATATGGAAAGCTATTAGAGCATGCATTTCCAGAATCCATTTTGTCCTGGGATTGGAGTCAGCTTTCTTAAAGGAATAATCTTTATGATAAGACTAAAGAGACAAAACTTAGCTAGGATCACCAGGGAGGTAGAGGCTGATGGGCTGGGGAAAATGTACCGGAAGAGGAAACAGAGCAGGGGACGTCTGAGCACCTGAAATAAAGCTCATATTGGTTAGAGTCCTCAGAAGTAGATCCTGAGACAAGAATTTGAGTGAAAGTAGTTTATTCTGAAAAAGGATCAGGGAGAGTGGAGAAGTAAGATTGCAAGGTAAGAAACTCTGTGTGGGAAACATTCACGATCAGGTTAACTTTTTGAACAATGGGCACTCAGCCCCACTGGGGAAGTCTGGAAGACTGTGAAGAGCATGCCTCAGAATTGTGATATCCGAGGGGTGAGGAAGCCAGGCTATTTACCCATCAAATTCCATCTGTAATTCATTGAAGGCTGTTCTTAAGGATGTTAATGTCTCAACATTTCCAGGTTGGCCAGCGTATAGACTGAACAAGCTCCTATAGCCAGACAAAGCTCTCATACAGAGTCACAGGGGCTTGCAGTAAAATGTGTTTGGATATGATATCCCATCCTGAGTCCTCTCTCTTCTGTCAGTGGATCTTCAAGGTGGTTGGTCACAGTTAAACAAACATAAAAATGAAAGACAGTGGAAGAGATAGTTGGACAGGCTATAGACCCTGCTGCTGCCGTTGGTTCCACAGCCACACTTGAAATATATCATTTGTGTCCTCTACCAATTATTCAAGATTTTCCCTACCTTAGTCAAGACTTGTGCTGTCCTCAATTGCTTGTCTGGTGGGATTACTCAGAACTTCCTCCCTTCATCTCTGAATGAGCTTAGCTTTTGGATCTTCCTCTACAGGAAGCTGATGACCAGCTGTACTGTTCAGTTTGCCATCACCACAGTGTTTCAGGGCCACCCCAGGTTGGGTTGTGGTGCATTAGCAGTCAATTTGTGGCCCACCTCAACACATAACCTATCAGGTCAGAAGGAGTGCCTTACGGGGCCACTTCTGAAGGAAGAGGGTAGGTCTGAGCTACTTTTCTTATGTCAACTTGTACCATCTGGGCCTTTTACCATGTTTCCCTGAAAATAAGACCTAGCCGGGCAATCAGCTCTAATGCGTCTTTTGGAGCAAAAATTTTATAAGATCCGGTATAGTATAGTATAGTATAGTATAGTATAGTATAGTATAGTATAGTATACTATATTATATTATATACCCGTTATATATTATATTACTATAATATAATATACTTTTTTCTATTTTACTATAGTAAAATAAGACTGGGTTTTATATTAATTTTTGCTCCAAAAGGCACAGTAGAGCTGATTGTCGGAGTAGGTCTTATTTTTGGGGAAACACGGTAGGACCGAATTCCCATTCCCACTGTACTATGCATTTCTACTGTGTTTATGACACATGGGGTCTGAAGATTACCAATTCATGATGGGCATTTTCAGTTGCATTGCCACTGGATTTCCTATGATCTTGCATTGAGCTTCTACTAGGGTCTGTGTACTTGTCTCTACTGAAAGAACACCAGAAACTACTTCCTAAAATCGTTCTCTGTTGCATATCAGATGGCCTTGCACAAAAATCTTAGATTCAACATAGCATTCTTGTTTCCTTCAGATATACTCAGAAAAATGGAATGTGGTGGGTCAGATGGCCAAGTGGAAGATCTGCTTGTACTGCAGCCTTAATCAGCTACAGTGCTTTCTCTTTCTTGAATCTCCTGTCAAATCCGGAAACTGTCTATTATTACCCTATAAATGTGTAGGAGAAGTAGTTCCAGGTATGTGCTATACCTAAAATATAAGGAGACCTGCTGTGCTTCTTTTTTCAGTAATAAAGGGGCAAGGTGTGTGAATTTGTGTCTTAACTTTGATGAGATACCTAAGAATATCTCCAGACATTGAACTTCTAGCAACCTCACCAATATGACAGCATCTTAAATCATTTTAGGGTTTATCTGTCAATCTCTGGTTCACATGTATCTTACCAGTGGCACATGTATATGCCACTGCCTGCTCTTCAGATCGAGTTATATAATAGGTCAGTAGGATATTTGTGAAAATGTCAAGATTATCAAGGCTCTTTTGGACTATGCTTTGATAGAGAACAGGGGAGTTAACTTAGGTTACAGGCAAGACTGTAATTATGTACTGGTGTCCAACACCAGGTGAAAGCAAAGTGCTTTTGATCCTCCTGTTTGGATAGCAATAGAAAAGAATGCGTTCTCTAGATGAATAGCCTCATATCAAGCTCTAGAGCCTATGTCGATCTGTTCTAGTGAAGACACCACAAGCGGCAAAACATCTACAGTTGGGTCTTTGTGTAGAAAAGCCAAACTATTTTTGTGTTTCCTTTTTACTTTCACACTACCACTCTCACAACACTTCAGACACTAGTTGTGTGTGGGATTTTTCCACACCAAGCAATTCTGTGACACTGGCTGGGTATCTTACAATTTGAACTCAATTCTAACACTGTCTTCCTGGAGATAGCATCAGATATCACAGGGTAAGGGCTCAGACCTGCAACCCCCCCACACACACCCTCAACCCACCCACCAGCCCACAATTTAGATGCCAATCACAAGTTCAGGTTGTTACCTATGCTTCTGACCAATCAACTACAAATTGATAGTTCCCACTCCCTTTTCAGTTTCAATTAATTTGTTAAAGCAGATCATAGAACTCTGGAATACAGTTTACTTATTTTACTTTTAGGATTTTTATGGAGGCTTTATCACATAGGGCATGATGGATCATTAACTCCATTTCTAGCCCCACTCTTGGAATTTTCAAGTCTAGTCATAGCTTGGTCTTTCTGGTGACCAGCCCTAATCCAGGGGCTGCCTCATTAGAACAAAAATCACTGCTATCACCCAGGAAATTCCAAGGGATTTAGGAGCTCTGTGTCAATGACAATATAAGAATGATAGGTACTCCTAGTCCTCTTATTACTTAGGAAATTAGAAGGGTTTTAGGAGCTTTGTACCAGGAACCGGGGACAGAGACCAGTGTGTATATATTTATATAGTTTTTTTCTATTTTCTCACAATCTTTCACCTTAAGACCTGCCTTGATCCATCTGGTTGTGTAGGGTCATCCCAATGAATTAAATGGGGATGAGTGAAAAACACCATACCTGCATTATTTAACCTTTGAGGGTGGCACAGTCTTTTGCCATTCTACCCAGAATGCAATATTGCTTTTCGTTTGCTATCTTGGTCTGTGTGTGTGTGTGTGTACAGTTTAGGGGATTTCAGTCAGCCTTTATTACAATAATGACTCTAACTCTACATGTTAGGGAACCATTGTGGGGAATGTCCTAGCAACCAAAATTATCCAACAAAATTATGCACATAAGATTCAAGTAAATGGCCAAAGGATGGGTGGACTTACAGTAAGATGGACTTTGACCAGGACTCCGTTTATCACCTGAGCTCCCTATGCTTGTGTTTTAATAGGCTCCATGACTGCACATAGGGCCCCCTCATATCAAGGTCAGCCCAGACCTTCAATGGGTATTCAGTGTCTCTCAGAAGATTTGTGTATTACCCTTTTCCCAGTCTACCATGACTTTGGTAAATGGCCATAGGTCACTGTAAGAAAGGATTGGGGAAAGGCTATCATATGTACATATGACATGCTGGGATCCTTCCTCAAGGCAACCATCCTCTTCTTTCCTTATGGTTTCCAAACCAGTTCAAGTTTGAAAACTAGGTGAGGAATTATGTTTTTCCATTGCAGCAAGCTTTTTGCTTATTTGATCTTTATCTTTCAGTTATTGCAGTGTTCAAATTACACACTCACAGCCTAACTATCTATATCCTCACTAGGAACACCAATAATCTCTTAGCCATTTTCTAAAATACCTGCAGGTCAAGTCCCACAATTGCCGCTTTGTCCTCGTTGCTCTACACTGTAATTGTCACCATCTGGCCTCTGCTATTACAGAATCCTAACATCCCCACTGACACTCATTGCAGCATCTCCTTCCATCAATCCTGGTCTATAGATAACAGCCACCACTGAGCTTTTAAATGATGCTGGTGGCCCATCACTAGTGCATTTCTTACTCACTACTGTTTTAGTTAAGAGAGTTTCTTCTGCCATACTCCTGCCTTCAAGGGGAGCATAGAAAACTACTGAGCTTTCTCATCTTACGTAGAAAATTCATCTTAGCATTTACAAATCTCTAAGACCTTGACTCCTTTCTCAGTACTTTATCAAGGCTGCTTTGTCATCTGTAACTGCATGTACTATTGGCCATTGTTGTTTCTAAGCTTCAAATCATATAACATTAAACTATCTTCAGAATTCTTATTAGGATATTACACTGGAGACACAGAAGACGTCTCCTATATCAATAAACTCTCTACTGTGCAGTTATATTCCTGCCCCTAAGTCCCACCCATCACCCTCATCTATCCCTAGGCATCTTCTCCTAGCTCCCGCTTAAGTCAGTTCCTCCCATTCTTTTAGTGAATACTTGCTTTCCTCCCATGGTGGGGACAGTACTTCCATACTGAGATGATGCTGAGAGATGACCCTAACTTCTGGTCTATATCTTAAGGAGGTCAAACATTCTCTTACAAGTCAAATGCCCTAAGGCAGGGAAGGGTTTTTCATGGGATTCAGGGTGAAGGAGCCACTTTTGCCTGCCCAGAGAAGTCTGGAGGTTCAACGTTCTCAAGCATATTCACTCAAATATCTGTATCCTACATCATAGGATCTTCTTTCCTGACATTAGCATAGAAGACTTTGGAGGTTTGAATTCCGCAGCCTTTGAAACTCTTTCTTTCACCCCTACAATCCAAGTCTGGGCCTGATTTAAAGCAATGTCTGCCCGTTGGCAATGAGAACTAAGAGTATTTGTAAACACTGCCATGAAGGCATTCTGGCTTTTACCCAGGGCCTTGTGGATAGTTTGTTGACCTGAGAGAGTCATTTTCTTCTTTCAGGGCTTCTGTGGCTGTTAACAGTAGACAATCTGTGTCATAGCCCTTAAGATCATCGGTTCCTTCCTACCTCTACCTGATCCCAATTCATCCAAAATGAGAGTTAAGAATTTCTTAGTAATAGTGATGCTACAGAATGTTAGGGGTTATCACCAGCCCACTTGTCACCAGCAATGGGATTCTTGTCACTATCTGACTAGTGAATGATCCAATTTCAAAATCCAGTCCTGAGTGTTTATTTCTTAGGTCTATTTCTGACACTAATTGTCTTAAATTGGGTTATCTCAAAAGCAGAATTTGAGACAAAGGATTTGAGTACAAATAGTTTATTTGAAAGGAAGGTTGCCTGAAAAAGCTTTGTATGTAATAGGGGGAAGAGAGACTGAGAAATTAAAAAAGCCAATACAGGGTACATTAATGACCAGATTACCTCTTAGGATCACTAAGGCCAAATCCCACAGGGGACCTCTGAAAGACTGTGTAGAATATTCTTCAAATTGTTCCACTTAAGAAGCTGGGAAACTGGGGCATTTATTCACCAATTCCCATTCATTGTTGGTTGAGGGCTGCTCCTGAGTGTACGTACAGAGGTACATACAGAGATGATGAGTACTGACAGACATGGAAGGGGAAGTGACGTCTATAAGCGTCAAATGTCAGTAGAGCATGGGGAGAGATGAGACAGGAACAGTAGACATTGATAATTATACTAAGCTCAATTATAAACTATAAATATATGCCTACATTTAAAACAACAACAACTTGTTTTTCTCTTTCTGGAGTCAGGCATATTTCAGCTAGGACACAGCAACAGGAAAATTCTGATTATCTTGCAGATACCACTCCCTTCCCACCACTGAGGGGAGCTCACTACTGTGAGGTTTTCTTTCCCTGTGTCTTTTCTCCATCCCTCTCTATCAGGCAAGTCAACAGATCTGATGGTAAGCTTACACTAGAAGAGGTATGACCCTGAGAATGAGGCAAAGGGGGCATAACACGTACTTGTTCATGGGAAGGACACAAAGTTCAAAAGGGCTAAAAGTTTCCAAGGCTGGCCATGAGGATGGTGGGAGGTTAGTAGAATAGGATGGGAAGGTTGCTTCTGGATCTCTACAGTCCCTATAGACCCTCTAATGCTTATGAGTAACTACAACTTTAGCCTGAAGTAAAGGATAGTTTTATACAGTCATCCAGATTCCTTTTGTGTTCTTGACCCAGAAAAATAAGAGCATTTGGGAACATGAACTGTACCCCACGCCCCCAGCTCCATTTCGTATCAGGGAAGAAGTGCTAAGGTTACCAGCAGATTTTAACAGGGGATATGAACTGGTTTGCATTTTTGGAAAATGACTCCTGCTGCCATGCTATGTGAAACTATGTTAAGACAAAGAAAGGCCAGAGAAAGGGGAACCCATCAGAAGTATGTTGCTATAGCAGGCAGAGAAGTACAATTGTTTGATTTAAGATGGCAACATGTGTGTGAAAGGCAGGGAAGAGATTTGAGATCTGTTTGGGAAGTGGTGACTCATGATTGGTTTAATTTGGAGAATGGACAAATAGGAGGAAATTAAGACTCCGTTGGTAACTGGAGAGATAGCAGTACCATTTTTTTCTTATTTTTGAGATATGATATAATGGAGAAGCAAAGGTTTGAAGATAGATGCACATAATGAATTCAGTTTTAAGTTCAAGGTGTTTAGAAGACATTCAGATGGAGATATTCAGTAGGAGTTAGGTATACATATCTGGAACTCAAGGCATGAGTCCGCTGGACATAGAATTTTGGTAGGAATTGTAATATAGAAAATACTTAGAGCTATGTGAAAGGACATGATTTCTCAGAGGGAGGATATATAGAATGAGAAGAGTAATGGAGTTAAGTAGTAAGCTACTAGGGATTAGGTAAGAAATGAGCAGCTAAGTTTTGGGTGTGTTGTCTATGTAAATATTGATGACACGTGTTATGATGAAAGCACTTATGATGTGGAAAGGACTGTACCAGATGTTAAAAATGTCAGTGAATGGGGAGAGAGTCAGAAAATCTACAGATAAAGCCACAATGAGGCATATAGGTTCATACAGCAGAATGACACATGTCTCAAAGGAGCAGGATATCTTAAATAAAGATGGAGCCGTCACAGCCTGGAAATGGTAGTGAGGAGCAAGTGTGACAGGGACTTTCTGTGGGCTCTAAAGTAGGTGTTGGGTAAGAAAAGTACCAGCATGACCTGAGATGGCTGATGATAGATCTTCAGCTGAGAGAATTTAGCTCAGGTGAGGCTAGAGAACATCTGGCAAAGAGTTTAGATTCATAGTCATTTAGTTGTGGAAAGGGAGATTCAGAGGATCAGAGTCAAAGGGCTAAGAAGAGGGTCCACAAGTGGTAAAGGGAGAAGGGTCTGAGGTGAAAATCCATAACGTGGTGGCAGCATGGTAGCTCAGGAACGGGCAAAAGTAAGTACTGGTAGGCAAAGCACCTCCTTTAATCCATGGGTGATGGCCCAGCAAAAGTTTCTGTAAAGGCAACTACAGGAGGCTTGGTGGTCATCTCTGTGTGGGCTGGGGTGCCTAGAAGTGTGGGCTGGAGCAGTGTGGGGGTTGAGGGGTGTATTTTGTATATGTATATGAGGATTCTACCTCATGATCAGTTTTGCATTTTATGAAAATCACTTTGACAGGTGCAGCTGATGGCTTCTGGAGGACCAGTCTGGCTCCAGGAAGACAATTTAAAAGGCTACTGCAAAAACCCGAGTAAAAAGTGATGGGACCTTGAACTAAGGTAGCAGCAGAGGGAATGGTGATGAATCTGCACACGTGAGAGATATTTAGGTGAAATGATCCATAGGACTAGGTGATTGGTTAGATGTAGAAGATGAAGCAGAGTGATGGCAAGGGAAGAGTGTAGGATGGCTGCCTATTTCGGATTCATTGATAAGGTAGAGGGTATCAATCTCTGGGTTAGGAAACAAAGCAAGAGGGGCAGATTTTGGAAGGTGGAGAGCAAAGGTTCTCATTTAAAAATGTTTATTTTGAGATGTTTTAGTTGGATATCCCAAGAGTAATGTCCAATTGGCATTTAGCTCAAGAGACCTAGCATTATGGACAGAGGTCTGAGCTGGTTTTGATGGATGTGTGGATCATTAGCATATATGTGTCTATTTGAACATGTATAGGGGGAAGGACACTGGAAAAGACCCAATAGATAAGAAGAAGAAGTGTTGAACATGGAACCCTGGGTCATAGCACTATTTAGGATGCAAATGGAGAAAGCTATGAAGGCCCAAAAAGATCAGATCAAGAGGTGGAAAGAAAGTCGGGGAAGAGTAATTTAACAGATAAAGTGAAAGACAAAGTTTCAAGAGGGAAAGCGTTCTGGAGATTTTTAAATGTTGCAAAAATAAAACATAAATTTAAAAAATAAAATAATAATAAATAAATACAAAACCAGACACAGGAAATTGTCCATTGGGTTTGATAACATGAAAGCCAGTCATGATCTAAACCAGACCAATTTTTGGAGAAGACTGCAGCACAATTAAAAATACATAGATTTAAAAGTTATTGGAGGACCACATCATGCCCAGAAATTAAGTTCAGGTCGATTAAGGGCTTAAATATGAAACATTTAAATCCTTCATAAAAAAAACAAAGGAGAGTATCTCAGGCCTTGGTCAGAAAGAACTTTTTTCAAATAAACAAAAGTACCAACATAACAGAAAAGACTGATACATTTAACTACATTTGATTGAAAAGTTTCTGTTCATCAAAAGGTACATAAATAAAGTAAAAAGACAAGCAGTAAACTGTAGATAAAATTAACAACACATTTACTATTTAATAAAGGATCAGTTTCCAATATATATATTTTAAATTCTTATAAATCAATGAGAAAAACAAGTAACCCAATAGAAAAATAAGCAAATGGAATGAACGGACATGAAACAAAATGAGAAATAAATGAAAGAAAGGTACTCAATCTCTTTAATAATAAGGAAAACGCAAGTTAAGAGCATAATCAGATATAATTTTATTCCCATTTGATTGACAAAAATCAAGAAATCTGACTATATGAAGTTTGGGAAGGATAGAGAAGTTTGTGGAAATTACTGGTGGTATAATAAATTGATATAATAACTTCAGAAAACAGGTTGGCATTTTCTTGACTACCTTGGCATTTGCATTTCCTAAAACCAAATAATTGTAGTCCTAGATGTATACTCTAGTTTGTAATACCTCCAAACTAGTTATCTCCATTTGTATTATCAGATATATAATTCATTTTTAAATGAACGGGAGACTACTGAACCAATCTAGACTGCTCTTTTAGGTGCTAGGCTATGAAAGGACACAGAGAGATAACTTGCGGTTTCTATATGATGCAGTGGTCTTTTTTGGACATATTCCTCCTCGATATGGCCCCCAGAATTGGTACGTGACCCTCTTGCTCCAGGTTTCTTCTGGCTCTTGTAGAGTGTCCACTGTCAGTCTTGTCAGTGATTACCTTAATGTTCTGAGCAGCCCCTGCCCATTTTGTATCACTTTTAATTTGCTGTCAATTTTTGAGCCAGTCAGAACATCTAACCAGTATTTAAAGCATAGTTTCTATGGTGGAAAAGGAATTCTGGACTTTGATACCATCTGAAAATTGTAATAATAGATTAGTGAGTAGTGGTGTCCGATTTACTAATTTCTAGAGCTTTCTGATATTCCTGGAAAAAATAGCTCATTTTATTCAAGGCCTTTTGGAATGAGAAAAATAATCATAGATAAGGATGATGCTATTATTTCTTTAAGTTTTACATGCAGTGTTCTAAGTGTTCCTCAGATGCCATAGCTGTCTGGAAGAGAGTCCACAAAAAGTCTTGGCAATATTATTTTTTATTTTTAGTAAATATTCAGTAGAGGGGAAATCAATGCCCCATTAAAAACACTTTCAGAATTGGATCTGAGTCATCTCTAATCCATTTTTTTTTTCTAGACAGAGTGATTGAGTGGTTTCTTGATTGAGTGATTTCCAACCTTGACTCAAACTGACTGTCACATGCCGAAGCCTGTAGCTTGATTCTATCAACTATAGCGCACAAAGTGAGAGTAACTCTATAGATGGGAAACCTTCAAAGATCATCATCATCAAAAGACTCTGGTTGAATCTGCAGTTGTCCGTGGCACTGTGCTGTGTTAGTACTGTGCGGTTTCAGAAAGACTGCTGACGCTTCAGAATAAGTAATGAGTAAATATCCCAAGGGGAAAAAAAAAAGAAAAAACTTTAAGGACGTGTTACAGAATGCAGAGTCTGAAGTTTTCACCTTTTGTGTTTACTGAAATTTTTATTATTTCCCTTACATGAATACTGCACATTCAATGTATAAAAGCCTTCTGTATCTATCTTTGATAATTAGAATCATCCTGTGAAATACGGAAAGGGCTAAATCATCGCCCTCGTTTTAGAGATAATGAAGCTGAGATTTAGAGATGGTAGAGGACTTACACAAAGTTACAGACCTAATAAATAATGGAGACGGGGCTTTATCCCAGCTACATCATTTGATTCCAAGTTCAGTGTTCTTTCTACTCTACAACAATACAGAGTTGTCAGCTGGGTATGATAAAATGCAGTGAAGATTACCGTGTTCTTAAATTTTAACTAGATGCACTCCTCTTTCTTCCTCCATGTAACTGTGTTCCAATGTTTAGTTAACTGGTGATTAATTTCAAGTGATTATTATAACGGTGATATAAATTCACTCTATTTAGCTTTTTAAAAGTAACTCCTAAGAAGATTATTTATATATTTTTCCCTGAGCTCGTTTTTTAATTAGGTTAAAACTTACCTCTCGATAGCAGGATATCACAAAATTTCATCTCTGCAGTATCTCACAGTCCTAAAATTCTATAATGGGATTTTAAAAAATTGACTGTGGATTTGCAATAGAAGTATTTGTACAAATGAAGACATACTTTTATATATCTAAATTGGTATTGACATTTACTGGATGTTATATAGGTACTATCTAATTTGATACTTAAAACAATCTTTAAGAGTAGGTACTATTATTGTCTTTTACAGATACTAATAAAGAATCTAGGACCTGAGTAATCTATCTTAGTTTACCCAGTTGATAAATGCACTACATTTTGGACAGTCTTGTCTTATTTGTCAATTTATATCCATAGCCCCATGCTTCACTGCAGCATTTTGATACTCGTGAAAGAAAAGTTTGAAGTGTAGAAAACTGGTATCAGGGAAGTCCAGAAGTAATACTTAATGATGCATAAAAGAATTTGGTGTCATGTCTTCTAACTTCATTGGGGAGAATGCAGGCTTTTGAGTCAGACCCGTCTGTAAATGGGGATCAAGTATAACCTCACTGGGTTATTATAAAAATTACATCAAATGATACATATAAATATCTGATATGTAATATGATCTCAATAAAATCAGTTTTTCTTAGCCTTTTCTTCTACAATACGCCACTTAGAATACTTTTGTTTAAAGAAACATAAAATTCAATAAAGTGTATCCAAAGAAACACATTATCTCATATAACAAGAAGACTGAAGGTAGGTAATTCTGGGTGTGACAAATTCAGAGACCCAACAATATTCCAGGGACTCAGGTTGTCTCTCCCTTCTTGCTTAGCAATCCTGTCTTCTTCTTTCATGGTCACTGGATGTGTCTACATGCCAGGTATTCTGTGTAGACACAGCTATGTCAAGTAGAAAAAGTTGAAATCTTTCTTCCAGAATTTATTTCCTAAAAGACCAGCGGCAGATGAGAATTTGACACTTCCCTTTCAAAAACACATCACTGTCCAGAAGAATAGGATTTAAATAATTAGCTGTGACTAAATAAATTTCCCCTTTCTGAAGTGGAAAGGGACTCAGCCTCCCTTAACACATATGGTCACTTGAGACTTGTGCAGAATTAGGGTTATATTAACCAGGAAGAAGTGGGGTGGAGGAATGGCTCTGAGATGGACAGTTAAAAGCATATACACCACACCTGAGAAGAAAGTGGAATGAGATGTGAAAGTCTTATTTCTAGACAGAAAATCAAGGATTTTTGGAAATTAATCAAGGTGGGAACTTGGAATAGGAGAATGATGTGTATGAATTGGGCTCAAGTTAAGGATTTGAACACAAGGGGTAAAGCCAGAATCCAGGAACTAGGACCTATACCAAAGTCAGAAAGTAGCAGAAATCAGCAAGAATGATTTAAGACTCAGATGCTAGCCTAGAGCTTATGGCATTCTCTTTGGACTAAGAATTAGTCCCGGAACCTAGGTGGTAGCTGAACACATAGGTAGGGTTCAAAATGGACCCAACACTCCTTTCTCTCAACTATGTCTTTAATCTGTTTTCTTCTTCTGGCTCCTGACATTTAGGCAATGAATATGCTCCTTTCTCCAACCCTTAAAAAAAAAGGTATTTCTTGATCTTCGGCTGACCCCTGTCATTTTCCTGACTGCCCTCACTCCCATTTCCATCTGGAGTCCAGATTCTCTCTATTCATGTATTTGTGCAGTGCACCCTATCTGCCTTTACAACTCGGCGAAAGCTACTTTATGAAGAAATTAACATCATCCTAATTATCAATGCCAGTGTGATATTATCAATGCCAGGCCTTTTCATATTCAATTTCTTTATTGAGCAAGTTCCCTCCACCATATTTAATACCCTCTACTAGGGAAAAACAAAAATCTGTAACCCTCCGGCTTTCATGACAAAGCTCTCTGTGGCTGTCTCCGAACTTCTCTGACTATTCTTTTTCTGTGCCGTTGTGGACTCCTCTTCCTTAGCTCACCCCATACGTTTTAGTGTTTCTGAGGTTTCTAATCCTAAATCCACTTAAAAAAATTATTTTTTTTTCACTTAATGTTGGTAGAGAAAACAACCTATTAATATGTATTTGTAATTTTTTAGTTTTTCCAATGTGATGATTTAGTATATTATGGATTGTGAAATGCTTACCAGAATTGAGTTAATTAAGATATGCATTACAGCACATAGTTACCAGTTTTGGGGTGTGTGGTGAGAACATGCAGCATTATACTCACTATGCTGTGCATTAGATCCCTGGAATTTATTCATCTAATAACTAAAAATGTGTACCCTTGGATAACATCTCTCCATTTGCCCCATCTCCCAGACCTTGGTAACCATTGTTTTACTCTTTGGCTCTGAGTTGGACTTTTTAAAAATATATACATTTCTCCCATATATATATAAGTGAGATCACACAGACTTTATCTTTCTGTGTCTGGCAAATAATTGAAATAACACTTAGCATAATATCCTCCACTCTCTTACATATTGTTACACATGGCAGGATTTCCTTCTTTTTTATGGATGAATAATATTCCATTTTATATACCACATTTTCTTTATTCACTCATCTGTGGACAGGCACTTAGGTTGTTTCATATTTTGGCTATTATGAATAATATTGTGATGGACATAGGAGAGCAGATATCTCTTTGAGAAATTGATTACATTTATTTTGGATAGATACCCAGAAGTGGGATTGTTCTATTTTTAATGTTTTGCGGAATCTCCATACTGTTTTCCATAATGGATATACCAATTTACATTCTTACTAACAGTGCTCAAGAATTTCCTTTTCTCCACATCCTTGCCAACACTTGATATCTCTATTTTTTTTTTTTTTATAATGGCCATTCCAACAGGCATAAAATGATGCCTCATAGTAGTTTTGATTTGTATTTTCCTAGTGATTAATGCTGTCAAACACGTTTTCCTAGACCTGTTGGTCATTTGTATGCCTTCTTGGTATGTATTTGTAATTTTAGATCTTCATGATATTAATTACTTGTTTTTAAATATTGTCTAGTTGGTAGAAGTTAATAGAAATGAGATAAGAGGCTAGCACTAAGTTGTTGACGGAGGAGAAGCTAGCCTTGCCCCCCTACATGCCCCCCTTTTTTTGCCAAGGTAAATCTGACTGTCCTGTCCTCCTGTCAGTCCAACATCTATCATTTTGTATTGAGTGCTGACTTAAATCAATGGAAACTCATCAGACTCCTGTGGTAGTGTGGTGATGTAACAGGCAGAGTATGCCAGAAGGCTTGTCTTTATTTAAAAAAACAACACAAATGCAATAAACAATGACTGTTGGCTGTCAACCTGGTATGCGTATATTCTGGCACCAAACCAAACCAAGCCTGGGGCCTTTTGAGGATTTCAGGGTTGTGGAAATTGTCGTAATTATAATATGCTGTACTTCCATAGATAATTTTTTCAGAGGATCTCATGTAGCCTTACCTACAACTTCGCAATTAGCCCTTGTATTGTGTGTAGTACACGAAGAGTCAACATTAGGGTAGAGTGAGGAAATAAGGTAATCTAACATACTGGCAGCAGCAGTGCTGGCAAAAAGAGGACAAAAATCTGCACTTTTCACTTTAACTGTGGTACAGAACGGGGTCAATGATTTCTTTACCCTTAATCCTCCTACCTGTCTATTCCTGACCCCACCAACAGGTTATAAAATGTGCATATCATTTGGCAAATGATAGCATTTAACATTTTATTGTGTGAGAAATTTCTTGAAAAAATTAGCTAGATAAAGTTATTTCATTATAGAGTAAATAATTGCTATTCAGTTCACATTAAATTATAAGTAATTTCTGAAAGAGCAGACATTATATACAATGATATAATGTCTCCCATGCTTTGGGGGAAGAAACTATCAATATAAGGCAAATACAATATATATTTGGGTGCATAATTATTATGAAGGTTAATGGTGAATGTTAAAATCTCAGGTAGCTCTTTACCTTTTAAAATTGTTGCCAAAAGTACCTTTTCAATGCTGATACACGCTTCAGAGCACACAAAGTTGCCCACACCAAGAAGGACGTTTATAACCAGAATAGGAGATACCTTGTCCTTGCCCTAGGATCGTTCATATTTTCTGTTTATTCCTGTTTGGGCTGCTTGTTTATACCATACCTAAATGATTTTTAGGTTTCTTGATCCACACTCTATCTAGTACCCCATCCTGCCCATCACTATTTTAATCTGGATCTCTGACCATCTTTAGCTTGTCTCACCATACCTACCTTGCATGTATGCCCATAGTCAACCTCAGCTGACAAACTCAAACTCTGTATTTTGTGAGCTTTTTTTGGTTGGATCTAAGATTTTGGATGCCAGCCCAGATTCTTCCTGAATGAATTCATTATACCCATGGTCCCTGTTTGTGTGAACTTTTGAAGACATGAGCTCCTGTATGCCACTTTTGCTTTCACATCCTGCGGGGCTAATCTTCATGTTCTGGCCCTTCTCACTTCCCTGGTGACTCAGCAGTGAAGTGACAGGAGGGTTCAGGATGAGATGGATTTGGGGAATGGAGTGTTGGAAAGACAGTAAGGCCAGAGAGTTGTTCTGTAGTATAAAGGAAGGAAGGCATGACTTGCCAAGAAATTAATGAATAAATCTGGGCAAGTATTGAGACAAAGGTCAAGACTGTTCAAATTCAGAGTAAGATCAGGTGTAAAAAAATATGTCTGATGCTTAGAGATCAATCCATGGGAAAAAAGGCAAGCAAGATATGATGTTTAGTAATCACTATAATAAGAATTTTTGGCTTACATATCTTTTTTCAAACCTTTGTCAGAGTATAAGTTCCACTTTAATAATATGAATCCATTTGTGATAGAAGAACATGGAGGAGAAAACTGTTTTCAAGGAAAAGAGGATGCAAAGCAAAGCAAAACAAAAACAAAAGAAAACAAACTAGTTCCTGAAATATAAAGGTAGAGGAAGAGCAGAAGCAATTTTGGATTTGCTCTAGTCAGCTAGGTATCTAATGTTCCTTATATGCCTCCTAAATATGGATAGACTTAGTATTATAGTTTGGGGGGAAGTTAAATGTAAGATTAAGGAATTTGGAGACAGAGAGGTGGGTGGTCATTTCCTGCGAGTGGGAGGTTTTTCCAAGGTTATTGTTCTCAATCTCTGATTATCCATTTCCACTCCTATTTCCCCACTCCTTTTCCCTGAAGTATAATATATTATTTTAATAGTTTAAATTCTATTGTGGTAGATGATTCTAATTGCTGTTAAATATTCCATGCAGGCAAGATTAAACAACTACCTTCCTACTAGTGATACATCCACCTCATTGTCACTCTCTTAAAAACAAAACAAAACAAAACAAAACAAAACAAAACAAAACAAAACAAAAATATTTCAGAACCTGAATGACTGACAGTATTACTTTAGGAATATCCTTTCATCTGCTTTAATTTACAAAGGAAAAGGAATTAATTCATTTTTAAACTTTGGTACTTTAATGATTACTATAAACGGATTACATGGAGCTTTATCTCAGAACCACCATGATACATGCCTAATACCTAATGACTGTAATTTAGTTACCCTTATTGGAAAACCTTGTATTGATTAATCATTATCAGAAACTTTAGTGAGATGAATTGTAAAAAAAAAAATTGTTTATTTTGTGAGAAGATTCTTCTTAGCCCAAATCTAATCTGTTTCTCTTTTTTCAGCACCTTTTCTTACCTGTGCATTCTTACTTCACCTCTTCTAGTTCAGACCTTCATTGCGTTTGACTTCCGTGCTCTCCTTTAGCCTCTCTACTTCTTCTCTCCTCTGCCTCCCCAATTCATTCTCTATCTGTTGTCAGATTAATCTTTTAAGAGCCCAATTCTGATCCTGTTACTCTTCTTCATAAGAACTGTCAACTCCTTGACCTGCCAAGTGCAGCTTTCAACAACGCTGCCAAATTGCATTTTCAAAATTATCTCCCATTGTTCTTCTTTACCACCATTATGCCCTAATAAATGGGGTTAATGGCTGGCCTGGACACACAGACTCCTTGCCTCATCTCATCTGGTTCCTTCTGCGTGACATATCAGGACTATTGGTTCAAAAATTAACCCATTCCTCTGTCTTTCCAAACACACCTAAATCATGACCAAAAGATACAATATATTTTTTTGAAGACCCCATAGAAATAAATTCCAAATATGCTTCAGTAAATTAATAAAACATTGAGCAATCTATGCATTTATAATTTGCATGCTCGAATATTAGAATAGTTAAATACCTACATTGTATAGATTTTTTTTTTTACCGTAGTTAATGGAGAGAATTAACATAAACCCCAAAGTATTGCATCATTTCCTTCAATCACAGGACCTCACATTGTCTGTAATATATGCCAAGAAGTTGTGACTATTCATTTAATTTTATAATTAGGATGGCATTTAAAGATGCCTTTGTACATGGTTTTTTACTCTTTGTGTCTGCTTTTTCCCTACCATATTCATACGTTTTGTTCATTTTAAAATTTTTGTTCAGTAGACAACTATTTTCTCAGGTGCCACAGTGTGCCAGCATAATGGTCAATCATAGAGCCTATTATAATAGTGTCTCAATAAATATTTCTTGTGAAATTAATAAATCAATATGTAAATAAAAGAAAGATACCTCAACTTGATGAGCTTTATGAATAGAACTATATAAATTATATGATAAAAAAAGGAAAAATTAAGAAAATTGAAAAATAAAAGTACTGAGGAAGGGACTATTAATTTGGTACACACAGTCACTAGTTTAACACTTCACTTTGCCAAAGGCCAGAAAATATTTAGCAACAAACTAATGACCCTTTTTAACTCATGCAAATTAATACTGCCCGAAAGCTTAGTATAAGAGTAAATTATACAGGAACTGAAGAATATTGGACAATGCGTCTAAAAAACAAGGTGTTTGACCGATACTATATGAAAATATGTTAACAGGATCCACATAAAGAATAGCTCATAGTCTAATTTTTATTTTCTCTCAAACCTAAATACATGTCCTCGGCATTAACTGCCTATTGATTTTGAAAGACAATATGGAGTTACAAAATACATGTGATGAGTTGGAATGAATAAGACTCCAGCTATATATCACTGGTTCTCTATGGGAGAGAAATTCATAAATCATAGAAGTGCCTTTAAATGCAGGTTTTACGAAAAGATGGCAACACTTTTTTCTCTGTTAAATAGTCTTAGGAGACTCATGAAATTTAAATTCTACCATCACAAGGACAAAATTAACCTTCATTAACCTCTACCCCCTTTTTGTGGAGGGGTATGTATATTAGGTTAGTGCAAAAGTAATTGTGGTTTTTGCAATTATTTTTAACCTTTTAAACCACAATTACTTTTGCACCAACCTAATATAATGATGTTGTTAGAGTTTGATATCCGAGCCTTATTGAAGCTTTGCATTGTTTAAGTTCTTAATTTAGTGATATTAACTTGATCATTAGAAGAAAAAAGTAAGAAGTGGGTGTTAATGATAAAAGGATATGGAAAAAAATAATATTTGAAATATCAGTATATCAGTCTAAAGAGTAGATATTGAAGATGTTAATATGATTAGGATTCAAATCCTGGCACTCGTTAGCTGTGCGATACTAGGTGAGATGCTTAACTACTCTTTGCCTCAATTTCCCCACCTGTAAGTTAGGAGTGACAATAATAAGACCCTGCCAGGGGTATATTGAGAATTCTGCAAGAAGAAATCACTGTCTGATGCTTTTTATTAATGGCTGAGACAGATATTTGTTACTGGACTACTTTTCATATCACAGAAGTATTATCTTGACATATTTAATTATTTTTGGAACTATGTTATGAGTCTCAATTTTAAAAATACTCCAATAGCTTTAATATTTCATCCTTTTTGTTCATTTAAAAAAATTTTGTTTATTAGACAACTATTCTCTCAAGTGCCACAGTGTGCCAGATATTATAGTCAAAGTTGAATTAAGATCTAGGCCATACCCTATTTAAGTTGCTGACAGACTAATGACAGCACTAGAACATGGAAATTCACAATTATTGTACAACATGACACTAGAATGAACAAAATGTGGAAGAAACACAGATATTCAGCTACTCCAAAAAAATCCAGTAAACAACCTGGCAGTGAAGGGCCTCAGTGAGAACTATGAGTAACCACAGGTCCCCATGCAGTTGCAGTGGTAGACCCAAGAGCGCCAGCCCCTCCAAAAGCTCACCTGTGGTTTTCTTTTTCGAATGTGACCCACTGGAGTTTCCAAGCTGCTTCACAAAACAGTTCCATCTGGTAAAGCCTGGGTGGTGAGCGAAGTCAAAGAGTACAACAGAAGAAGTGGTCAAAACCAAGATTTCCTTGCTATGCCTCTCTCTTCTTCCAGGGGCCTAGCAAACGCTGGAGCACAGCTTCAGGCTGCAAGTCCTCCAGCAGCGCCTCCTCCTTGCCCATGTGTCAGGTCTTCTGCACCAGTCATCCAGGGAAGAGCTTGGGAAAGCTCCATCTGCAGCAGTACTTTGCTATGGGACCATTACAGGTGTGCTAGGCTCTCTCTGAGCGCTGGGGACAGACCAGTGAATGAAATAAATGCCTGGCCTCACTGAGCTAATATTCCAGTTGGGTGAGAGATGGTAAAAACATAAGCAAACAAATAATGTAAACTGAGGTCTAGGCAAGTGCTAAGAAAAGTAAAGGAGCATTAAAAGACGGAGAATGCCTGGAGTTGCTGTTTTAGAAAGGTTGGTCCGTTAAAGCCGTTGTAAGGAGGTGACATTTGAATGGGGACTTGGGGAAATGGAGTGAAGAAGCAAGTCTTGCAAAAGTGAGTAGGAAGAGACTTACCGACAGTTAATGGTAGATAAAAATGCTTCAGGCTGTTGTCAAAGAAAATGACAATGAGGCCAATATGGTGTCAGTAAAGCGATTAGAAATAAGAGTGTTTGAAATAAACTGGGAGCGGTAGGTGGGGCAATCATTGCAGGATTTGAAGGAGAATTTAGAGTAGGGTAGCTGCATAACCCAGTTTTCATTTCATCTGATGTGTGGAGAACAGTCTCTATGGAGAGTCAAAT